>NC_143013.1:205463016-205821516 GCF_055824585.1 Amblyomma mixtum
GGGTATGCATAGACTACATCCTTTGCAGGGGCTCTAGTAGCTCCTAATGTTAAGCTCTATGTTACCTTGTTCTCTTTAGCCTACGTCAACGCGAAGTGCGCCTTAGGGCATAGGTCGAGAAAAGCGGAAGGGAATGTTGCAGAAAGTTGGGAGAGCCATCGAAGACCAGGTTTGCTCGGATCGTCGCTAAGGTTAAAAGTGTAGAGATTGTACATGGTCCACTCATCATGCTCACATTTACGGTTCCACACCGGGCCCACCTCCCTGATGCAGCGTTTTCGCACAGGAGCCTTGGCTGGGCACGTCCACAGCAAGTGTCCCTGATCTAAGAGGTAGGGAGGAACTCCTCAGTAAGGGCATGGGTTTGTCGCGACATCGATGAAATACGGCCGAAAGTAAAGCCGCCTCTGCCCGAAACTGACACGCAGATGCCTCCTTCTCTCGAGTCGGTCTGTTGGTAAGAGGGTGCGAACGCAGAGCTATTCAACGCGCGTGCTTGCTAGTTGAGAACTTATGATTCGGGAGCATTAGTCACAAATGGATCTGGGGGAAAAGGGGGAGGTGGCGAATCCTATCTTGTGCGGTGGTATCCACGTAAATATTGTGCGGTTCGTGAGCGTGGCCGCGATTACAGTGTATGCGCACAGGACATATGTAACACATGCATAGCTGATAAATGGATTGTGTAATTTGAAATGTGCGATTAACAGCCTTAAGCTGATTAAAGTCTAAAAGAAGTAGATGTAGAGGCGAATTATATGAAATGTGCGAACGAGCGAAAGGGAGCAATGACGCCGTAAATCGCTTGAATCTCCAATGACGGACGAGTGCACGTATCTGCAGTGTATTCTGCCCGAGAGATAAGGTGAGTACAGGAGAGAGTTCAGGCAGGAGTAACCTCCGACTGTAATTTGTGCAGTCCGCATGTATACAGCATGCACACTTGAGGTAGATGCATGGCTGATACCGCCGGAGTTCGGTCCCGGAGCTGTGCAGCGAACGAGACCGAACCTAGCATGAGCTTATCTACTGGTGGCTGAAAAACCGCGGAGTGCAATGCCCGGACGTATGAAGAAGACTTACAATATAAATATTTCTTTGTGAGGCATTGGGAAATTATGTACCATAAAATTAAAGCGGGAGTTTTGCATAAGGCGTGCGTTTCCAGTGTGGATGAAACAGGGTTTAGTAGCCAAGAGGGTCAGACTGAGAGCAGTGTGGAGAGATGTTGGGAATCCTGCGCATGCTGGAGGGCCGACGGTTGGATATACCAATTTCAGTGATAGGACCATAAATTTATATCACTTCCGTACCCAAGAATGCGACACAAGGGATGTTCTTCTAGTTAACAAAGTATACTGAAGGGTCAGCTGTCAGACATATTGTTTAAGAGCGTAGCTTTGAGACAGCGCACAGAAGAGGCGAGAAAAAGATGGTCGCCAGACTTTTAGATGAATGATATCGGAACACAAGCCATTCATAATTAAAACGCGCCTACCCGTTATTTGCTCACTGATGGCGGGTGCTTGGATTTCATTCAGTTGCAAGTGTAGCGCCCATCCTGTTCTTGCCTTTCCTGTGTGCTGTCTCAACGCAGTGCTCTCGTTTAAACAGGTGTTCTTTACAGCTAGAACAAGAGGAATAAAGGGCACGATAAATATTGTACGAGCAAGAAAAGAGCCCTGCAGCGCTCCTCTGTACGAGATAAAGCCATCTAATAGCTTCCCGAGGAAGCGTCACTAAGTTTTGGTTTGTTAAAAAGGCATCATTGGTGAGGAAAACCCTGTGCGGGAGACCAAAAGTATGGAGCAAGTCAAGAATGACGCAATGAAGGAGCCATAAACCTTCGTGTATAGTGTCGTGTGAAATAGAAGCGTGCAACTTTCTTCCCAAATCAGGGACCCATTTGCTGCATGTGCCAGTAACGGTTCTGCGCAGGTGTAACCATGCCTGAATGTCGACTTTAGCTTGCCAAACTTTGTGTAACATTCGAAGTCTTGTGGGGCAATGAGCGGAAGTAGCGAAACGTTACGGAACGTTCACCTCAACCACAGCGCTTCGGTAAACCTCGCGTAATCTCGTGAAAAATCTCGGCACATTGCATATCTGCTTCAGGAGGCTTCAGCGCAGCGCAGCGCGGCTGTACTTTTTGTTTGTGCTATCAGCACTAAAGTAAATAACCTCGCTTTAAGTTTCCCCCAAAGGCGGGTGGTTTTCCGTGGCTAGCCTTTCCTTGGTTCTTCAAAAGACAAAAATGGTTTTCATGAATTGCACTTCAAGTAAATCTATATGTCGCTATAAATACGCCTAGAAGAACGGCCAATACATAAAACTATGCCTCCTATGCATAAAGGATGCACCCCGTAAATGCCACTTGGAAAGACAATCCACACCACTGCAGACAAAGGAAAAAAAAAGAGTGCTCATGAGCGCTGCATCGCGCCAGAATGTGGCGTACACATTGACTCTGATTCCACCTAGAGGAGTGATGATTGGTTGGCTTTATACAGTTATTTTGCTTATACTGAAATGGCGATGGGAAGCAAGAAAAGGAAATTCGAACTAGCCACCTTTCACCAAGTAGTGAAGTAGGGCAAACGAGCTTGGATGAGCAGGGCAGTTACGCCTTCATATCTGGAATATTTGCCGTAGACGAATCAAAGCGTCATTTTTTTGCATTCTTTCTAATGTTGCATTGAAATATTCTTATATCCGATTCCACACCTTGTTCGGTTATTCTAAAACTGGGATTAATAATAATTTTTACCCGGCAAGCATTACTTCTAATGGTGCTCCTGCAAGATTTAATCTTGGTCAACTGTTTTTTAATGCTTGAGAGGAAATAATATTAATGTGTCTGTCCCATCTTAAAGACTGCGTTATAGTGGCACGTTTATTTTACACTGTCAACCCTGTATACGTGAGTACCGTGGAAATTTAGTAGTATCGTTTAATGACTACTCATGAACATTGCTGCATTCTTAAATGTGAACTCCCTAATGTTTTTCCACCGCTGCCATTCTTACATGACACCCAGCTATTTCTCGGTACCTGAATAATGTCCACAATCAGAATTTAAAAATATGGCAGACTTTCGTGGTCCTATCACAGCGAAAAAACTGTGCAGGCGACGTCGGCGTACTCCGCCACAATCTGAAATTCGCACGCCTTTCGTAAAGACCCTTGCTTTAAAATCTTAGGAGGCCCAATTTATAATATGCATGGGCTGTTTGGAACCGCCATCAGACTACTCTCCCTAACTGTATTTAATATATCCCAAACAACGCGACCACATTTATCTTTCATGATTATTCTTATCACAGCGCTAAAGCCTAATGCAAATCATCCCAAAGCACCAACAAGACGGAACGCAGCCGGGCTTATTCTTTATCCCAAGTTTCATCATAATCCAATTGATAACAACTCCTTATCACTCGCTCATCGCTATTCGTTCCCGAACAATCATTTCAAATCAATATACCCACCGCACACGCACACGTTGTCGCATCTACACTCGTATTTTCCACATTCAGTGTGATCTGCATGAAGAAGCGCTGCAGCACTACATTGCGAAGAATTTCACGACCGCCATTGAACACTTTCTTTACTGTAGCTGCCCACCCCTCATGTAGAACCCCTAGCCAGGAACATTTGAATATGAAGTGAATAAATAAACAATGTTTTATCAATATTATTTCCATGCCAAATGCACGTTTTCCAATGTTTTCAAGTGGCCTGTTACGTTCTATTTGGTATTCAGTTTCCGAAACCGGGATGCAACGTACGCACGCGTGTACATGTGCACTCTCGCGGCCTTGGAGCTTGAAACCCTCGTGCTCCTGCGTTAGTTGACGCCCAGCAACATGTGGAGCCCCACAGGCATCCAATCGAGATATATCAACTTTTTCCAGGCTGTGCAGGCGAGCAACTAGCTAAGTTCAAAAATATTTATCGGCCATCGGCCGATCACTTGAGAAACACATGTTCGCAAACAGTATTACAGGTGTTGTTGGGCGGGGTCAATGTGCCCCTCTTTCCGTTCAGCGGGAAAATCGCCTCCTGGCACACAGATGCGGTGAAAATTGAGCTCAGACTACTCGCTTTTCTGTGTGTGTGTCAGAGGCCTACTGATAAGCTAATGATTCCACTGAGTTGTACATCAGTCCAGTCACTGCACTCCCAGACCTCTGCAGCTTTGGGTCTCTTCTCACCCGCTTGTGGTAGTCATACATTTCAGCTCTTTCGTTACACTTGCCCTCACGCAACCGCAATCAGGGCAGCAGTTGCCTAGAAAACCTACCAGTTGTTTGCCGCTTCAAGAGCGAAAACGTGACAACGACCGCTGTTTGCAGAGGCCTAAATTTCCCACGGCCGTTATGACGAGTCTCTCATCAAAGGTGAGATACATGGATTAATTCTTAACTACCTTACTGACGTGCTACCTTACTGACAGAAAGGCCAAGAACAAATTATGGTACACAAACTATCGAACATCAAATTTCAAAGTTCTGCAATTCTTATCCAGATATAATAGCTACTGCAAAAAATGTTATATCTGTACATCAGTTTAGGCAAAGAGCACGTGCCTTATTGTGTCATTTATGTTCTGGTTTGTCTTTTTTGTTTTGTTTTTGTTAAATATTCCTATGTTTCTTCATGTCGCTATTAAGCAAAGTGCCATTTATTTCTCGCAGCTTGTGCATATGTATAATGCATGTAGAATTATATAATAATCTGATCTGATCGTGATTAGGATGTATGATTATGGCGATATGTTATGTACTACTGCCTCTGCTGCGCCCGGCGAGGCCAAGACCTAGTCAGGAGACCAATAGTCTCCTTTTGTCTTGCCTCGTGGGCAATACTTGTATCGCCTAAAAAATGAATAAATGAAAATGAAATGAAATTTTGCATCAATATAACGTAAAGCGGCATGGTTGTATGTGATGTGAGCCTGTCATAATCATTATCAACTTGACTACGCCCACTGCAGTACACAAGCCTCTCCAATGTCCGTCCAGTTAACCTGGTCTTGGGCCACCTAGGGTCACCTTATCCCCGCTAACATTCTAATCTCATAACCCCACCTTATTTTCTGCTGCCATCCCCTGTTATGTTTGCTTTCCCTTGGAATTTAGCATTCACGACCACCGATTATCTTGCCTCCGCATAACCTTCCCATGCTCATTTCTTCTTGATTTCGGCTACGATATCATTAACTCCCATTTGTTTCCTAATCCACTATGCTCTCTTCCTGCCCGTTAACGTCAATTTTCGTTGCACAGTTCCCTGCGCTCTCCTCACTTGAAGCTGAACCCTTTTTGTTAGCCCCCACATTTTTTTTTTGCATAGGTGAGCACCGGCAAGTCGCACTTGTTATATATGTTCTTTTCTCCTAAACGGTAATGGTAAACTGCCGTTCGTGATCTGAGAGTAGCAGCCAAGCGCGCTCCACCCAAATTCTATCCTTTTGGTGACTTCACTCGCGTGGTCCGGATCTGCGTTCACTACCCGCCCTAGATACAGCCTCGCTACCTACCGTAAACTGTTGTTCCCGCCCGAAACAGTTGAACTTTAGTTTTATGCTTAATAATTTTTAGACCTCTCGTCCTGGTGTCGAAATCTAAATCATCGATGGTGCTTTGCAATGCACCTCCTTAGTTTCTTAGCAAGGTAACAACCCTCGAGAGTTGCATATGTCTAAGGTAAATATTGAACTAAGTTAATGATCATCCATTGCAGTTCGTCCTCAGTGTGACTTAGCATCGCAATGTCATCAGCGAATCGTAGATTATTATTAAGATTCTCGATTATCGTAGATTCTGATCTCAGATTCACCGATCGCAGGTTCTCTATTAACGGCTATTCTCAACTGTTATCAATCCAGGCCTTTCAATACCTCCGGTAAACATGCGGCGATTAACGTTGGCGAGATTGTATCTCCACATGCACATGCGGATGAAGAAGATGACGAGCGTCGAGCAGAAAAAAAATATGGGAGAATTTAAAAAAAATTACCTGCAAGGAATGCAAAAACATTGCAGTTATATTCTTGCAGTTATATTCCAGACCTTTCCGAATATTATTTCGAACCCATTCTAAATATGTTCGAAATGTAATTCAATTGTATTCCAACGCCATTCATATTATATTCTATTCATTTGTAGTCGCCGCAATTGTAAGTAATGATACTGACTATTCACTCTAGTAACTTGTGCTCGATCTAAGACAGTATACCGACTACAGCATTCCCTCTAGCAGTAGTGTGCTGCGCCTGAACTGCCTAAGGAGCGAACGGCTCCCTCAACAAAACGTACAGCTAGAGAACTATCTCTACGACCAGGAGAACTTGGAGGATGTTTATTTTCTTCGCTTTATTAAGGCAGCGGAGCTATATAGTAGTTTTTATTCCGAATCTCACGCAAAGTGGGTCCGTGCCTGATTACACTGGACTTAAATATTATGCTCTTCCTTTTAGACGCAAGAAAAAAGCTATATGTCTGACCAAGTTTCTGAATAACCATCATTAAGAGATGGAACGCGCTTCCGTGCATGCATATCAGAAGATAATGTCTTATAATTGTCGTAATTTATCGAAAGCGTACTTTTATCGCTAAATGAAAATATTTCACAGCCCCCGGAGTCGGCATTGAGATTTGGGTATATCTGTTTCATAACACAGACCCTCCAAGGAAAGACCCTTCGCAGAAAAGAGCGATACTTTAGTTCAAGGAAAACATTTCTCTTAGATCCCGTACACCTTCTGGATTCGCCACGAAACATCAGTCTAAGTACTTCATATTTTAATGCTACTCCGGTGTGAACGCTCGACGAGTGCTCAAGTGAACCTACGCATAATTTTTAACAGAAACAATTATGCAACAGGACACCAGTTATACCGTTCACGAAGGGCGAGTCTTCAACATACCGTGCAGTCTAAAATTGCCTTAGAGGGAAGAATTTCCCTGGCGTGCAGCTGTTGCCTAAACTTTTTCATTGTTTCCTGGGTTGTGCCAACTATAACGCGACGGCGATCTGTGTAGCTGAACAACAGAATTTGAAACGTACTCAGGAAAGCAATGCGGAACTCAAAATTAAAGTATATATGTGCGAATTAAAGACACAGTTCCAGCGATAATCAACAGGTAGCGCTCCCGGCCCGCGACGCACAGTTCAGTGGGCAGAGTACTCGCTGCGGTGCAGCTTTTATTTTTTCAGTAGTTGCGTAATACGAGAATATCCACTCCTGCAGAGCGCTCGCCTTTTATAGGAGTGATACGATTCTAAAAAGAGGAGTGGAATATCAGATAAGCGTGTACTTCATAGAAAGGCGTTCCCAGGAATCCTTCAGTCCTTCGAATGTCACTGGTGAACGTGTCGTATCTTCATACTCAAGCATGTTCCCTATATTAATGGCGGTATAACGTTTTGAGAAAAAAGCTAGCGGCCCTCCCGCCACCGCGTCTGGCGTCTGATGGCAGCGAACTGCAAATTGTGTGCGCTACATGCGCCGTAATTAGCAAGTATTAGGGTCTATAGGGGCCGCCACTGATTATTCAATACGCCTGCCCGAGAGATGATGAGGCAGCCATTCTAGCAAGCCTTGTGCGGTGTTGAGCTGCGTTATCCTGTACTGCATTAAAATATACGTGAAATTTACTCACCCTCCGATGAAAAATGTACAGCATTGCCGCAAATGATACGACAATGTGTTGCCTTGCTAAAGGCAACACATTGCCTTGCTAAAGGCAACAAACACATTGCCTTGCTAAAGGCAACATATGCATGATAGGCAAAGCATGCATGATATTCTGTGTCACCGAAGAAGGCCCCCTGCGGTCGGTCTTTCGAGGAGCGATCGAAGCTGTCCTACACCGGTATGGTTCTTATGTTCAACAAAACGTTGGACTTCTGACTCCTTGATGTAGTACTTGCGAAACACAGTTGTGCGTATCGCACAGGAAAGAGGTGCTTCAGTTCTTCCCTCAAAAAGTACCTGCAAGGTTATGTGGTGCTGGCCCTTGATAAAGTTTTGGTCTTGTCTGGAACCTGACTTAGGCAGGGAAAATCACGACTCGCTGGTGGTGTTCCAGCATTCACCGGAATCATATGCACACTATAAATTACCAGGGTTTTGGCAGCGGGCTTACCAACAGGAAGCTTTATTTTCCACCCCCTTGTTGAGCTGAGAATCTAGACGAAAAAGTTTTCAGGTTTATTTCGCCATTGGGAGAAATGTTATGGAACGCAGCGGTAGACGGAAAATGCAATCGATTTGATTTTTCTGCCCATATCGCGTCGTTTACACGCGCCCATAGGTGTTTCAGACGTGCAAAAGACAACCCAAATGACAATAATAGGACATACGCGTTCCTCGCACAAAATGACAAGCAGAAGCTGCAGCGGGAGACGCCGAGAAAAAGGGTAAATAAGGTGCTGGCATGTGGAGCATAGAAGTCGCTAGCTATTTTCAAAACAGGAGTCTTCTGCGTATTTCGAAACGAAGCGCAACACTCTCTTTAATGCAGGTATTTTCTTCATACCTGCAAGGGAAGTCGCCGCCTGGCCAAGCAGTCCCGGAAAGATCATCTCTGGAGGGCGCGCTCTCATGGTATCAAGTTGCGGTGCTGTGGCTCCTGCAGCTGGGTGTCATTCCACGCCACGTCGCCATCATGCCGGACGGGAGCAGGCGATACGCCAAGCGAGCTGGCACTGACTTGCGTCAAACTTACGTTAAGGGGACCCAACTCTGTGAACAGGTGATGTTTGGACGGTATACTTACAACATGAAGCATAAAACTGATTGAACGCCCAGTTTTGAGCTTACAGCCCACCCCGCAGGTCTTGACGTTACGGCCAACATCCAAGTTCGCCAGTTTCTACATCGTGATGGCTCAATAAACGACACTACAGGCAGTGTGGTAGCTGGAGCATGTGGTGGGCATATCACTCGCGTCAAGGCCTCCAGTTCACGTCGGACGATCCACGTCAACGAATCCGGGACGGGAAGAGCGTCTGGTCCTCACAGGAAGATGTCGCGGCTTTTGCGTAAGGCGGAAAAATTGCTGCGGGAACCACAGGCCTTTCACTTGCTCAAATCGACGGCACTCCTTAATTATTGTGTCAACAGTATAGCAGCCTTCGCAGACAGACAAGTGGAAGTGATCATCTGCAAAGCCTTTTAGCACGTGGCCCCACGTTGTCTGTCTCACTCATGGCAACGTCGACATTGTGGCATAGAGCCAAGATTTCCTAGATGTAGGTAACGAAACATTCAGTTGAAGACTGGGCTCGAGACACAAGCAGTTTTTGGCGGCCAGTTGGCGATCAACAGGCCTACCGAAGAGCGCCCTTAACACTCTTTGAAGGTGAACCAGTTTGTTATGTCGTTCTCGTGGGTCTCAGAGAACACTCGTGCCATGTATTTGAGATAAAAGATTACATTGGCGAGCAACAATGTAGGGTTTCGCCTGTTATAGCTGCTCACGCGTTCGTAGAGATTAAACCAGTCTTCCAAATCGGTGCCGACAGTGCGGGGTAGCGAGGAGGATCCATGACTATGAAAGGAGCGGTAGTGGGGCTCCTTGACTCGCGGGGTTCAGCCATGGTGGTAGGCCCGGCCTGACGGCCACTGCAAAGCGCCTGGGTGTTCTGAGCGTAAAATCCACACCTCCACCAAAGATGTTACGTGGCCCAAGGTACACAGAGCACAGGGCACAGGCTGAGAGCACAGGGCCCGCACAGGTAACTCTAACCCAGAATACGCGCACCACCGAAATACTTCCTTCACCGAGTATTCATTTATAACAGCCGTTGTAATATCTACCGCCCGGTGCTCGAAAGCCAACAACAATAAGCGCTGCTTTCCGTCAGGAAACCAGGTTTGCGTTGCCCACATATGTGAACCAGAGAACTCGAGCTGAGCTGCGCAACGTCATGGCCGTTGAACATCATAGCCGCTGAACCAGAATCATTTCAAGGCATTGCCTACGGGTTTTCGATGTTACTTTATAATAAAGAATCGCCGTAGTGAGTAATTAATAAATGGACCAGAAGAAGGCATCCGCGCGCGCTAGATGCCTTGAAACGAGTCGCCGAGGGTCATATGCTAGTGGTGACTCTTAAGAGTGAGTGTTCACTTAATAGTAATGTTCTATTTAGTTAGTTGATTTATGAGTGCGGAAGCATGCAAGTTTACTTAATTCAAGAAGTTTATTTCAAGAAATAAACTTCAAACATTATCGACGCTGCTTCTATAGTGTGCGTATCACGTTAAATTGATCGTTACAAGTGACAACGGGCCCGGCAGCGTAGCCTAAATGGCCCGCACTTACCGAGGTTAGATGTTCTAGGTGCTTATATATGATTCCTGCTCTTTGCTGCGTGCACTCGACACAAGTCTGGCTTTGCCTGCAAGCCCTCGCTGCTGTGCAACAGTAATTTGTTGCGAGTGCATGAATAGTATATATTTTGTAAACGAATTGAAGAATTACCTAAAAACCGAATAAAATACGGATCGATTACTGATAGAACCAGATCGAATACTCATCGTAAATTTGTATAATTACTACAAATATTCGAGTGTTTGTATTATAATCGTACAAAACTAGAAATTGTACGAACCCTGAAACCCCAGCGGCGCGCCGTGGTGTGCTGCAGTTAGAGGTGCAGCTCTAATAAGACGAAACACAAATCTCCAATAAGGGCTCGGACAAGAAGTATGCTAACTCTGTGAATGTGAAGTTTCCGTGCAATTATCTTTTGGTCTTGATTACAAAAAAGAATATACTATAGGGCCGCACCTCAAAGTAGGAGGCGGTGACTGGTTTTTATGATCCTTGGCCTTCGACACCGAGCATTCAGTGAAGGTTGGCGGAGATTGCATGAGTCTTGCTGCATCTTCCTAGACGGCATGTATGAGCATTATGAACGTTGCCCCCATGAATGCACCGCTTTGCGATGCTGAACGCGTCATCCCACGCCTACTGGTCTCGGCAGGCTGTGGTAAGCAATGCCGTTTTGGGCCCTGAATGAGAAACAGTCCTCAAAAAATAACTGGGGAGGTCGTCATTCGAACCTCGTGCCAATCATTCCAAAAAGTATTTGAAATGCGGGAAACTTATTCAATCCGTTCCGAATAATTTTGAACATAGAACAATTGGTTCGGTCGAATGATCGAATAGCAGGATATTCAAGTCCTTGTTCGCAGTTGTGTGAATATTCGCACACTCCTATAGTTTATGGTTGTACTGATGCAATTGGTACAGTGCGGTTGTTGCTTCCTGGCTTTCAAGACATTACCATTTCGAATTTTCGAGCCCTTTTTACACGACCGCCTTGAGGTGTTTTATGCCTCGTTTCTTCGTCATTATCCTAGGCGCCTGAATCGAAAGACGCGGATTGAATACTGGCAGCGGTGGTCATTTAATAGAGGTGACAAGCGAGATACCAGTGTACTGTGCGATGTCAGTCCACAATTAGGAGCCCGAGGTCTTCGGAATTCTCCTCAGCACTTCACTGCAGCGTCCAGCCTAGCCGGAGTCGCTTTGGGACGTTGAAGTCCATATAACAAACAAAATCGTCTTGCGGTGTCACGTCAACAGGGCAAGAATTGAAGCCTCCACATACATACTCGTGACGCAGTTTCCGTGTTATCGTTCGAAACTAAGGACGATCACGCGGTAATCACATTGCAGAAAGAGTGTGCATTAGTACATATTGACAGCCCCATGTTATGCCACGTGGAAAGTCCTCGAGCTAAGAAAAAGTTCTACCGTTCACTATTTTTGAAAGCAAAGTCGCAAATGGAGATGCGTTAGACGTCGGTAATGCGGTCTGATTTTTAGAACGCCTTGAATAAGCGACACAGTATAAAAAGTTTACACTCTTAAGGATGAAAATGGCTTGTCGCTTTCAACACCCTTCTGAATGCGGTGCTCGATACGCACCCTTCCGATCGAAGGGCTGGATATGCACCGTTCGAGGAAGAGTCTCTCCCTTTCGGCACTGCGTGTTCCGTCTGCGGTCGCGAACGGATCAAATACGATCGCATTAGCGAGAACCGTAATCGTCTGGAAATTTTACGGGAGGGCTTTAAAGGTGCCGTTCTCCAGAAAATGGTGTCTGCGTTGTGAGCGACAAATTAGGAGCATGACTCTGGCAGATGGTCACCAGAAAGCAACCTAAGAGGTATTTAGGCTACCTAGGTCACGTCAACTTGCGGCGTCATCCCAACATCACCAGCGGATAGTGAGCAAACTGCCCACCATGGCAGGTGGCTGTCAATGATTTGTCGCTCGGAAAGAGCAACCCTGGTCGCAAAAGGTCCACCGCTGGGAGCACCTGCCATCGTACGGCAGTGGTGCATCGCTTAACCGCGGCACCAATATGCCAGGACGGCTTTGAGACCACCCAGGTATCTATGAATGTACGGTAGAGAATGATCTTCTGCATACATGGGATTTAACCAATTACGCTACCGCGTCTTACACTTAAGGCGGCGTCATATGCCCTCTCCAATTTTTTTCTTTCTCATTTGCTCTCGCAGTTCTGTCGATGGTGCCTCAGCACAGGCGTCCAGTGCATGACGGTGTTCGTCTTGGGAGTGGAGAATCTACAGCGGAGCACATTCGAGAAGACTGCCCTTTTGCACGGAGTCATTGACACAGGCTTGGAGAGGATACCAAACCTGTAAGGCATGTCAGCAGAATGACCCGCGACGGGTTTATAACGCACAGAAACCAGCCTTAAAGCGTAGACATTTCAGAACAAAGATTTGTCTCGAAGTTGTCCGCGCCTGCGGATGTGCGGTGAACGATAAATCATTGATGCATACAAACTTATCCGGTGCTTTGTTTTTGAGATATAGTCGCAACATTTTCCAACATAAGTATATTCGTAGGCTCACTGACAAGAAGTAGCTTATATGAACCACAGCGGCCAGTATTATGGCAGTTTCTCGCGTTTAAACTCGTTGTTTCGCCAAAAAGAAAACAGGTTTCCGCAATTTTCTTTGCAGCCAGGATATCTGTGATGTCCCGTTCCGTTAATCCGTATTCATGGCGGTGGATGAGGCTGCAATAGAGCTACCGATGTAGCCTGTTGGCGTCCTCAGAAATAGAAAAAGCGTGACAGGTGTTTTTTCACAGCCTTAGCGGTTTCATCAATGAGTTCTGTAAGCGTTGTCATGTCCCTTGTAGGCTGGTAAAATGTTTAGGGGAAACCCCCAAGGTGGAGTAAATTTGTAATAAGGGAGTAATTACTCCTTGGCATCCACCCAAGCGCAGCCATACGGCTACAAAGGAAAGCTATACAGCTTTCTCAGAAACTTCGTAGTTAAAGAAAAATTCGTCCTGGTCCGGGGTTCGAACCCGAGACCACCGCTTCACCGGAGCAGTCGCTCTACCAACTGAGCTAACCGGGACGGCAAGCTTATGGTAGGGCGAGAGTGAATTGATCAATGACTTGAAGTGGGAACAGTGTTGGTCAAATTTTTAGGGGAATCCCCCAAGGTGGAGTAAATTTGTAATAAGGGAGTAATTACTCCTTGGCATCCACCCAAGCGCAGCCATACGGCTACAAAGGAATGCTATACAGCTTTCTCAGAAACTTCGTAGTTAAAGAAAAACTCGTCCTGGTCCGAGGTTCGAACCCGGGACCACCGCTTCACCGGAGCAGTCGTTTCCCCTAAACATTTGACCAACACTGTTCCCACTTCGAGTTATTGATCAATTCGCTCTCGCCCTACCATAAGCTTGCCGTCCCGGTTAGCTCAGTTGGTAGAGCGACTGCTCCGGTGAAGCGGTGGTCCCGGGTTCGAACCCCGGACCAGGACGAATTTTTCTTTAACTACGAAGTTTCTGAGAAAGCTGTATAGCTTTCCTTTGTAGCCTTATGGCTGCGCTTGGGTGGATGCCAAGGAGTAATTACTCCCTTATTACCCTTGTAGGCTGTAAGGCATGAAATGAACGAAGCGGAAGGCGACTTCTCGGTTGCTCAGCTTCAAGCCCGCAGCCATGTTTCCCCTTAAAATAGGGACCGCAACTGGCTGAGCTGGGGTTATTCAGTGGATCCAAGCTAGGGTGCCTCGATTAATGTGCTAAAGTCTCTTGATTTATGCGTGCCGTGAGCACGCGGATAGTTTGCATCACTGCGCTCAGTACTCAGTCCTGGTCTCACGTACAGGCAATGGCGAGCGCGACATGTCAGCCACAAAACATATGAGGTGAAGCGGTGGCACAAGAAGGAAGTCACGGGCATTTTAAATAAAACTATGAAAACTATGTATCAGAACATAGCTCAAGCTGTAATCCGAAGCATATACTTTAGGCAACCGTCTGCATGCTTACTGGAGGAGTAGCCACGTCGCAGGAAATTATCCCCTTCCATGCTGATGTCGGTGCTTTTTGATGCTAATCTAAAATCTTTGGAATAAATTCGTGTGAATCATAACCTTTAATTGCAATAAGCTCCCTCTTCGGCACAGGACTGAGTGCATGGCATCAATGCACGCTTTCGAGCGCAAGGAGAGCACTCGTGGTCAGACGAATCTTATTACTGCACAGGGTACATAGTAGACCGAATCGTCTTCATGGCTGCCCTGGATTACAAAGTATTAATGTTGCAGTGTTGTATTAGCGATAAACTCTGGCACCGCCACCGATACCATTGGACACCGAGAAAGCCCGATACGCCTAATCCTGCGATTAATACGGTCCGTCTAAATTTCCTTCTTCGAAGCGAAGTTAACATTCAGCTTAGTTGAGAATTCGACGGAAACCCGTCTGGCGAGGAAAATTCAGCGAAACATCAATGTGTTTATGTTTTATATGTTTTTTTTTCCTCTGCGACCTCGGCGAGTGCTGTTTTCTTCAATATGTTAACATTCAGCTCTGTGTTTGTGTCTGTGTCCAGTGCCGCTGGAGGTGTGTACAAACAAATCTGATGAGTTGATTTCTTTAATGAGGGGATAGGGGGGGGGGGGGGGGTGCAGGGTGCACTGCGGCCAGCTTGATGCAACGACAACCTTGGATCGCGAAGCCTCGATTTTTGAACACGCATATAGGAAGACTACGCTGGCTTATAATAGGCACAAATTGGTGCTACGTTTCTACCGGCAACAATGCGATATCCTGCAGTAGACGTACTCTACTGGTGACGACGAGACGAAAGTGTTACGACAAACTCTCCGCATTTTGTTTTTGCATGCAGAAGGCGCACCAATTTTTTCATTAACTTCTCCATCCATCTTTCAGTTTTTTCGCCCGTTCTCGTTTCTATGTATGTTCAAAGAGTGATCTACGCAGTGCATAATGACATCTAAATGCCAATTTTCAGGAAATGGGTAAGAAGTTGCGGTTTGAAGATCCGCTGTGTTGGTCGACTGGGAATTCTTCCTGCGGAATACATCCTCAAACTTGGGACACTGGAAGCCGCCTTTTTCAATGGAATCAGGTAATTGTTCTTGCTTCGTTTTCTGTACGAAAGAAACAGGCCTGCTATACTTATACAATGCCAGGAAAAATGCCGTACCATACAGATTACATAACAAGAAGACTTTAACCCAGGTGCTATGAGGATAGGCAATTTCTTTTGATGAAGACCTCGTATTTCATTTCACTCAATTACACGCAGTCGGGTTTACGCAGCGGATGAGACGTCAGAGATTAATTCAGTACCGTTTATTCCCATAAACATTGCAATGAGCCGCCACCGTGTCTCAGTGGGTATGTTCCTTGGCTCCTGACCCGAAAGATATGTGTTCAGTCCAGGTCACGACCCTCGCATTTTGGTGGAGGCGAAATGCTGGGATCCCATGCGCTATATGGGGAATCAGTGTACGTTAAAGAACGCCAGGTGGTCGAAATTTCCGTAGCCCTCGTCTACTTCGTCGCCCACAGCCTAAAACACTTTGGGGTGTTAAACCCTATCCACCATAAAACGGGACAAGATTTCAATGCTGGTAGATATGCTATAAGAGACCCGAAGCGAAATTGTGATGAACCAAACAAGATGAATTCACCAGACGAACCCAATATTTATGAAAGCCCCTGTCGAAAATCTTAATCAACAATCGAAGAAAATTCTGCCAAGTACTAAACCCTGAACAGACGCACAATATCACTCATACTGACGCAACTAGACAAGAGGCCAGTGACATTGAACATAGAAACATATTTAACACCGCATTGTCATCGGTTTTCACTAAAGAAACTGACAGCAACCTATCTCACACCTACAGATCCGATATCTCGAGTGCCTTAGACTAGATTTTCAGCACATGGAATCACCTGTATTATCAAAAATATGAAGCCACGGCTTCAGCAGGCATTGACGAAATAACCGCAAAGTTCTTTATACGAGTAGTACTCTGGGAGTCTCCTAAGCATACTTATCATTACTGCTCGCACTATCACTTTACACAGGCAACATACCCAGCAATTAAAAAAGGTGGAAGCTTGTCCCATTCTTCAAATCAGGTAACAAAGAATCACCACTTAACGACCAACCGATTTCTTTGAGTAGTTTTCGATGCAAGATCATGGAACATGTCATTTATTCTCACATAAAGAATTTTCTTGACTTTAAACATTTTTTACATCCCTCTGAGGAAGGATTTTTTAAGTGTTTCTCATGCGAAACTGAACAAGTCATTTTTGTTCGTGATCTGCAAGCGAATCTTGATTCTAACGTTCAGACAGACGCAATATTTTTGGACTTTGCTAATGCCTTCGACAAGGTGCCTCAGAAACGTTTACTACCTAAACTTCCTCCATTATATTTACGCCATAGCGTACTAGAATGGAGAAAAAAATTTTCAGCGCACCACTCCCAGTTCGTATACGTTAATAAACAAGACAGTAATATAAGGCGTCCCTAGAAGGTCAGAGCTTGATTCCCTTGTGTTTCTGATATACATCAACGACTTACCCACGCATGCATCCTGTAACATCCGAATGTTCGCCAATGACTCCGTTGTCTAACACACAGTTTCTAACCCTTCCGATCAGATAGCTCTTCAGAATGGCCTAAACTCTGTGCAAGAATGGTGTAGACAATGCACATGAAACTGAACTCCACTAAATGCACATAAATGTCATTTCGCCGCAAACGTAAAGCTCTTTTATTTCAATATGTAATCGCAGGTGCCGCAGTAGAATTAACCAATTCTTATAAATAATAAGGCGCAGCTATGAGCGAAGATCTAATCAGGAATGCGCATGTGACTAACCCAGTATGATCAGCTAACACAACCCTTAGTTCTTAAAACGCCATTTGCGCCACGCACCGCTAGACGGAAACTATCAGTCCGTGGTTCCAAGTAGAATGGAATATGCATCCGCCATCTGGAGGCCTTACCAACTCTAATAAGTTCACTAGAGTCACTACTCAGTCGAGTCGATATATTCATGAATAATGCATATCATGTTTAAAAGCTGTCCTGTCTAACAAATCTTGCTTGTCGTCGTCGAATAGCCACTATGAACTCATTTCATAATTTTTTTACACCTCACTTTTACACCTCATTTAAGGGAGCAATTCCCCTAAATATTTCCCCTAAAGGATTCCCCTAAATATTTGACCCTCACTTCCTAGTCAGCCCTATATTAGCCTTTCGGCACGCATTTGACTCCACAGTGGTCATCCCTGGCATGTTTCTTGAGCCCCTACAGGTATAATTTGTTTTCGCTGTATAATAATTAAAGCACATCATGTAGCTGTTTTCGTGCAGGAACCGAATAAGCTCCTGCTGTTATTATTGCCGGTCAGCCTCTCATCCTCCCTTATCCTACCTTTATACTCTCGGTTGCCGTCAGTCTCACTACTATTCAAATTGATGTCCTTAAAATCCTTGTCCCTGCACAACTCCACAGCAGGTGTCGAACATCCACCTCTGCAGCCGGTGTGGAACAGCTCGGGCAAGTGGTGGGTCCTGCTTCTTCATCAGAGTCCCATCGGCATAGAACCGATGGGGTAAGGGCCGACCTAACCCTGATCCTTCTAAGGGATACCTCTTCAAATGTGGACAGGCTATGAGGGAGCGGAAAGTGGACGACGGAATGAGGGCACTTTTCCGCAAAGACGATGCTAAGATGGAGATAGAAGAGAGGGTGCCAAAAGGGGTCCGGGGGGGGGGATGCATTACTATTTGGGACTTTGTGTGTGACTGTCTACTTTTTCCTGCTCACTGTTCTCAGCATTGTCTTGTGTGCAGTGTAGCTGAATGTGTATCTTTGTTTTCTTATTGAGTGCATGGATCACTTGCACCCTCTCTTCTATCTCCATCTTAGCATCGTCTTTGCGGAAAAGTGCCCTCATTCCGTCGTCCACTTTCCGCTCCCTCATAGCCTTTCCACATTTGAAGAGGTATCCCTTAGAAGGATCAGGGTTAGGTCGGCCCTTACCCCATCGGTTCTATGCCTATGGGACTCTGATGAAGAAGCAGGACCCACCACTTGCCCGAGCTGTTCCACACCGGCTGCAGAGGTGGATGTTCGACACCTGCTGTGGAGTCCTTAAGGTATGAGTTTTGGTTAGAGACTCTATTTTATTTATGGCCTCCATAGCACTGCGGTTTGCAGAAAGTTTCATCACAAACTGCTCCAGACGGTCTGATACGTATTCACAATTTATGTAAAGCCCTTTGTGTGCCGGGCTAGTGGGTGCTGTTCTACCTGTCGTTTCTATAATTGTTGCGTCTTTATATGCAATAAACCTTCATGGACATAGATCAACCAGAGGTCGTGCTCTCGGCTTCTGTTTACGACGAAGATTTGTCCTCTTGTTTGTCGTAATAGTCGTGAGTTCACATGGAGCGGGTCAGCCGTTGTAGGTGTTTGCCCTGTCATCGCATTGTACAAATATTCTACGGGTATAACATATTTTCGCTTCACATTTCTTGTTACCTATCGCAAATGAATTAATTCTGTCAGTGTATTCAGCTTTGAAAATTCCTGTAGAATCACCATGGGGGTCAGTTTTGTGTAAGGTAGTGATGGTGGCATTGCATTCCTATTCGTTGTTTCCAACTCCCCCTATTGTCCCCTCTTCAGTCATTGGGACTGGTCCTGGTAGAGTATCCTTCGCTGAAGCACCCATTTTACTAGACGTCGTGCCATCGCCGTTCGGCCTCCTCCTCGCCTGAACGAAACGAGTTTGATCAAGTTCAAGGAAGTCGCTGCGGAGTTTTTCATCCTATGGAGGCACTGTGTTCCTTTCCCAGATTTATATATGTCCAGGCAAAGGACTCTCAACTCAAATACCTGTTGTAATCGCTGATCTCCAATCTTTAGCACGACACTCTTACTTGCCACTTTATTTCTTTCATTATTTTTTGCAACATGGATGCAGCTGGACTTTTGCGGTGGCAGTTACCGGCCTGCATCATGAACTTACTAATCTCGTGTAATTAGGGCCTCTTGCGCATAAAAATTTTCTGCAGCAAGCTGTTCATGAGTAGACTAAATCGGGACATCGTCGGCGTTAATAATGAACTTCACCTCTGGTATTTCAGCTAATTTCCACATGAATGGTATGAGTGCGATATTAAGTATCAAACATCCTGAAACTGAACCTTGTGCAGTGCTTCTATTTGTGGTGTAATGACCGATTTCTTCTCCGTTTACACGGACAGAAAACGTCCTGCCCTTAAGCAGATTATGTAATTCTTTGATGACCTGTAAGGGAAAACTCATAAGCTTCACGTTGTCAAGGGTCTTGCCATGCAAGACGTTGTCGTACGCCTTCGCCACGTCGCTAGCCACCACCGTACGCTGAAGATAGCGTCCACGCACTCATTCTACAACATTTGCTGGATCATTTTTTCCTTGTTGAGCCACTGACAGGAACAGCCTTCCACAAATGTCACTGCAACTACCTGCCTATCCACATTTTCGAACAATTTGCCTGCCATATCTAACAGATCATATTTTTACGTCATTTAGCTGATATCTACACGCACATTTTATATGATACCGCCAAATTCGGGATCTTTAGATTATTAAAGTGATGTGATAATTTCGGGTGCTGCAGCAATAGTAAGGCCGCTCAAATCACACTCAGTGTAGCCTAAGACACCCCGATAAAGTTGAAGTAGGAAATAAAGATTCCGATGATTCCATTCTTTGCAATAAACCTGAACATTTGTGAAATATTTTCCTACCTTAATGTTTCATGGACATAAGAACATGAGTGAAAATGCTTTCCTGACATGAGACGATGCAGCCTAGTTTGAACGAAGACTGTGAATGAGCGGCCACACCTCATAAACTAAAGGCGAGGGCTCATGGTACAATAATAGATGGAACTTCTTTACAAAATCTGACAGGCTTTATAGGACACGTGATTGAATAATGAAGGCTCCAATCTAAAAAAAATTTAAAATAAAACGTGTGTAATGCTTGGAACACTTGTTAACGATCCACTGACAGAAGCAGAGGTCTCTAAACAGCAGGATCGTATTAACACTTCTATACCATACGATGTGGCTGCTTTGAGTATTCCTCTAATCGTTTTCTTTTTCTGCTAGACAGCCCAAAACGTTAACACTCACCATCGACGGTACCAAAAGCCAAATGGTGGGACTGGCACTACACTTGGCTAAGTCCTTCAAAGCTGGCCATATACGCCACGAGTAAGTTTCCTATTCGTGCATTCAACTACAATTGAGAGTTAAGCCACGGGAAGGTGATGTTTGGAAACAATGATGCGTGCGTGCTGTTGAACGAACAAATAACAGATTTATAAGATATATTTTTTTCCTCGCCATGGCAACAGTAATCGGTGAGTCGTGTACTCTTTGGGGACTGGTTTCTATAGCACGGTCTGTACCACAAAAATTTGCAGTTCTCAACGCCTCAGTTTTTAAAGGGGCTATGTGAAACCTTTCGTCTTTGCCACCACCGCCCTTGAGGCACTGATAATTGTCGAAAATCTTCGGAGGTATGGCCTGCCAAATATTCTTCGCTTTCTCAGAAGATTGTCCTCGTGAGCTCGCTGCAGCAGTGCGAACAAATCCCGCTGCCATAGCCTAAAAAGTGCAGAAAACATGCCAGTTGATCATAATTATTCGCATACAGCTACCGATGCACTATGAATGCAGAGATTTCCTTCTGGAGCCTACTCAGGAGCCACCGCAGGTTCATTCACAGAGAAGAGGGTTTTGGCATAGCGAAGATGTCCTCTCGCAGACTCTTCAGGGAAAATAAGTTCACAATGAACGCGTCTAATTCGTACTACATCAGAGAGAATCGGAGCTGAAGGCTTTGTTTCCCTTCGAACTCTAAACTAAGGATTCATTGAATTAATTTCTTGCCGTATGAATATATGACCATTCTCATTGGGTGCTACGTGCAGGGACATCACGGCCGAGTTTATCGACGAATGTCTCGGCTTCGTCGAATGCCCTGAGGTGAACTTACTGTTTCGATGCGCGGGTTCCCGGTTCAGCGACTTTGTGGTGTCGCAGTGCAGTTACGCCTACCTGCACATGGAGCCCCGCCCTTGGGAAGATATCGGCTTCTGGGACTGGGTCCGGGCCGTTCTTCTCTACCAGCTACACTGGCCATCTATTTCGGTAAAACCTTTATTGCCTAAGAAAGTTTTTTTGTGAAGATGAATAGCATGATGCTTGACTGGAATATACTGTGTCAGAATTGTTTTGTGCCATTGTGAAAGCTGCGCATGCAATATATGCAGAAAACAGAAGGAATTCCCTTAGCTCTTCACGAACAGCGGTGCGTGATTCGCAGAAACATTTTCTAAAGGAGGCCAGTTTACTAGGAGCACCTATATGATGCCGTGAGGTAGTCACGAATCGCTCACCCGACATGCTGTAATAACGTTGTCCAATATTTGTTGGCCCGAGCTGCACTGCCCAGTTCAGTGCCGGCAAGATTTGGGTGAGTAGAGCGGTAGTGTCTTTTCTTTAGTGAACCTTTACCAAAACTTCATGGGGGGCTCCAAAATTATGGAGGGAGAAAGGCAACATTATTCTCTTTACAAGAACATTTGGCGTTGTCATTCCGCCTCCTAATCGGGAGTTTGGCTCCGTACTCCTCCGCTAATGAAAAGAGAGGAAGGTCTTTATTAAACATGGTAAATATAAGTTCAGTGAAGAGTGAAAAAGAGCATTGCAATCTCCCGATGTTGTCACTGCTAAGGACAACAAGAAATGTGATCCGCAAAAGAACTGTACGCATTTAGTTGATCCCTCAGAAAGAAGTGAACGCTATTGTTGGCACTTTTCCATAAAAAATTCAGTTAAACCAAGCACGCACGCAAACATTCGAATCATACAAATTCGGTACTTTTTCGAAGCTGCAGATGCCTTATGGGGGTTATTCTTGTAATAACGCTCAAAGGGCTAGAAGCAGTTGTCGCTCTGTAGCACCAGCGTGCCAGCCCTAGCAGTCAGAGCTGTGACCCCCAACCCGCGGTGCGGTAAGTCGCAACCACGGCGGGTTCGGGCCAGAGGGGACAAACACGAGTATGCTACTCGGAGGAGCCTTTATTGCTCCCGAGCAATACAGTGCAGCAGCAACAATACAACCGCCGTAACGAGGGAGAGGGTTCCGCTCGCGTACGGGGGTGAAAAACACAAAGGGCAGAACGCACGCAAAAATGTGGGGAAGAAGGTTCCGCTCACCTCGCGTGGTTCCTCGCTCACGGCCCGCGGCGGTCAAGTCACACACGGTGGCCGGGGGATAAGGGCAGCGGTCTCCGTGGCAGATCTCTGATCCATGCGTGTGCACGGCTCCCGCCAGAAGACCCGCGAGCCTCGGGAGAAACGCGTCTCCTCCCGGGCTGGGGAGAGGAGGTCTCTCCGTTGTAAGAGGGGAAAGAGGGAAAGTCTCCGCCGCGACGCCGCGGCGGGGAGCGAAAGGAAGCGGGGGTGGCGAGAGTGCCCTCCCTCGCAAAACCTCCCGAACGGCGCGCGCATAGCATCGCGTGATAATTACGCGCGGCCGTTACAATGGGGCAGGGGATTCATGTGTATCCCCACAGCCTTTAAATGGAGCAAGCGGCGACCGCCCCTTCCAAACCTGCAGCACTCTAGAGGCAAGGAAGGTTGAGTTCACCTAATACTTTTTCGGCAGATAGAGGGCAGGAAGATGGGTGCCATGACAACATAAAGTCAACAAGGGAGTGACGAGCCTGAGGCTGCTTAGCCGCTGTTTAGAGAAGCGGTCTCATCGAAAACGAAGAGAAGTCTTCTGTACAAGTGTAGGCTAAGCACCCCGAGACACTACCTTACCTTTTTTTCTTTGTCTGTGCTACTAATTTTTGTTTGCTTGCCCTACGAATTGGTGCCCAGTAAGAATAGGCGAGGAGGTGTGTCAAAGGGATCGTGGGAAGACTGCCTTTGTCACCCTCGATGGCTTGTACTAATTCAAATTCAGAGCCCTCTGCAACGCTCTTGCTACCTTCGAACGCGTGATGGACTCGCTACTGCGTGGCTTCAAACGGACGATGTGCTTGTTCCACCCACATGAGGTAGTTTTCTCCAGCAAATAAGAAAGCCACCCATACTCTCTTTAAGCGATGCTTGCCGTCTTCTGCCGCGCAGGTCTCCAACTAACTCCAAGGATTGCAGCTTCGGCTAGCACGGAATTAACGTCGTCAGCACTTGATTGAAGCGTCTGGTGCCAAGCCGGACCCTGACAAAGTTAGTGCTGTTGGCGACCCCCCCCCCCCGTTCCTCAACCAATTAGTGCATTTTCTCCAGCTCTGCTGGTATTTCTGCCTGTTTTTCCCGAACCTCGCTGACACGGTCCCTCCCCTTAGTACCCACCTGTGGAAGCATGTGCCCTTTTCTTCGGGTGTTGACCAGCCTGGCGCTCCGCATTCACAGCACTTGTTGCGGCCCTCACTGCTCCCCCCAAAGACTGGTGGTCCATTTCAGCCCTTCTGCGTCTAGGGAACTTAGCACCCACGCTATTGACCGCGGTATTGGCGTCATCCTTGCGCCGCGCCACCACGGGCACTATCGTGTAATTCTTTACGCTAATAAACAGATTCACAACAGCGCTACGGAACAAGGACACAAGGAACACGAAAAACACAGGACGGGCGCTGACTACCAACTCTTTATTGCGTGAAAAACCAGCACAGATTTATACTATTTCCTGGACCACGTGATGCACTGTCAGCCACGGGACACAGCGAAGGAACGCTTCACACGTTTGGGGAGTCATCACACAGCTCGACAGAACTCATAAAACGTGCATGCACTATCAAAAAATATAGCATTACCAAGCTAATGATAAAGGGACTAACAGATACAAAGATGTGCATGGACCAGCTACAGCCAATGACAACTGCAGCTCAGATAGGCAAGACAATGAGTACTTCAAAGCAAAGCGGAATCTTTGGGCTACGTTAAAAACATTCAAGAGAGCGAGAAGGCGTAAAAACATGAGAAAAGCATGAGCAAAATGGCGATGAAAAAAGTAAAAGTTGCTAGGCAATAGGCACAGTCAGCAGGCTAAAAGCGAAAACAAGAAACCGACACCAACAAATAACACGGTAAAAGTAACAATCGTTAAAAAGGGAAACTAAAAGAAAGAACAAAAACATGAACCACCACCGGCCAAGCAATGAAGACGGTAAAACAACTAAAAGTCTTTAAAAGACAGAGGAGCAAAGTTCCGCATAAGGTCAACAAACAAAACAACGCAAAATAAAACACTATAAGGTGAGATGCAGGAAAAACCGTTTGTCAGGATGTCTAGCAGTTAAAACGCAAGAATCGCGTCCGTTCAAGAAAGGACCTTTCTTTCTCCTGTAAACAGACAGATGAGCTGCTGATGCACTCGTCCCCAGCCTTTTCAATCAAAAAACCTTCAATAATCTCCCTTTCTACTCTACTCCTTGCGGTCGCCAGAAACTTGGTGTCTGAAAACATAGGTCGACAATCGTGACGGGGTTGGTTACAATGTAGTGCCATGTGGCTCCCAGACTTGTTTTTACATTCAGGAAGTGTTCGCTTGCTCTGTCATTGAAGCAGCGTCCGGTCTGGCCTATGTATACTTTTCCACAAGTGAGGGGAATCTGGTAGACAACTGCGGATCGACATTCGGTGTACTGATGGGAATGTTTTACTGAGCAGGTCGCCCGCTTCTTCCGGTTTACCATCGGACACACTCTTGCCAACTTACATGGGGCAGAAAACACAACGTTCACATCGTACCTGGCTGCAACCTTCTTAACATTGTGCGATAGCTTATGGATATAAGGAATAACGGCAACACGTTTCCTTTCCCTGGGCTCTCTCCTTCCCTCTCCTAGCTTCATTTTCTGTAGTAAGGCTTCGCACAGGCCTGCTATGAGGAAAGGTGAGTAGCCAGCTAAAAGAAGGCGTTCAACCTGGTTATCAAAGCTGTAATCAGCCATGTGCTCGCAACTTTTTGTTAGTGATGCATGAAGTGCGCTAGTTGCGACTGCCCGCTTGACAACGCCTTCTTTTAGCTGGCTACTCACCTTTCCTCATAGCAGGCCTGTGCGAAGCCTTACTACAGAAAATGAAGCTAGGAGAGGGAAGGAGAGAGCCCAGGGAAAGGAAACGTGTTGCCGTTATTCCTTATATCCATAAGCTATCGCACAATGTTAAGAAGGTTGCAGCCAGGTACGATGTGAACGTTGTGTTTTCTGCCCCATGTAAGTTGGCAATAGTGTGTCCGATGGTAAACCGGAAGAAGCGGGCGACCTGCTCAGTAAAACATTCCCGTCAGTACACCGAATGTCGATCCGCAGTTGTCTACCAGATTCCCCTCACTTGTGGAAAAGTATACATAGGCCAGACCGGACGCTGCTTCAATGACAGAGCAAGCGAACACTTCCTGAATGTAAAAAACAAGTCTGGGAGCCACATGGCACTACATTGTAACCAACCCCGTCACGATTGTCGACCTATGTTTTCAGACACCAAGTTTCTGGCGACCGCAAGGAGTAGAGTAGAAAGGGAGATTATTGAAGGTTTTTTGATTGAAAAGGCTGGGGACGAGTGCATCAGCAGCTCATCTGTCTGTTTACAGGAGAAAGAAAGGTCCTTTCTTGAACGGACGCGATTCTTGCGTTTTAACTGCTAGACATCCTGACAAACGGTTTTTCCTGCATCTCACCTTATAGTGTTTTATTTTGCGTTGTTTTGTTTGTTGACCTTATGCGGAACTTTGCTCCTCTGTCTTTTAAAGACTTTTAGTTGTTTTACCGTCTTCATTGCTTGGCCGGTGGTGGTTCATGTTTTTGTTCTTTCTTTTAGTTTCCCTTTTTAACGATTGTTACTTTTACCGTGTTATTTGTTGGTGTCGGTTTCTTGTTTTCGCTTTTAGCCTGCTGACTGTGCCTATTGCCTAGCAACTTTTACTTTTTTCATCGCCATTTTGCTCATGCTTTTCTCATGTTTTTACGCCTTCTCGCTCTCTTGAATGTTTTTAACGTAGCCCAAAGATTCCGCTTTGCTTTGAAGTACTCATTGTCTTGCCTATCTGAGCTGCAGTTGTCATTGGCTGTAGCTGGTCCATGCACATCTTTGTATCTGTTAGTCCCTTTATCATTAGCTTGGTAATGCTATATTTTTTGATAGTGCATGCACGTTTTATGAGTTCTGTCGAGCTGTGTGATGACTCCCCAAACGTGTGAAGCGTTCCTTCGCTGTGTCCCGTGGCTGACAGTGCATCACGTGGTCCAGGAAATAGTATAAATCTGTGCTGGTTTTTCACGCAATAAAGAGTTGGTAGTCAGCGCCCGTCCTGTGTTTTTCGTGTTCCTTGTGTCCTTGTTCCGTAGCGCTGTTGTGAATCTGTTTATTAAGCATGAACCAACTAGCCCACACCAGAATCCTCTTAGAACGTATTTCTTTACGCTAGGTGCCTGCTATCTCCCTCCGTGCGTAATTATTCCATTACGGGGCTGGAGTGCCTTGTACTTGTTTGGGCGTTAACGGAAATTGTGCCCTTACGTGTTTGGGAGGAACATCTGTGTAGTTACGGACCACCATGCCTCGTGTTGGCTGTTCCCTCTTAAATATCCTATAGGCTCTCAGGGTTAATGGGCCTTGCGCTTGCAGGAATACACGTTTACTGTCGTCTTCAAGTCCAGCCGACTGCAAAACACGCTGACTGTTTGTAGCGCCATCCCGTCGATCCTCCCAATTTCTAGAACCATAGTACCGACGATGGCGTTTTGTCTGCATCGGGCTTTCGACAGATCGTAGACGAGCAGCATCGTGCTCCATTTCTGCGCCCAATAAGCGACCACCTCCGCAGCGACCATTCCCATCCTGCTCTGAATTTGTTCGTGCTGCATCACCATACTCTGTATCGAGGCAATATACACCCAGATGGCGCTGACCTCATGCTCGTCGTCCGGACCCATCTCCGCTCCACTGTACTTGCCCAAGTTATCGATGCCCCTACTGCAGGGCACTCCGGCATGTCACGCACGTACGCCAGTGCACGAAGGCCGTTCTTACGGCTAGGACAGTACTGCTCTGTTCGCGGCTACGTTGTTGCTTGTGATCAATGTCAGAGCCGGAACGGCCCCGCTTCGGCTTAGTGGCCTGCTTAGCTCCTCGACATTCCGACTGACCTATTTTTCTGCGTTGGTCTCGATTTGCTTGGGCCTTTTCCCACATCAATTTCCAGGAACAGGTGGGCTGCCGTTACGGCTGATTTCATTACCCAGTAAGCTATAACACGCTATGGCGTCCAGCAGCGCCCTGATGCCGCCAACTTTCTTCTCCATGACATTGCCCTGCTTCATGGCGCTCCACGTTAACTACTTACGGATCGAGGCTGCTAAAGCGGTCCACGACCTTCTGCGCCCATGCTCCAGCCGTCAAAGCTAACGACGGCCTACCATCCCAAACAAGCGCCCATACTGAGTGCTTTAACCGCACCTTGGCGGACAGGCTACGTATGTCTCAGACCACGATCGTGACTGCGGTGCCACGATACCTCTGGATACTCGCCTTTGTACCAAATATTTTGCCGCGACGAGTTGCTGCCGTTTGACAGCTTACTGCCTCATGACGCTTCTACCAGCAGTCCTGCTTCTGACGGCATTGCGCATGCTGACGCCGCCCGCCGAAACACTTCGGATCGTCTCGACGCTTGTCAGACAACCCAAAATTTTTGTTAGGATATTTATTTTCTTTTTTATTTATTATACCCTCAGGGCCATTACGGAATTACAGAGGGGAGTGGTTACAGAAAAAAAATGTAGTCAACAAACAAGAGTTAATGAAATAGACAAGGCACAAGCATGACTTCTACACATACATTATTAGCTAAGGCGTTCAGGAAAAAAAAAGAAACAAGAAAACGATAACACAGTATAAAATGAATCCTAGTTAGAAAATGTTAGCTATAACATTTTTAAATAATTGATGATCGGTGATGGTGGCCGCTGAAGAAGGAAGGTGATTCCACTCATTCGATGTGCGTGGTACGAATGACTGGAAAAAAAGTTTTTGATCTGCAGAAAGGGATGCCAACCTTGTGAATGTGGTATAGTCTTGGTGATACGTACTGGGGTGGTGAGATAAGTTCGGCATCAAACTGCGGGTGATAGAATAATTTGTGAAAAAGGCGCAGGCGAAAAATTTTGCGACGTGATGACAAGGATGGTAAGTTAAGGCTAGATTTCATGGCACTGATGTTTGCTGTTGTGTTGTAGTTAGAAAGGATGAAGCGAGTAGAATTATTCTGAACCTTCCAATGCCTGTGTTAGGTTTGCTTGACCTGGATCCCAAATTGACGCGGCGTACTCGAGCTTAGGCCGTATTAGAGTTTTGTGAAGTAGTAATTTTAGAGAAGACGGTGCTTTGGAAAAGTTGCGTCGTAAGTACCCAAGCATTCGGTTAGATTAGATATTATATGCGCGATGTGAACGCTCCAAGTTAGATCCGAGCTGATGTGAAGGCCAAGATATTTGTAAGAAGTTACCGGATCCAGCGGTGCGTTATTAAGAGAATAAACAGAAGTTCGTTAGCATTTCTTGACACACGCATATATTTACACTTGTTAACATTTAGTTCCATTAACCATAACTTACACCATGCAGAAACAGCGTTAAGGTCTGATTGGAGCCTGGTTACGTCCTCATCACAAGTTATTTCGGTGAAAATTACATAGTCATCAGCAAATAAGTGAATGTGGGAGGAGACGCAGGAAGGTAAGTCGTTAATATAAATGAGAAATAAAAGGGGCCCAAGCACAGAGCCTTGTGGTACACCCGAGTCAACTGGACATTGCATCGATGTTACGTCATTAACTGAGACAAACTGTGAGCGTTTAGTCAAGAAAACCTCAAGCCAGTACAGAATTTTGGTATCAAGGTTTAGTTGATGCAGTTTGTAGATTAATAAACTGTGACACACCTTATCGAATGCTTTTGAAAAATCTAAAAATATTAAGTCAGCTACTGAAGAGTGATCAAGTATTACGTGCAGTTTATGCGTGAACGATAATAGTTGGGTTTCACATGAGTATGTTTTGCGAAAGCCTTGCTGAAATTGTGAAAAAAATGATTTCGCTTCTAAAAAGTTGGCAATCTGAGAAAAGAGGATATGTTCAAAAATTTTGCATGGTATACTGGTTAAGGAAATGGGCCGATAGTTAAGTGGGCAATGTTTCGTACCCGATTTGTGGAGTGGAATCACCTTCCCAACTTTCCATTCAGCAGGCAGTGAACCTTTGTCTAGTGATTGCTGAAAAATGTTTGAAAGTATGAGGGAACAATATGAGTTAGTGTTTTTCAGAAACTTTGCATTAATTAGGTCGCAGCCAGGAGCATATGAAAGTTTCAGTGATGTGGTTACTTTTTCTACGCTGACTGGTTCAATAGATAAAGGGTACATTACAGCAAAGTCGTAAGAATGTGTAGTTGGATAAGTGGCATATGGGTGTTTCGAAAAGTTGCGCTTGAAAACCTCATTAAAAATGGATGCGGAATCGGTAGGGGGTATGACGTTTTCAGCGTCATCAACAACGGTTATTATGTTCGTCATGCTTCGGGTTAATGGTGCGCCAAAAAGTTTTCGTGTCAGTATATAGCATAGATGGCAATGTGTTTTTTTTAAAGTTATCTTTTGCATCCTTAAGGGCAGCGATGTTATCGTTCGATGCACGTTTGTAAGCTACCCATTTTTCACTGCCAGCAGTTGTTTTAGCTGATTTATGTAAATGTTTTTTCTTGTTAGGTAAGCGCTTGATGTGAGTGTTGTACAAGGGAGCGTGATCGCGCCCAGTACACTTCCCGCTCCCTCGTACTGCCTTGGCTCCCTGCGCATCGCGTGGGCCTCTGTGAGAAGCTACTGCCTCGTTATGAGTCCTTACTGCATCTTAAAACAATTGAGGTATATGACTTACGACTTCGCACCCCTGCACACGAAGTCCTCTCCAGCGGCTCCATGCACACAGCTCATGCCCGTTGCCCATCTAAAGACCTACTACTCTAATCCAACCCCATAGGGCGCATAGGGACTTTGCTTCTCCAGCGTGGTGGAGGAAGTAGTGTTACGAAACAGTCGCGAGGCGAAGAGGACGCTGTTCTATCGCGATGCTGCTGAGGACGACGAGGATGCTGCAGCTAGAGCTGGAGTGATCTGGTTTTTGTGTGCTCCCTGACTGCGGCCTACCGCGCCTGCTGCTGAGCTAACCCCCGTAATAATATGTAAGCATCAATTTTGCCTTTTCGATCCAGTGCAGCATGAAGAACCGTTCGTATTTTAAAGCGTTAGCTCAGGTGCCCTGTTTTGACCAGACGTCCCACAAAGAGGTGCCGCTGTGAAATAATACAAGCGGGAGTGTACTCGCTACGTGCTGTACATACCCAACAATTCTGGACAAAACATCTGAGTGAGAAACCGTTCATGACCACAATTTTTTCATATAACGGAAGACCTCAATATAACAATCAATATCTGTGCAGACCACCCGACGTAAGTCTTCCTTTTTTTCTATTAACCTTTTTGCTATCGTCAAAAGCGTTCCACGTTGGTTTTCTATGGCGCTCTTAAATGTTCGATGCGATCGCTGGAAACTCTCTAAAAGAAAGATATTGCTCCATATCAGAAGAATGGATCTTTACCTTGAGTATTTGAATAAGAGTACCTTGCAATTTTCAAATTTTCAAATTTTTTGTCTCAGAACGTTAGGCATGAGTACATAGACTGACACGGCCTTCTTTGTTTCACATGAAATTAGGCGATGAAAAGCAGACACAGCAACCTTCTCAAGTCCAAGGGAGCTGCACAAAATATTCTTCAAGCGCTTCGTCAACGCAAGTTCATGGTTAGCACCGAAGCATCAAGAACGGCGTATACAACGGGACTGCGAGAAGGATGCGAAAATCTGGACTCGTTATCCGAGAGTTGAGTGTGCTGGTAATGACAACTGCGCGTCAGTAAACGCCACACTGTTTCGCTGTCTCTTGTGAGCGTGTGGAATCGCAATTACGAAGAAATAAAGTAGCCTCTACAACCACTGTCAGTCCAGTCAAGCGAATACCTTCTCATATTCAAATACCTTCAGCGTGAAATACCTTTTCATAATCTATTGTATCAATAACGAAGAACAAGACTGAGCAGTGGCCTCTTTTTTTGTTTCATTCCTGGAGGAGGGAGCAATTTCCATTTCAATTGCCTGTTCAAGACAGCTCTGTAGTACGCCTCTCCATACTGAAAAGAATCACCCATGACCGGCAGTTTGTCCGAAGTGGCGTTGCTTGCAGATGGCCAGAGCAGGCATGTATAGCAGAGTTGCTAACGGGCAACCCATCGCACACATCCGGTGAGCGCGTATATACATGCTCCTCCGGCGTGCTCCGAAGGTATGTCCGTGCCCGACTGAGCGCATCGGAGACCTTAGATACACTTCCTTCGACTGTCATGATCCCCATTCACTGCTGTAGTCGAGTAGTTAATGCGGCTCAGGTTCTCAGTTTAACAATCAATCAATGCCACGTTTTCTGCATCCACAGGCCCCAGTGAAGTCAATGCGTGGCGGGTGATATTCCGTCTGGATCCCGTTGCACCCCGGCCCCTGCAGTTCCACAACTGTAGTAGATTTGATGGTAGTGTCAATGCTTAAAAATCGAGTAATCGTTGCGGTGCGTGGGCAGAGAGCCACGACCTCGCAGAGTGTTCTGTTCTGCAAGAAAAAAAAAATTCAGGAGACACTTAGCCTCTGCCTTAAGGATATACACGATAGCGCAATGGGTTGATTCTCATATGCAGAAGGTCATTCTTTACTTTACATTCATAGTGGTGCAGAGGTGAAGCGAGGCGCCACCACCCTGCAATGGCGGGTGCTCATAGCGGTGGGTCTCGTGGGGCCCATGTTGCTCTTACCAAGCGACTGATCATTAATTCAACTGCCACGTACCACGGTGGGTAGTTTGCTCACTACCCGGTGCGCAGGTTCTGATCACGCCGCATTGTCACGTGACCTGGGTGACCACCAGCTTGTTAAGTTAATCTGAGGGCACCGCCTGCAGGAGTCATGCTCGCTTTTTCGCTTACAACGGCGACAACAGCGACAAAGCCGATGTCAGATGCTCTGCGTAAAGGGGCCTTTAAGGCTGCCGCGTTAAATTTATTGCTTAGGTTGATGGCCACTCTGTAGGCTGTTCCCACTGTCTAGCGTAGGATATGGAAGTCCATGTGCTGGATATAATTGCCAATCGCTTCTGCACAAGACGAGAAGCATTTGCTAGTGTAAAAGATAGGGCACCAGGCTATTCTTGCGTGCAAGTTTCAAGTTTCAAGTTTCAAGTTTATTTAATACGCACATAGTAATACAAATACAATAAAATCCGTACAGAAGGAGGTCCCATAGTACACGACTGTCGGGGGGACCTCCTAGAACAAATCAAGTGGGGTAAAATGGTAAAATTGCAAAGAATGGAAGGCAGTGTATCAATTAGCATAAATAAACAATCTACAAAAAAAATTACAATGTTATGTGTGAAAAACGGAACAAAAAGTATATACAGCAACAACTTTGTAACATAATGCAAAGAAAATGAGACTTTAAAGAAGGATTACTACTGTTTAGGCATGTGAACTACACAGGAAATTAATTAAGTACTCTTTAATGCGGTGATGAAATGATTGAACAGTAAACGACGCTTTAATTTCACATGGCAAAGTTTTCCAACAGGATATGCCGGCAAATATTGTGGTAAATTTTCCATAATTAGTCCCCACTTTGGGTAGAAGAAGATTATTACGCTGTTGAAACCTAGTAGAATTAGTATTTATAAGCTGATCAGGAAAGCCATCAATATGAGCATGATGATTAATTACCTTGTAGATAATGATGGATAATTTCACAGTGAATAACTGTTGAAGTGGAAGTATGCGCAAGCTATGATAAAGTGGTAAAGAGTGTGTTAGGAATGAACTGAATGACATGAGCCTGATGGCCTGATTCTGAAGGCGCTGAAGTCTTTCAATGTGAGTGAAATATGTATTTCCCCAGCAGGACAAACAGTAGCTAAGGTGACTGTGGATATATGCATAATATAATGAACGTAAGATGTGCGGTTGAAAGTATGCACGTGTTTTGATTATGATATGAATGCCGAAGGAAACCTTATGCATGAGTGATTGGACATGGAGATGAAACTTCAAGTGCTTATCTAAAGTGACCCCAAGGAATCTGAAAGATTCGGAAATATGCAGTGCATGGTTATCAAGTGTTAGTGATGGTGGAATATTTATGATTCTGAGAGGAGAGTGAAATAGCATGAAAGTTGTTTTTTTGGGGTTCATTTGCAGCATGTTATTTTTGCACCACTGGCTGATATTATTTAGGTCTATGTTAAGTTTATGCTGAAGTGTGGTGGTGGATTTGTCTGAAGCGTAAATGGTTGTATCGTCCGCATATAATATCGTCCGCATATAATAATATAGTACGGTGCAGTAGATTAGAGCTTATCGCAAACAGTAGTACCGGCGTTAGAAAAAGGAAAGGCGAATGCCATGGAGTGTACTGTAGAGAGCTTAACCACATGGATTTGGAAAATCATGCTATCCCAGATATATAAACTTCCGCATGCCATAACTGTTCATCTCAGGTCTTCTTTAGCTTCGCTTGCGCCTCTCAAATACTTCGTGCTCATATTAAACAACCCACTAGGTCAAATCTAATCAGGGGCTCTTACGATTTCTAAGTCGGATATAAAACCAACCATGCTACTTAAGTGTACTGAGTAGACTGTCTTGAAATGGAGTTTGAAACGCACGAGCTCATATCGCTCACCCCGCCATTAGTACAGTTCTTAGTGACTCCAAAAACGCCAACCGCAATCTCCCCAGCAACTCTGCCCTGCCGCGGCATGCATCATCAAAGACTGCGTCCCACCCCGACACATCAGCCTAGCCTTGGTTCCTGCTCATGCTGGGAGCTCCGGGAACAGAGGGTCGACCACTTAGCTCAATGTTTCCGAGCCGGGCGGCCGACGCGCCCTCCTCTCCAGACGCCTAGGTAGCGATTCCCCAGACCTACACTGAAATTACCAACATACACAGACACCAACGGCGAATATACCCTCCCTCCATTCTGACCTCGACAGAGCACAAGTCACCCTGCTCCGTCGATTAAAACTCATTCCCTTCTCAGTCACTCTCCGTTGGCGCTTGTCACCAACGACGAATTTGACCCTTATTGCCCAAACTGTAACAATGGTACCCCGAAATACTGGCACACATCTTATGAGGATGCGCGAAACAACCTCCCCCACACGCCTTACTGCCAGCTTTCACCAAAGGGGGATGGCATGGACTGTTGACAACCACAGACAAATCGCAACAAATGACACTCACTTCGTGGGCCCAGGCAGTCGCCCCCACCACTCATCATCATCAGCTGGACTACGCCCACTGAAGGACAAAGGCCTCTCTGATGTCTTCAATTAAGCCTTTCCTTTGCCAGCTGCGGCCCCCGTATCCCCGCAAACTTCTTGACCTCATCCGCCGACCTAACGTTCTGCCGCCCCCTCCTACGCTTGCCTTCTCTTGGAATTCACACCGTAACTGCTGAGGAACAGCGTCTATCTTGCTTTCGCATTACGTGCCCTGCCCAAACACGTTTTTTGCTCTTGATTTCGACTAGGATGTCATTAACCCGCATTTCTTCCCTCACCCGCGTTACACCTATGAGTTCTTTTTTTTTCATAGCTCACAGCATTTTCCTTAACTTAAGCTTAAACCTCTCCGTCAGCCTTCACGTTTCTGCCCCGTAGGTTGGTACCGGCAAAATACCGCTTTAGTATATTTTCTCTTGAGGGATATCGGTAAAGTGTCATCTATGATCTGAGGGAGCCTGCCATATGCACTCCATCCCATTCTTAATCTTCTAGTTATTTCCCTCTCATGACGTGGATGAGCGGCCACTACCTGCCCTAAATAGCCGTGTTCCAGCACCTCGTTAGCAAGAAAATGTGAACTGCTGTTCGCTTGCGATACTGTTGAACATTACTTTCGTTTTCTGCATGTTAATTTTAATATCTGTTCTTGTGCTCAGCCTGTATAATTTATTGATCATGCTTTGCAGCTCATCTTCTTAGCGACTTAACAAGGTAATCTCATCAGCGAATCGCAAGTAACTTTGGTACTCTCCATTAACTCTTATCCGCAGCTGTTCTGAATCGAGGCCTCGGAACACCGTGTGTAAAATGGCAGGGGAATAGCATTGACGAGATCGTGTTTCTCTACATGACACGTTTCTTTGTTGAAACTTTATTGCTGACATAATGGGGCACTATAGTAGCTGCGCAGCCGTTAGAAATATCTTCCAGTATTTTTGCATAAGACTCTTCTACACCATGATTACTCAATGCCTATATGACTGCTGACGTTTCAACTGAGTCAGATGCTTTCTCGTAATCAATGAACGCTATGTACAGGGAGATTCTGCGCATTTCTCTATCACCTGACTGATAGTGTCAATATGGTCTATTGTCGAGTATCCTTAAAGAAAGCCTGCCTGATCATTTGGCTGACTGAAGTCTAAGGGGGTCCTGATTCTGTTTACGATTACCTTAGTAACTATCTTGTACGCTACCCCACTATTCCTAATTCCAATTATGGCAATAAAATTTATTCGTTCAGTCACTCAAAAACGAAGTGGATCTTCGACAGTTGTTGCTGGTCCGGCTTACCCTCTAAAGTTGAAAAAATATTACCCTTTCTGGAAAGTTCTAGGCTGTGCATCTACTGTGAGAGCAAAATAATCGCTGCTGCTTACGCGTAACGGAGTGGATTCTAAGAGAAGGTAAGCGTAGTAGAGGCCCAGGAAGTAAGGTGGGCGGATGAGATTAACAGAGAAATTAACTTCTTTCGCGAGGCATGGGGCGGCCTTTGCCCTGCAGTGGGCGTAGTCAGGTTGATGATGATGATGATGATGAATAAGCCAACTTCGCAACAAATGAAGGTAGGCATAGAAATGCGACGAGAAAGTTGTACTACGGCCCGGAAAACGTCCAATTGAACGGTTTATAACTTTGCATTCACTGCAAATAAGTTTTTCCCGCTCATTGCAAATGCCCATGAAATACAAAGAAATACCACGCGATATGAATGCTTGCACGCCGCGATTGGAGTGCTTTCAAGCGTCCGCCTAAAAACGAACAGATCATTTAGCTGGTTGCGCTAGCGCGAAACAGTTGAGATAGCACTGACGCAGGCGCTGGCTGTGCGGTTTACGCCCGCGCAAACGATAAGCGCTGCGTCTGCTTATCGTATTGAGGTCATATCGCTGGCGTAAATCCTAGAGCCAGAGCCTGCTACGCTGCCATGTCGCCTTTTAAGCGGCAGCACACACGACTAAATGATCTGTTCGTTCGTAGGCGGAACGTTAGGCGGTAGTAGGCGGAACGTTAGAGAGCACTGCAATCCCTACGCACAAGCAGGCAGGCCACATGTTATTTTTTTGTAACTGGTGGGCATCTGCAATGAGCGGGGAAAAGTAGTAAGTAATGGATGTAGAGTTGGAAACTCTTCAGTTGGACGTTGTTCGGACCGTTCTACAACTTTCTGATTTGAATTTTTAGCGCAATTTCTTTGCTTCCGTATTTGAATAATTCATCATGACCAATTACGAAATTAGGCAGAATAATAAAACAGTGTGACTTGCTCCATACAACTGCCAGCGACATGCGGTGGGTGCCTCAGCACACTTTTAAGCCCTGGCTAAAGTTACCTGGCACACCTTTGATACAACTCTTGCTTTCGCCCTTGTAGAATTTTCCCCATGATTGTAGAATTCTGCACATAATTTCTTGTTAGCAAGGAATGAAGGCATTACGTTTTGTTGTATAGCTGGTATATCGCCTTCATTCTATCAAGGTCATTTTAACAAAAATGTTGCGGTTAAACTACTGCTGAACCTGGTTAGAGAGCGAAAACTATGGCGTATTGGGCAACTATAAGCGCCTTGTTGTCTGTAGCGTTCACTGCGTTCCGGACACTCAATAGACAGCGCACCCACCCTGCCACCCTTGCAGGTGACAGTTAATCGTTGATCGCTAAAGTTCGCTCACCGAATGAACGCTGCGGCCTGTTGCAGCAATGCCGCGTGTCTACCACAGCGTTGTCAGCGCTAAAGCATGCAGCCTACATCTCTCTCTCATCACTCCAGATTCTTATAAGCACGATTCAGGCGTCCACTGAACCAGGCACCCGGTTATGCGCACTTATTCTCCTTAAAATCAGCGGAGTGTAAAACATTTTCAACGCCAGCGCCAATGAACACAATAAGCGCCGAAGGCCTACGGCGTCAGTGCCGCATTTCTGCCTCAATGTTGTCAATGCCAACGCATGCAGCGCACATGTCGCTACCGCCACGTGGCTTAAAGAACGACTCAGGTGTCCACTGTTCGAAGAGGGCAGTTATGCGCCTTTCCTTTGCTTTCCAAGCTACCACTCTATTGGCTTCGTAGCTTAAAGCATGGCTTAGGTGTCCACTCTCCCAGAAGACCAGTTTTGTTCCATTCATTTAGTTCCGAAGCTCAAGGTCATCTGAAGGGGCAAACTGGTCGTACGGCGAGGGCTGCTCTAGGTAATGCAGCGAAGCTTTCGCTTACAGCCTATTGCTTCAGTGCCACGTTCCTGGCACAACGGTGTCAATGCCAACGCATGCAGTGCACATCGGTCACTACCGCCACGTAGCTTAAAGCACGACTGAGGTATCCACTGTTCCAAGAGGGCAGTTATGCGCCTTTCCTCTGTGTTCCAAGCTCCCGCTCCATTGGTTTCGTAGCTTAAAGAGCCACTATGGTGTCCACTGTCCCAGGGCGCCAGTTATGCACCTTTCATTCACTTTCTAAGCTCAAGGTCATTTGAAGGGGAAAACTAGGCACCCAGAGATCGAAGCACGATGTCCCGTAGTGAAGCTTTCGTTTCAAAACTCGTCTTTTAGGTGCCAGAGATACTACACTAACTCATGAGCGCTGCAGCACCTTCTAGAGGTTATGTGACACTTTACCCAAGTGGGCAATGAATGCGATCATTTCCTCTTTTCATTTAGCGTGATCGCAGTTGTAGCATCCTAGCACCCTACTATGGCTGCGTCATAGGCACGGCCAAACTGCGGTGCTGCCGAACGTATTAGTGAAAAATATAGAAGGGAACACTTAAGAGAGAGAAGATGCGATAGGTAAGATGCGATAGCGTAATGGGTTAAGTGCCGTTTACGCAGAAGGTCATTCACTCCTTCACGTTCATACAGCCCTGGGAGCCCTAATACCCCTCCTGGCGCAGTAGAGCAGCTGTTAAGCGATGGGGCACTTCCCTGCGAAGGCAGGTACTCCGAGCGGTGGGCCTTGTTCTACCTAGGTTGCCCTTCCGCACCGGCCGGTCATTAATTTAACTGCCACGTACAACGGCGGGCCGTTTGCTCAGTATCCGGTGGGCAGGTTGTGTTGACGCCTCAAAGTCACGCCAACTATGTGGCCCACCTGCTTTCTAAGTTGCTCTACGGGACCACCTGCGAGAGTCATGGTCGTGATTTTTTGCTCACAACGCCAACCTCGAATTTTCTGCGCAACGGGGCATTAACGCTATAGGGTTAAAATTCCATTATGCAAAAGGTCATTCTCTACACTCATAGGTACTTGGGAGTCCTGATACTCTTTCTAACATCGTGATGCACGGGTTAAGCGTTGCGCTACAGCCCTGCGATGGCAGGTGCTCCGAGCGACCAATCATTAATTTAACGGCCACACGACATGTTTGGCAGTTTGTTCACTGTAGACTAGGAATCCGAGCCAACTGGCACATGATGAAAAAGACAACCAGTCAAAAAAGGACAACGACTAGAAAAGAGATGCACACAATGAGGAATAGAATCTTGACTCTGCTTTAATGAAAATAGCAACCTCTCAGCAGGTATAACATGGGCATGGGCGGTACAAACAAAGCCACATTCTGGAAATAACAAAGGGAAGATAAGCAGCGTATCTACGCTGGCGATAGAAGAAAGCAAATTCTTTTTTCCACCAAGTACATTGAAATGGTACCGATACATTTATCACCATGCATACTGATGAAGTATGCTTCATGAAGTTCGTGGTCTTTGCCACTACCTATGCTAAGAATGCTAAGATAACCTAACAGACGGTAGCAACCGCATTCCCTGCAATGGCAGGGGGGGGGGGGGGGGGCAATGTTTTTCTCTATCATCAACCGAACACAAGGACTTGCGGTGTTCACGCAGCCGATCATATATACATTAGCCTGTTTGGCTGATGTGGTAAGCAGGAACTTATATGTCACGCGCGTCAGACATGGTGTGAAGAGGTTTTCATGCTGCGTAAAACAGACAGGATTTCTTGACTTGCCTCTTGAAATTTCGGAGCTTAAGCTGGAAAGCTTACAGGCAGCAGAAAATACAATGAGAATGCCCTGCTTTCCAGCTACGTTCTTAATGTTGTCGGCTACCATCTGTACATAGGGCAAAACTTCAAATTTCCTTCGCTGATCCCGGCCGCGGCGGTCCAATTTCAATGGAGGCAAAATTCTAGAGGCCCGTGTAGTGTGCGATGTCAGTGCTCGTTAAATAACCCCAGGTGGTCGAAATGTGTGGAGTCCTTCTCTACGGCGTCCATGATGCCCTAAGTCGCTTTGGGGCGTTAAACATCGATAAACCTAATAAACCTAAAATAAACCTTCGTTGAGTTTCAACACCGTCACCAACCTTCACATGCTCCTTCTTTGTCGTCTGAAGCACTCATTCAGTCACTGCGTTTAAAAGTGCTCTGGAGAATCCAATGGCTTCCAAACCTTGGAATTGCTTCTCAAAGTTGCATTGGACTGCGTGGTGACAGCGTTTTCTCTAAAACGCCATGAAATTAATTATTTATTGCAAAGGCTCTTTTCACCTACTTTTAGTGAGTGGACTGGTTACAGCACGCGACTCCTCCATAACCATATGCGAACGTGAAGCAATGCTTCGAGCCTCTTTATTATCTTATGAGATGAATGGTGAGTCACATGGTTCAGCGCAACTGCAACGTGACCGTTGAATCAGGTTGTTCAACGCAGTTGCGAAGGCGAGCTAAGGCCCTCTGGCTCCGGGCACCGCCGCTGCGCCGAGGTGCGGCGAGTCACATGGTATGACGTCACAGTCACACCCCTGGCCCGTCGCTTTAAAGTCATTCTTAGGAGCTACATACCCCTGAGGTTTTTCATGGGAGGAGTCTATAAAAAACCAAAATACGAAAAATAAAAATAAACAAAAAAGTGCACCAGGAACAGCTTTCGCCTTGTAGCACTTCAGAAAGCCAAAGTGCCTCCTGAATTTTTTTTCAAGTGGACGGGGGTGGCAGGGAACCGAGAGGCCGACAGGATAGCTCGAGGATACATTACTTTCCGAGCTTCCGACGAGACCGCGGAACTCGCGCCAGCACCCAGGGAATACTCGGCCATACTACAAAACTATAGAGGCCGAAGAATGCGATATCCCCCACCGCACAAATCTCTCAGCAGAGAGGAAGCTGTCACTTGGAGACAATTACAAACAGGCTCTTTCCCAAACCTACATATACTAAACAAAATGCACCCTACGATATACACGAACAAATGTCCCTGGTGCGACGAAAAACCTACACTATACCACATCACATGGGCCTGCCAAAACATAGACGTGGTCCCCAAAATCTCTGCCTCTCCCGTAACCGAGAGTAGAGTAAGCATGAAATGTTTACGGGCCTAATGTCATCTCGGTGGACACCCGAACCGCACCGTACAGGAAGGGAGGAACGGCACCACCCGTTCGGCGCGATGCCTTGCCATTTGAACGCAAGGTTTTTTGAGGAAAGGAAATGGCGCAGTAATTCTCTGCCATCTCGGTGGACACCCGAACCGCACCGTAAAGGAAGGGAGGAACGCCACCACCCGTTCGGCGCGATGCCTTGCCCTTTGAACGCAGCGCTTCTCCCCCGGATCACGTATGACAACGAAGTGTAACGTGGCATTTATGGGCTTTTTGCACGCCTTATTAGAAATCGGAAATTATAATTCCGTGCATTATCAAACCCACAGCTCCACTGATATCTTGATAAACATTGAGAAGGCACTGGCAGCAGTTATTTTTTATCTCGTTTGGAGACCAACCGGTGCTTGCATGCCGATCGCGTAGGAGGGCTTAGAGAGTCTCGTTAAATCTCGTTAAGTCTCGTACGGTGCCCGGATGTTCTCGTTTCAGAGCCCGGATGACTGGAATTCAGTGCCCGGATGAGTGGATTTCAGTGCCCGGATGAGTGGATTTCAGTGCCCGGATAACGGGAATTCAGTGCCCGGATGACGGGAATTCAGTGCCCGGATGACGGGAATTCAGTGCCCGGATGAGTGGATTTCAGTGCCCGGATGAGTGGATTTCAGTGCCCGGATGATGGCTCTAGGTCTCGGCGTGACGTCACCACACTGCCGACAACGGGGGCTAAAAGCATTTCATGCTTAAAAAAAATCTCTGCCTCTCCCGTAACCGAGAGTAGAGTAAGCATGAAATGTTTACGGGCCTAATGTCATCTCGGTGGACACCCGAACCGCACCGTACAGGAAGGGAGGAACGCCACCACCCGTTCAGCGCGATGCCTTGCCATTTGGTTTTTTGAGGAAAGGAAATGGCGCAGTAATTCTCTGCCATCTCGGTGGACACCCGAACCGCACCGTAAAGCAAGGGAGGAACGCCACCACCCGTTCGGCGCGATGCCTTGCCCTTTGAACGCAGCGCTTCTCCCCCGGGCCCCTGTGCACCTGCGCAGCTTTGCTTCGATGCGCGAAGCCCCTAGGAGATCACGTACGACAACGAAGTGTACGTGGCATTTATGTGCTTTTTGCAGGCGTTATTAGAAATCGGAAATTATAATTCCGTGCATTATCAAACGCACAGCGCGACTGATATCTTGATAAACATTGAGAAGGCACTGGCAGCAGTTATTTTTTGTGACTCGTTTGGAGACCAACCGTTGCTTGCATGCCGGTCGCGTAGGAGGGCTTAGAGAGTCTCGTTAAATCTCGTTAAGTCTCGTACGGTGCCCGGATGTTCTCGTTTCAGAGCCCGGATGACTGGAATTCAGTGCCCGGATGACTCGATTTCAGTGCCCGGATGACTCGATTTCAGTGCCCGGATGACTCGATTTCAGTGCCCGGATGACTCGATTTCAGTGCCCGGATGACTCGATTTCAGTGCCCGGATGACTCGATTTCAGTGCCCGGATGAGTGGATTTCAGTGCCCGGATGAGTGGATTTCAGTGCCCGGATGATGGCTCTCGGTCTCGGCGTGACGTCACCACACTGCCGACAACGGGGGCTAAAAGCATTTCATGCTTAAAATCGTCTACGTTCCCAAAACCCTGTGCCGAAGCGTGGCCTTGTGGAAGAGCATCCGCCTCGCATTCGGGAGGTGCGGGGTTCGATCCCCAGTGCCGCCGGGTACCCACCGATTTAATAAAAGGTGCAAAGTTTCCTCCAGCCTGGTGCTCGGCTCTTCTGTGGTAAGACGCTTGGGAAAGGGTCCTGTCACCGGTCAAATTTGGCTAAAAACTTCTGATACAACACTGTAGCAACGCTAGAACCAATACAAATTCCTTTTTTCTCCAGGTACAGAGAACCCTTAGAATCAATCACAGTGGAAAATAGATAAAAGTATACTAGTTGTAAAAAGTTATCAACCGACAGACCGCTCCAGATCTTCAAACCGGACCTGACTGTTCGATAAGTTCATGTACAGCTACGAAAATTTCGCGTGCGGTAAATAAGGTTTTCAATGTCGACAGAAAAGGGCGCAGTAAAGCTGGCCGCGATGCACGGGTCCTGCACGTTGAAGGTCTTCATTTGTCGGCGGAGAAACTGACCGACTAGCTTCATCCAAGATCCTGCCTTCCTGATGATGGCTCCGGGAGGTCAACGCGGCTTATGAGTTTTTGAACCAAAGAACGTATGTAAGTGGTTCCTCTTGCAATCATTCACAGCACTTAAGGCATTTTCCACGCTGTTGTCACTTAGGAACTTCACCACTGCCGTCTTCAACTCTGAGTGCTTCCGGTTGACAGGGGTGAAGCTCTTCGCTACGGCAGCCACTGTCTTTTCTTCAAATATGCTTGTGGGAAGCACCGCGAAGCCATCTTCCTTGTCCGCTTGGTAGAGAGACAAGCCATTCTCGATAAAATAATCGACAACACGGGAGAAGGCGTGGTTGGTGTGGCCGCACTCATTGCCATCCAACTTCAAAAGATAATCACCACTTACCACCTGACGCTGCCACCTGACCAGCTTCGCGCAGGGGCCTCTGTTCATCTCTGCTGTCTCGCCCGCAGCTGACCCGGCGATCTTACGCCTCCAGACCCGCATCGATGAACTTGCCACCTCATTCGCCGCGCTGTGGAGACCGTCCCAAGATCCCTGTTTGCCTCTTATCAGCCATCGGTGCTCTTCGCGCGCATGTTCAACACGGTCCCCGCCCTCCGCCACTCTGCTGCTACCACTGACACTTCCTTCATTGCGCCACCAAGTACGCGTCTCCCTGTTCGTGACCGGGAAGCGCCCGCCTAAATAACTGACGGAGGTGTATGGTGTCGCTCCTTGGCCTGGCTGCCTTTTTATGGTAACCGACCAGATCTTTTGCGCTTGGTTCTTCACACAGACGGGAGTGGAAGCCAGCGTGGTTCTCCCAGCTAGGGCTTGTTCCAATCCGACGGGACAGGTGCCACCTGCTGGCAACGTTTCGTCTGTCGCGACATGCGTACTTCGCTCCCTCACCATCAACTGGGACTCCGTCACACGTTTTGACGGGGGAACGTCATCGCTAATTTGTTCACCCGCTTATCGGCTTACATTTAAGCTCTTACTTAAACCTGGGCGTTACCGTGCGCCGTCGCAGCTGGAGAGACGGTATTATTTCGTGTGAAACAGCGCAACGGCACAAGGCCAGAGGACAAGAAAGTACGATACACAGCGCTGTGTATCGTCCTTCCTTGTCCTCTGGCCTTGTGCCGTTGCGCTGTTTCACACGAAATCATGTCTTACCAACGTTCCCATCAGTTATTGTTGTGGAGAGACGGCTTGACGCGTATATCCATTTTTTTCTGATCGGCATTCGCGCGCTGATGCATTTATCTCTGCTTCTGAAGATCCTGGCGTACCTTCCGGAGTTCACAGCTCTATGCAACCTCACCCAGCTGCCTAAGCATACGGTGTCATGCCTCATCGTCACCCGTGGCCTACCAGCAGCTTCGCGACTACGCCGCCTGTTTTAGGATCTACTGCCTATTGTCAAAAGTGACTTTCGCAACATGCTGCAGCTCGGCATTGCACCTGTCCAGGGTTCTTGGACAACAGGTTTACTGTAAGACAACAGTAGAATATTATAGGTTACTCTTATCGAAATACTAAAATCAACGATCCATCCTCTCAACGCGTAGCAAAATATTGCTTTTAAAATTTGTGCATCACTCGTATCGAGTAGTTTTAAAGACTGTCATTGAAAACTCACAGAAGCGTTTCTCATGATGCCAGACACCTTAATAGCAAAAAAAAAAAACGCGTCTGCTTAGGGGACATTGTCAAATATTTTGATTGTTATAGTCGACTCTTTCGATAGATGAAAAAAATTGCGTTCGTAAAGAACTTCCCGTTGAAAAATGCCCTTGTCCAGAATTTCTGGGCATTGCCTATCATTTAGCATCGCACCTGGACGGCTGCATCATATTTGGCAAGGTGGACCTTGTCAAGACGTTCCACCAAAAACCCAGCAAGACGTTTCCTGTGCCTTCGTTTGTACGCTAACGTCACGGTTTGGTTGTCCCGACACAGTGACAACGACCCATGGGCGCCAATTTGAGTCCACTTTATTTGCTTGCCGCTATCGCATTTTTGGCGCCAAGAATTGTCGCACCACTGCGTACTACCCAGACGCCAACGGCATGGTGAGAGCCAACTGATGGTTGCACAAGCTTCCCGGCTGAATTGTTCCGATTAGGTAAGCACCTTGCCCCTTGTGCTCCTTGGTTTAAGGGCCGTCCTCTGCCCGGACCTTCAGTGTTCTGCGGAAGAGCTTGTCTACAGTGCTTCCCTGCGTTTCCCCGGTGGCTTGCCTTCGTCAGATGAGCTATTAGCCGAGCCGCAAGCGTGTCTGCTGCGCCTTGTGGGCTGCTTTAAAGCACTCCGACCTGTTCCATCTCACCGTTCCTTCCGCGAAACCATCTTTGAGCATTAAGATCTCACCATCTCCACACACGGTTCCTTCTCCGCGACGCCTTCCTGGCACCACTAACCAGGGCTGCAACGCAAAAACTGCCGCCCTGCAACACGGTGGTGACGATGTAGTCAGTTTGTACCGTCTTAAGCCGGCGTACGTGGAGGTCCGATGGAGCGCCTCGCACCGGAGCCTGATTTGGTAGCACACTGTCCGCTGCCTCCGACTCCTTGTTGCCTCGTGAGTGCCGTTGACGCTTAGTTCAGTTTCGGTTTCAATCCAGACGGGAGACCTGCCATAGTATCCTCCTTTGGCTGTGCCAAAGGATTGGCCGCACTTTGAAGAAGAAAATAAGGATGGCGCCGGGCTGTGCCACATGATCCCACAGAACTGCTTTGGATTCTGGTCTCGATATGTTCCTGTGTTCTTTTTCCCGAGCGTCGGAGACATCGGCCTACACAGTAGTAAGCAGATTTCTCTATATTGCAGCGTCGGTGTGTGAGAGAAAACGGGTGAAGCTCCACCCTCCACACATGCACTGTTACTCTCCAGAAGGCCTCCGTCTACCGAACTCAGTGACCGGCGCCACCTAGCCTCTAGAAAACCTGCATTGATCTCCTGCCTCCAGAAGTCTCCATCTAGCAGAAATCTTCGCGGGAGCATAACGAAAATGTGAAGGCGAAATCAAGCTCAAAGACACAATGGGAAGGCTACGAATTTAAATCGAAAAACAAAAGCTCCTACTTTCACATCTTCGACATAAAAGTTAGCGTGATTGTCCATTAGTTTTGTCATTCCCCAAAATCCTGCCGTAAACATATCAGAGAAAAGGAGTGAGGCCGGCATCGGCCTGCATTAACAAAGCAGTTAAACCTCTCCGCGCCTGAAGCGCCACGCTCATCCACCTCTCCACCGCACATCCACCCACCGTCCACATCCACCCACGAGGAGCCCGAGAGAGAACCCATCCACCATCCTCCACCTAAGTATCCTCGTTCACCTTCCAGATCATTCCAACGTAGGTTTCTGAGAGCAAAGGCTTTAAAGCCCTCTCCATCTCGAGAAGCAGCACCCTTCGCCACGTGCTGACCCCACCATCATCGTGCAAAAGCTTTTCCCCACAAGAACCCATGCCAGAAGCCCACCATCTATCCACACATCCACTTCCAAACTACAACCACTTCCACTCTCCAGCTCATTGCCGCGTTGGCATGACAGAAGTGGAGTGCAGCCTCTTCCCTCTACCCAATACCTCCCACACCTACACTCACCACCCATATGCACCCTTCCGAAGCCTCCACTCATCAAAAGCCTGTGAGAAGAGCCCATCACATATCCACACACCGGCATCTGCTCTCCCATGGCCACTAACCATTTCCAACCGCCAGAAGCCTCTGCCCACCAAAAGCCCATACAGCAGCGTGCTTCTCCTCCTACCAGCATAAGCGCGGAAAACCTATTGCCCAGCAACGATACATTTCACGTTGCTATAGTTGATCGAAGGCTCAGTATACACACTCCTTTTGGAAGACGCAATATGAAAGTCTAAGCAAACTGCGTGGACGCACACTGTAGTTCATCAAATACGTCACCTCTTAGGAGCGGCCAATGCCCTCGTTACGATCCAGTCGGCCTTTGTGTTCATTCGGCACAGTGAATCGACCTGTTGTCGCCATCGTTCCGCCGGTACTTTATGAGAAGTTCCTCACCGAAAACCAAAACCACCCCAGTAGCATAATACACACGGAGCACCATTTTTTCCAACGTAGCCGTCGCTTTCCGCAACGCTACTATTGACTGGCAGAAAACAAATTACGCAGAACGTACGTGTGAGAAGTAACATCATGCAAACGTGCTTTCTGCACATGGCTTGGTCAGGAGAGGTCTAAATTTGAGCCGACCCATGACAAGATGGATTTCGGCTGCCGTATGTCACGTGCATAACAGCAGAAGATAAAAATCTCTTCCCAGCGCTCGCTTTTTTTTTTTGTCTCGCGAGAAGTAACCTAGCTCTATCTGGGAGACGTCATGAAGAAATGGAAACGGGCTACACATAAACGTAATACATAACCAGCAGGTCTAGTCAAAAGCATTTCTCAATGCGAAAGATATTGAACGCAATGTTTGTACATATTCTTAGATTTCACTATACCAGTCACTGTATTCACAGACTTCCACTCGGCATGCTTGCATTTATGGGCTACGAACGCTTTTGCTATCGTAAAAAACGTTCCACAAATGGTTTTCTGACAACTTCAATTACTCGACGCGAGCGATGGAAAATTTTTAGAAGGTTTTTCTACGCATTGGTAGAACGATATATTTCCCTACCAGTAGCTTACAATATTCCAATATTCAAAATTTTTGTCCACTAATGCTGCAACTGAGAGGATAACGACGGATTAGTATTCCAGTAATATCAACGTGTTGCACATAAGTCCACTTAAATCGGCAAGAAGGAGGCTAATAAAGTTTGCGTTCCACATGAAGAACTTAGAACAATCACCGCTGGAGTTAAATTATGGGGTACAGAGGTTTTAACTAGAACCTATGTAGAATCCAAAAAGTGTATATAGAACCGATAATTACAGTGTAGGCAACCGACACGCTGGTCTAATTAATATGAATCTATATACCAAGGGGACACGCAACCGAACTTGACCGAAGCTCAAGAAAAATATCCGTCTTAAGCAGCTGCCAGGGATTAGGTGGCTACCACTATCAGAGATTAGATGCTTCCTGAACATCATTACAGCAGGCGTACTTTTAGCAGGGATTCAGGACAGTGAGAATGGTTATCGTGATTTCTTGGATTAGAATTATTGACATGTCCTATGCTTAGATTCAGCAGCTCAGCCCGAGTTAGCATTGAGTCTTTGCTTCTACTGTAGTGAAAAGCCTAGGTGCCAAAGGCTTCTGCAATTTCTTGTATAACTTCTGGAACTAATGGCAAACGCGTTGTGGCGGGGAGCGAACTCTGTATGCGCGCCCTGGAAGCGTAGCGTAATTAGTTCAGCCGGCGCCTTTCCTGCCAGCTGGCCTCCGGTCCCCCTTATCTCTGGCCCGGCTGCCACTTTGACAGTATAATTCCGACTCATTTTTACAGCCACTTGATTTGTGCGCTGGCCTCTACCTAGAAAATTGTTAATTTTTTTTTTACGAAAAGGGCAGTAGTGCTTCGGTAACCTTGAAAAAGCCCACCTGCGTTTCCAACGCAATTTTCCCAGATGACGCGTGAATTCCATGAGAGTCTATACCCCAGCCAACCATTTTTCAGCGCGGCATGGCGCCACAACTAGTAGTCTGAGAGCCGCACACCTTACTAGTTAATCGCTCTGCGGTGCTTGATATTAATGAGGCCAGTGTGCTGCAGCAGTTCGCTCAATTAACGGCTCAATAGAAGGCTGGAGGGGTGAAAAAATATGCGTCAGCCGCTACCAGACCGACGCTGGAAAACTACAGCGAAAAAGGTAAACTTTCCGTCTTCCAAAGAACGTGGTCTACGGGAGCCGGTCCGTGATGTAGCGCATCACTTGTTAGTGGGCTCCGGCCTGTACTGCAGGAATCGCCCCTGAAAGGTATATAAGAAATTTCTAACAAAATTTGCTCGGCGCTGATATTTTTCAGCGTCGAAGAGGCGTTAGATACTGATAAAATAGCCTATGACCATCTAGCTAAAGGGGTGTGACTAGTCGCAGAATCATAAATTTCTGTCAATTATTTGTGGTTAGAATAAGTCAGCATCACTGTGCAGGAGGATGGATGTACTGTCGGGCGTAAAAGTATCTTACACCACACGAGCATTGGTTGATCTTCGTAACCGCGAATTTGTTGGCAGCGCTTTATGTTGGTACAGATTTGTTTTTATAATGACACTGTTAGCTCTTAAGGCCCGTTGTCGGATTGTAGTCACATATTTAAAAAAATTGAATTTGAAATGAATGCGTATTTTTCGGGCATAATAAAAAAGAACGACCAGAAAAGCCAGGAGTACGCTTAGACTTCGACGCGATAGCGCCTTCTGCATTTTTTTTGGTCGTTTTATTCGTTTCGTTTCTCGCTTCTCACCAGTTACCAAACTACAATCACATTACCGATCGTGGCCACCGATTTCAGTCGCAATTACCGATCACAATACCGACTGCCATTCGCCAATCACAATTACCGATTACCAGTCGCCAAACATTTTCTAGGTTGAACTCCATGACATTGAAGCCCATGAGGTTGAACTCCATGACCACCTTCCACGGTTGTCGAACCGTGGAAGGTGATCACTGCGCGGGCAAATTATTCCAGGCAAAAAGTGTCATACACACTGTCTACTCTTTTAAATTCATTCCGCAAACCGGGTATAGATTTACATACAATTTCTGTACGAACCCTACGCAAACATTTCATTAACAATCCTTGCTTACAATAACAACTAAAAGTGTTATCTTGCCTTTTGTTATTTACCTCTTGTGTCTATCAAGTGCGCGGCATTAATTTAGAATATTGTGCTTTCTGCGAGTTTTTTTTTTGTTGTTGTTGCTCTATCACTGCCTGCTTTGTAGGGAGGCTGCGGGCTTCAGTCAAGTCGCTTGTTGTCAAGTGGCTTTTATCCGCAGTCTCCCCATCACTGATGGAAATAAACAAGTTATTATTATTATTATATTACGCCACTACGTGCTCTTGCACGCACATACCATTTCTTTCAGTAAAATGAAGCACCATAGCACTGCCTTTTCATGCAGCGGAGTTTCTGACACCTAATTAGCATATTTATATTTTGTTTTATTTATTCAATTAGTATACAATCAGTACGAATCCCAAATAAACGTTACTAAGCCATACACACAACAACGTTCACTACTTGCCCCTTTAAAACGCTCAAACCAACGACCCTTCGGTGCCTGTGCGTTGCGTGCCCACCTGGCATGCAGAGGGTCTGAGTGGCTGTTTTATTTTAATAATTTTATTGCTATATTCTGATTTCTTTTATTCCGTGACTTTTTGCGACTGACGCAGGACGACAGTCGAAGCCGGGTTTGCAGTAGAATGAGCTCCTTACTCCATCGCATAAAGCGACGGGGTGGCTGCAGAGATATGGGAGAGGCGAGTATCCATGCAGTGGTCGTAGTCATTGTGATGATGATGATTACGTGCTTGCGAACTTCTTAAAGACAACTTGGAACAAATATGAAGGCACTTTACGCTCCATTATGAAACCTTAGCTGTATTTGAATTTTAGTAGAGTTGCATGGAAAGCGTGCTGACGCTTCTCGATGCCAAACATTGCTGTATGCATTGTTTTAACAATCTCTGATTCTATTTAGTTCTTAGTGTTTCCAAGCACAAACTGTCTTTCAAACAGCGGATCACAGTTGTTCGATGCTGTGCGCCGCGATCAGATCTGAAGGAATTCTCGCGCTAGAGAAGGCGGTCATCACGGCAGCGGCGATACTCGTCAAAATGCACTTGTCGATCCCTGAAAAGGATGGTATACATAACAGTACAATTTTTCGTGCCGGGTGGTACAACAATAGGTTTTGGCCTCTTCTGGAGCTACCAAGAAGGCACAAACATCCCACAGTTTACACGGTGCAGATGAAAACACCTCGACACCATATTAAGTGGCGACGCTTTTCAGATTGTGCGAGATCACGAGGGCATAAGAATCAACTTCTACTTCCTTGCTGCTTTATTTTGCAGCTCTCGAAGCCTTTTCGGCGCTTTTCGGCGCGCGAATTCAGCACGAGTTTTTAGGAACGCTGTTGTTGTTGCATGAGCAAGTACCCTTTACATGAGTTTATGCGACCGACCTACATAACAGTCGAAACGAACAGCTGCGCTGTCTGCTCGCCTCATTGCAACCGACCGCAACGCTGCGCGTTGCCACTACCCGTACCGCCACCTAAGAGGCGTGGGTCCGACTCACAGTAACACCTGTACCTTTACCCTTGTTTTATCTTTTCGACCTTCTTCATGGCGTGGACGGAAGGACGAACGGAGAGGATAAATGGACAAGGATGAAAATGTAGCTGTCTGGGTATCGCATGTCTCAGTAGTGCATTTGCGGTGGTGGGTAGAGAAAAATGCAAAGCGCAGCCCAAAGAAACTATGCTTGCGACTCAACTGTTTCTATTATCTGCCGTCTTCAGGGAGAACATGTGAAATATGAAGTGTACCTCCCATTAGTTATTATATTACATGTTTCTGTTGCCTTTTCACAGATAACTAAACCAAGCTTTATTGACGGCATACACGGGTTGTCATTTTCCGGCCTATGTGACGGCGAATTTTCGTTTATTTCGAACTCGCAATGGGAAGTGAATGCATAGAAACAGCCTTTGAGCATGCCGTCCAGTTTCGTAGAGCAGCATACAGCGACGTGCCATGCGCTGCAACACAAAGAAAATGAAACACTACGCGTACTGACTTGGGATGACTGCACTAATTGATGACGGTTGAAAAACACAAAATCCAGGTGACAAAATCCAGACTGATTTCCGGCGTTGGTCGCTGTTTTGATCGGCGGTGCGTGACAGTTCGAAAAAATTTCGGGGGGGGGGGGGGGGCTGAAGCCCCATAAGCCCCCCCCCCCCCCCCCCCCCTCTGGTTAGGCCCCTGATATATAGATATATATACAGAAAAAAAAACTACAGATCTCCTAGGTAGGCGCTACGTTGCACAAACTTAATAGAAAACATAACAGAACTAGAAGGCCGGCAAGGATATACAGCGCATTAGGAGAGGAAACCAATCCGGCAAAAAGTCCAATTCTTTGTAAATGTCCATTAACTGGAACATTCGGCTAAAATCAATTCTGGGCGAAACAACAGGTTTAACGTTGCGGTCTTGCAAGCGCGTTTTTCAAAGGCTATGAAGTCCAGCCGAACAATCATATCATAGGGATTCGAGTCAGGTTAGGAAAAAACCAAGTAGCGCACACTGTACGAATTTAGGAGAAAACCTTTCTGCAGTATCTTCTGCAGCACATCCCAAAACAAAACCGCGTCTTTGCAGTCTATAAAACAATGTCCAATTGTTTCAGGCACGTTGCACAAGCCGCCGTTTAAGAAGACACAAAAATGTTTTTCCTATCGAGCCACGTGTTGACAGGTAGAGTTTCGGTGTGCAATTTATAGAAAAATGTTTTGGTGCAAAGTTGAAACTGGCATTTTATTCACTCGCATTAAAACAACTTGACCAGTGATCCCAAGGTGACAGAACGATACAGTAAGGGCGGGAAGAGCGTCGCTATCATATCCCTGTGCGCATTTTTGCGCGAAACAGAATATAAGTACATATTTTAAAGCCCAACTGTCAAAAACCGCACAGAGGCATAAACTTTCCACATAAACCCTAGTAAACATGGGTGTTCAGTAAAATTGGAAGAAACTACTCAGTTCGGAAGTAGAATCATGAAGTTAGCCTGCAAGAATGCTCTAATAATCAGATGGGAACAATCACGAAAAAAGAATAAACGTGCAGCCAACTCTCTACAGGTGCTCTAGGCTCAGTCCCCCTGCACAAAGAGGCCTGAAAAGGTTATCACGCCGCATGGGCTCAAATTTAGAAGACAAAATAAACGTCGCAAATATACGATGGATGCGCTTATGTAATGTCTGGCGCAGTGAAGGACCTGGAGTACGTAATAAATTGTTGTTGCCAGAAAGGTGTTACAAGCCTGGGCTCGACCAAAAATGGAAAGCCTATGCGGGACAGAAGTCGGATATAACGCTCAACGGCCGGAACGCACTCTCTTCTGTAATGCGCACTTGATCTGAAGGCATTAAGTGGAACACCAAGATATTTAGGAGGCACACAAACCATTCTATTCCAGCGTACAGGGGCGGAGTTGTGCCCCGTAAATCAATCCATGGGCCAGAACTTTTGGAGCGATTCATTTTAGCACCAGAAACGATGCCAAACCGATCTATCGTGGACAACACATCATTAATGCTGGGCTTGTCAATGCAGGAAAATGCAAGATTGTCAGCATATGCTAGAAATTTGACTTGATTACCCAAAACACGGAACACATGGATCTTACTGTTACGCAAAACACTCAAACAAAGCGGTTCCAGGTAAAGAGCAAAAAGCAGAGGAGACATCAGACAGCCTTCCTTCAAGAAAGAGCGGATTGGCACAAGGTTGGAGGACTGGCCATTATTAATTAATCGTGTTAAACAGTTTCTGTAGCAAAGTTGCACCCTCTTAAGTACAGTAGACCCCAAGTGTACATTGAAATTGCTTTTGAGTGAAGATCTTCAGCGGCGTGCAGATTTTGCCTTTACTGTTTCATTGTTTACTGAGCTGTGCCAACTCTAACCAGGCAGCGATCTATGAAACTGAAGAAGTTCGCGAAGTGTGCGCACGAAACTGCCGCTTAACTCAAAATGAAAGCATATATAAGTATTCAAAAGCTGTGATGTTCGTCTCAAGGGTGGTCGAGCTCGCTCTTGTCAAGCTTCTAGACTGAACTATTATCTGAGAGAACCTGTCGAATGCGCTCCACTCCATTCTTACCCTTTTATTAACTTCGAACTCGTGATCCGGATTTGCCGTCACTACCTGCCCTCAGTACACTTATTCGCTTACCACTTCCAGCACCTCCCTGCCAATCATAATCTGGTCAATTCTCATCCAATACGGTTTATCGTTACTTTAGTTTTCTGAATATTAACTCTTAGGTCCAGCATTCTACACTTCAACTCTAACTTATTGATCATGCATTGCAGTTTATCTCCTGTGTGACTCAGCAAGGTAATGTCATCAGCTAATCGCAGGTTACATAGGTATTCTCTTATAACTATTCTCTCCAACTGTGCCTAATCCAGGCCTCTGATTACCTCCTGTGAACAGGCGGTGAACAGCATTGGCGAGATCGTATCTCCGTGCCTTCCACCCTTCCTTATTGTAATTTTATTGCTGACTGTGGAGAACTATGGTAGCTGTACAATCGTTACAGATATCTTCGAGTACTTTTACATAAAGCTCATCAACGCTCTGACTCCGTAATTCCTGCATGGCTGCTGAAGTTTCGGCTGAGTCAAATGCTTTCTCGTAATCTTTTAAGGCAATATATAGGGGTTGGTTGTATTCTGCACATTTCTCTATCCCCTGATTGATAGTGTGAATATGGCAAGTAGCCGTTACGGAAGCCTGTCTATGATTTGGCTTATTGAAGTCTAAGGTTGTCTTGACTCTATAAGCGATTATCTTAGTAAATACGTTCTAGGTATGAATGACGGTGATATTTGTGAGCGATTCATGACGCACTGACATATTATAAATGTGATCACTTTTTCTCACGACTCCCTTATGACACATTAAAAAAACGTCATTTTACAGGTAATAAATTTTTACTTTGCATTCTGGCTTTAATAAGGCTTTGGCATCTGAACCTTCGAAACCATTAACTTCTTTCAAAACTGGAAGCAGTAGAAGTGTGAATATCCCATCAGTGAAGATGTTATTTTGTTTTTGCATCTGCAGGAGAAGTCGCCGATAGGCCATGGGGCCGCCGAGAGAACCCCTTGCGATGGCGAGCTGCCCTGGTACCAGACGCTGGTGCTCTGGCTTCTGCAGCTGGGTGCAGTTCCCCGTCACGTCGCCATTATAGCTGACGGTAGCAGACGCTACTCCAGAAGAACAGGGACGAACCTGCGTCATACCTATGTCATTGGGATGCAACTCTATGAACTGGTGAGTTGGTGATTGCATCGTTAGTGCGTGGGATTTACAATAAACGATCGTCCGTGATTGAGCGCAGATTTCTCGACCTGGTTCTCAGTCACATCATTGTGACGACCTCATTGTTCACTTCGGCCTGCTCGGGTTCTTGACTAGACAATTAGAACAAAGAACAGATGTTTGTGCAGGTCAAGTTTAGATAAAAACATCCGCGTTTGTCGCCCACTTCACCCCAGTGAACTTCAGCTCCAGAAACTTCATGGCCGTTGAGTGTCGTAACCGCTTTGCCAGAGCCGACTTCAGCCATTGGCCACGACTTCTAAGGACCTCTTTATCATGAACTATTGGGCCATTCAGTAAGGAAAAAACAGCACGTATTCTAACTGGTTAAAGGGATCCGCGAGTCCTCGTCGAATACCATGGACCAATATAATCGCTGACAGCCGAGTGTAAGTGGAGCCCCAGGGATTATAGATAATTCAGTTTATCATTAACTCGTTTTTAGTTTGTTGATCCTTGCCTAAGTATGAAGGTAAGCGGGTAATTTCTTTACGATTGGTAGTAGGCTTCGCAGGGCAGCTACAACAGCCCAGACTTACTCATGCCATGTGTTCCTGCATGCAAATCATTGCTGGTGGAGTAAACCTGGCGGGGGAAATCGCTAATACTTGTAGATGGAAAGAAATCATATGGAGTAGTAAGGTGGAAAGTTGGGCGAGTTGAATCTTATTCATGATGAAGTTTAGCGCCAAAAACGAGGACTAAGTAGGAGTGAAGACACAACACGAGCGCTTTTTCGCAACTAAAACTTTAATGGAAGAACACATGACATATATACCCATCTCGTGAAGTAAATCAAAAAGAAGAAACATACATGATATCGTCAAGATAAACCTTAGAGGGCGATACATCTGAAGAGTGCTGAGGGTGCAAAAGGTACATAAAGGGTGCAAAAACAGGAAACTTCATGGTCACAATCACAATCACGAAGGCCAAACCAAAATACCAAAAAAAAACAAAAAAGGGGGGAAAGGAAAAGATATTAATTCCACGTGTGATCCAGGTATGCCAGCTCTTTTTCTGTTAAAGAAATGGACGGTGCGCTCACGCATGAATTTCCCTGTCGCGAAATATAAAAAGCCTCGGTAATTTCGCGCTGGAGGCGTTCTTTATGATGTGACAGAATTTCAGCCTGCGCATAAAGTGGATTGCATTTTTTCTTGCACACTGGCCCACATTCCGGCACACAATCCGGCTTGCACTCCTTACATCCTTGGCAATGGTCAACCAAATGCGAGGACTTCGACCCAGAGAGCGATTTCTCGTGTTCTTTTAGCCGCACGTTTACACAACGCCCTGTCTGACCTATGTAGGTCTTGCCACAGGAGACGGGCAGTTCATATACCACACCCGTTTTGCACGAGATGAATCCCGAAGGATGTCTTCTTAATTTTATTTTGTCCTCTCTGGTTCCCTATTGTTCTGCTTACTAGGCCGCACACTTTCTTGAGCTTGTTTGGGGCCGAGAAGATTACTTGTACGCCATAGCGCCTGGCCACGTTGCACCCTTTTTTTTAGAGCGCAGCTCTTTGGCGTCCGTTCCTGGGTTTCGCGTCGTCGTCGGCGTCGGCGTCGGCGTCGGCCTCGTAACCAGCTCCGCCCCCAATGTAACGCTTTTCAATTGGTCGAAATGCTCGTGACGTCACAGTGCGCGAATTTCAAATGGGGCCAATTGTACTTTGGCTAGTAACCATGCAACCAATCAAAGGGATCGTATAGTGATGCTGCAACTAAGTTGGACTGAGTTTAGTTAATTGCTTAATTAATCAATTAGCCTAATTAATATAGAGGAGAATGAAGAGGTCAGAAGAAAAGAAAAGAAAAGAAAAGAAAGACGCGCGCCGCAGCGACAACACCGTCCGCGGAAGGAGACGCTGCTGAAAAAAACATAAGCACGAAGCCGCGTTCCCTCCACCACCACGCACTTCCCCACTCAGTAAGACGTTGCTCGTTTCATATACGTTGTGTCGAACATCCTAGACAGTTCCAACAATTGACAGGTTAATGACAGAACACGATGGATAGAAATAAAAGAATATAAATATGAAAAGCCTAATTAACCTTTCTAATTAGACCGCATAAATCAATAAAACCGAGAACGAAATTGGTCGAGTTGGGGAATCGAACCAGGGTCTCCGGAGTGCGATACGAGCACGCTAGCCACTCCGTAATGCCAGCTGAATGGTTTGGAATGAACAAAGGCGCGTCTAGCTAATACGGCGTCTTCGTTCACTCCCACCTTCCCCCTTTCCCTTACGGCGAGGTGCAGGTGTCCACCCAGATATGCGAGAGAGATACATTTCCTTTCCTCAAAAAATAAATTTACCGTCCAGCAAGGCGTACAGCCGAATTGGCGATGGCGTTCTGTGGATTCCCTGGCAGCGTTGCAAGACGCTGTCGCGTTCCACTCTTACAGGCGAAGCTTAACATGTTAACCACACATCAGTAACACACGCAGACAGCCAATGGACGCGTCATTCTCTGGCAGCACTTGATTCATCATTCACAACCACATTCTTAACGTACGCTCCCTTGCCGCACATGCCAAGGACGTACACCACGATCACATTCTGCGCCATTCCTCTGTACTTTGCTTTGCTGAAACCTGTGATAGCGCATACATGTGTTGCTCGATTTCTTTGCCTCAATCTATCGAAAAGGTGAAACAGCTTATTTGCTGCGCTCAAATTTCGCATTAGGAAGTAACGTAATCGTCGGTATTTTTTTTTTTGCACCCTTTATGTACCTTTTGCACCCTCAGCACTCTTCAGATGTATCGCCCTCTAATGTTTATCTTGACGATATCATGTATGTTTCTTCTTTTTGATTTACTTCACGAGATGGGTATATATGTCATGTGTTCTTCCATTAAAGTTTTAGTTGCGAAAAAGCGCTCGTGTTGTGTCTTCACTCCTACTTAGTCCTCGTTTTTGGCGCTAAACTTCATCATGAAATCATATGGAATTTTATTTCAATGCACGCATTCAGACCCTGTCAGAAACTACGCACCCTATGGCTTTTACGAAGAGGACGTTGCAGCACATAAGAGAGGACAGAGGGAACGATATGTGCACATACCGTCTTTGAAAGCAGGTATCTTTTTAAAGAAACACAGCACGCAACAATGTATTTCAGAGTTCTTAACGCTTTCTTAAAATAAATATCATTAACACTAAGTATCCTTTCCTTCTACCGGCAGCTACCGCGGATTATGCTCATACAAAACTCGTTTTTATGACAGGGCAAGCTGTCAGCCTAATTCTGCCCCGGTTTCGTATCTTCATCATCGCCCCTTCTTCAAATCTGCATGCAGGGTAGAAGATTGGTATATCTAAAATGAGGGGTTTAGCGCACTAACAAGAGAAAATTAATACTTTCAGGAATCCTATTAGGAGCAGCGGCGCTTAAGAATCCGATTAAGAAGAGCGGCGTTGGCGGCGGACTCACGTAGGCCTTTTCTGCGCTCCGGATGCTGCGCCGTAAACACAAAGGAGTGAAAAGGTAGCAAGTTGTCCTCTACCGCACTCCCTTTAATAAAAGAGAGTGCGATAGTGCACAGCTTACTATCTTTTTATATAGGCGTAAATTCTGTTTACAGTGTACGTGGTCTTCCGTGCGCAAGGCTCTTCACATTTACATCCACTTGCGCGTTGTTAGCGGACAAGGCCACTGAAGGACCAGGTACGGTCAAGCGGAACTCTGGTTTCCACTTACGCTGTTCGCGTTCATACGCCGCCTGCATGTTGCGCCGATGCTCGGTGTGATCCGAACGTTAATCGCCCTCGCACGTGGCAGCGACAACAGGAGAAAACTTTAACAGCTATCGATGTGAAAAAATTAACCCCAGGGGCTTGGGGCAATATCGGCCTACCGCTGTGGCTACCCTCCGCCGAAGCCCAACTTAGGTAAGCCAATTAGACCTGGAGTCACTAGTTTAGACCGTGATGAAGAGTACACTTTCCGTCAGGCATGACTCCACTGGTCACGCAATAGCTACTCCCAAAGAGAACAACAGACGACAAGTAGATGCCGCATAGGGAGGAACGCACGTTAGCGAAGCTATATACTGTGGCTATAAGCGCTTAGAATGTTGAGTTTTGTGGCCGTTAAAACGCATCAGCTCACGAAGACCCGGGCCAAAAAGATTTATTGAAAGACGGGGGCGACAGGAAGTACTACACGGCGCGAACGCTTTTTCGCAATTCAATATCTATTGGTAGAATAGAGAATAAATAAACCTACGTTGATAAAAATTCTATGAAGAAAAAATACAAAGAGGCAGAAACAATAACAAATAAGCCAAAAATAGGAAACACCGGAAAAGTCGTACAACTAGAGAAAAATGCCGAGCAGCGCTACTTGCATTCTGATCTTATGCATTATTTAATATTCGTATCTCGTGCCCGCTGTTTTTCCCGTTTTTGCTTATTTCTTGTTTCTGCCTCTTGGTATTTTTTCTTCTTGGAATTTTGTTAGAAGGTGGGTTTATAGAGTTCGCGTTATTCCAATAGAGATTTATTTTCGAAAAGAATTACTTAGTGTGCTCCGTGTAAATGCCGCTGCACAAAAGGGACTGCACTGTGCACTTAGGTTAAAAGCACCTCTAGAAGGTCAGTGATGTCATAAAGGAATACCTATCTTAGCCCACAATCAATGCTAGTAGGCATTGGCTGCCTGCACCTTGAAACTGCCGCTCGTTCGAAGGACGAGTGTCCGTAATCCCTCAGCCGTTCGCCTTTTCTTTTCAAGCGAAAATTTGCTTTTAAGGCCGCCGCAGCGTTTTCGATATTCCACCGCTTCTCTTCTACATTAGGAAGAAAAGAACTGGAACAGTCCGAAGTGTTTTACCTACCTACCGTCTTTGCAAATTGGTTAACGTGAAAAGTTGAGCTACTGGGTACGTAGTTGGTACGAGCGCTTGTGTTGTCTTCTTGTCTTCTTCTCTGCCGTCTTCGTCTTTTATGCTTTCGTTAACCATGAATGATCATCAGCCACGTAGTAGGACACTTATGACAACCGTTAAGCTCTTAATCTCTGTAAGGCAAGGACAATCCGTCCACACCTTTCGGGGTCTTTTCGCTAGTAGGAGTGCCGTAAGTACTCCACAATACGGCAGAGACGCAAATCTCGTTGCTCGGTTACATTTGGCAAAGGGGTACCCTTACGGCGGCAAAGTGAGACCTGCATGACCGTTTTTCTCGTTTTTTTCTTTTCAAATTACGGAGTTCTCCAAATGATCCTTATATTTGTCGCATTTTTTTGCATAACTCCTTTAACGTGACAGCAGATATCACCCAAGAACATCGCAAGAAACTCTCAACCAAAGGACGAAGAACGCGAGCTTTTTAAATCAAGTACCCAACAGACACTCGACTTCCGGGAAAGCCGCCAAGATTCCGGTGGTTTTACTCGCACCCGACTTATAAACCGGCAATGCAGCATCCAGTCACCCAGTGGAGATCTGTGTTTTATTGCTCTCCTTCCCAGCATTCCAACCTGACTCAGGAATCATCGAACTCTTCGTGCTTCATAAATTTTACTCCATTATCATTGCGCCTTATCTTTTGAACTAAAAAGCCACTATGCTGCTGCAAACGAAAGAAAAACGGCGTATATAGATCTCAGCAGCTCTTATAGCCATGTTTTCTTTTCTTATGTGTCAGCGTCTGTAAGTTCACTCACTGCTTCTCTGCTGCTGTGATTCAACGTAACCACGAATGTTTCAAGTTCGTTATGACCCAATCATCTAGGACTATCAGCAGTGACCCCTTATGTAACGCCCTACCGCCCGTGTCCGGGGCACTGAAACAAACATAACACAACAGCACCAGCTTTCACTCCAATCAAGCTTTCTTTCTTCCTTTCTTTCTTCCTTTCTTTCTTTCTTCCTTTCTTTCTTCCTCTCTTTCTTTCTCTCTTTCCTTCTTTCTTTCTTTCTCATTTGCATTCCCAGGTCTGTCGATGGTGCCTCAGCACGGGCGTCCAGTGCATGACGGTGCTCCTTTGGGCAGCGCGGCATCTACAGCGAAGCACAGTCCACAAGACAGCCCTTTTGCAGGGGCTGATCGACACGAGTTTGGAGAGGATACCATACCTGTGATGCCTGTCAGGAATGCGACCGGCGATACGTTTATAAAGCACTAAACTCAGCTTTTATAACGCAGACATTTCAGAGCGAACACTTGTCCCGGAGTTGTCGAGACTGATAAATGTGGGTCGAAAGAAAAATCACTTAAACACGCACACCGACCTGACATGTGCTTTGTTTTTGCGGTATAAAGGCAGTTTTTAGGAAAACAGGAGTTTTCATAAGCATATCAGCACGAAATGATTTATATAAATCACAAATGCTAGGATTATGCCCATTCCTGATGTTTCAAACTCGTTACTTCTAGAGAGAAAAACAAGTCTCCACATCTTATATTATATTGACCTGTCAAGGAATGTGGGATGAGTAATCGTGTGGTCCAGGCTGTTCCCACAGTCCGCGCCGTAATCACAGCTAAAGCTGGTGCGCATTAGAGCTGTCTATATCACTTTTTGGCGTCCTGAGAAGCGAAAAAGCCTGCCAAGTGTTTTTTTTAACACCCATTACCGCTTCAGTTACGTTCTTGGAATATGTGGAGTCCGATGTTCATGGGAACGAAATAACAGAAACCTTTTTCTTCATTGCGGTGGGAGGGGGAGCTTCGGAGAAGAGGAGATGAAGAGGCCCCCTCATACCGTTCCTCCAACATCCGCAGCCGCATTTGCCGTGAAAATATTATACTAACACTGTGGTTGTTTTTAACCTCCTCGATCTGCCGACTAAAGAGGCGGCGAATGAACGCTAGCACTGTGGTCTTGCTCAGCGTTGAGGCAAGACGAAAGGGTTTAATAGACGAAAAGGAAGACAAGATCTCGATGGCTTAGCCTCACCGCCGAGGCAAAGTTTTCGCTTAACGTCGGCGGCGCAACTGGCTCACCTAAGGCGCCTCAGTGAGCATGAGCCGTGGGCGCGCGGATAGCGTGCATCGCGGTGCTCAGTACGCAGTCCCAGTCTCACGGACAAGCAGTGGCGAGCGCGACATGTGAAGCACACGCAGCGACTCAGCAGCACAAAAAGCTGGTCAAAGGCATATTAAAGAAAACACCCGTCAAAACAAATGATTAAGCATACAACTGGAGGTGTAATTTAAAGTATACTTGAGGTAATCGCATGAACCGCTATTCGAGGTGTAGCCCCGTCAAAGGACCTTATTACACTGCGTGCTAATGTCGATTATTCTTTGCGAGCCGTAATTTCTGGCTAAGCGGCAATATTTCAAATACTTTCGCTGAGGACCAAGTCATAAATTTTAAAAAGGCATTCAGCTCTTCTCTGGGGCAAAGAACTGAGTGCTCGGCATACAGTCGTGTTCTCCAACGCAGTGTGGGTGCCCCCGCTCAGCCTTAACATATAACTGCGCAGCGTCCAATGCAGAAAGGATCATCTTCTTGGAAATTTGATTGTAGGAGGATTCGGTTAGCGATAAACTACAACACTCTCGCCGATGTCATTGGTCAATGAGAAAACCTGATATGCCTAACTTTTCAATGAGAACGGACTGGCTAACCTCCTTTCCTTGGAGTGAAATTGTCGTTCAGCTGTGTGTTTTTAGTACCAATCGCCATTCAGTGCGTGGTGCAAAAGTTGTAATGAGTACGTATATAGAGGCAATTGATGCTGACGCGTAATATCCACAAAATGATTGCCAATTTCTTTCGGAAAATATCCGATGCCAGGAAACCTGCACTAGACGTGTTTGACTAGTGAAGACGAGATCATTGTGGAGATGGTAAAGTCCTCGCACTGTTTTCTTTTGTACTACAGAAGGATCACCCAATTTTCTCATTTTTTTTCTCCATCCCTTGCAGTTTTTGCAGACTTGCTCGTTTCTTGGTACTCTCAAAGTGTGAACCGAAATTACTGGAATGTCTCGTGACACCTAATTGTTAATTTGCAGGAATTGGGCCAGAAGTTGGGATTTGAAAGTGCGATCTGTTGGTCGACTGGATCTTCTTCCGGCGGAATATATCCTCAAACTTTCCGCGCTGGAATTCGCCATTTCTGGCGGAATCAGGTTGTTGCTCTTTCTTCGTTTTGTGTTTAAGAAAAACAGGTTCTGTCCAGTTATCGAATATCAATTAAAGTAACCTGCAACCAGGTAACTCTACTCAAAGGACTGCAGAGCGAAAAGAGCATTAACACATGCACTTCAAAGATAGCCAGATTGTCCGTGAGGATTGCATATGTTTAATTAGATTAATGAACGAGAGATGTATTTTCTGAGCGAATGGGAGGTCAGAGATGCATTCTTTATGTTTTGCATTGCGCACAAGGTCAAAATGGTGGTAGAAATGCTGCAAAAATCCTGAAAAGTAATTCTTTTCGGCCCTCGGTAAAGTTGCACCACGAAATAAATATTTCGGTGTTCCCATTCTTTAAAAAAATTGAGAGGTTGTGGAATATTTTCTTTCCTACGTGTTTTCTGGGGGTCTATGACTGACCCGAAATTGTGTCCCCGCATGAGACAAACCCTGCCTATCTTTAACTAAAAGGCAGAAGGAGTGGGCTCACCTCATAATCTTGACGGGATGGGTTCGGGTACGGTTATCAGTTGACCTTCAGTTTACAATCCCAACTGTAGTTCCAGGCATTGTAGCACACATGAGTGAAGGTGAATTTTACAACAAAAGCTCTAAACAGCCCGTTCCTGTGTTTCGCGTCGTACTAGTACATCATTGCTTTTCGTGTCCAACGTAGTCGTCGGCGTAACGGGTGGGTGCTTTGCTTTGGGAACCACAAGGAAAATGACTACCGTGCAAGGAGGAAGGTATCAAGTGAGCGAAAAAAATGCGTAACCGGTGGGTAGTTAGCACAGGAACCAGCTGGAGGAACCAAATCGCAGAAGGAAGTGGATATGGGGACAGTGCACTAAACCCCAACCGGGGGATGCTTGTTACTGTGGAAGAAGGAGGGTACGGCGAGAGAACAAGGAGGAGCAACCAGTCGGCGGTTACCGCAAATGCCGCCCGGAGGGTAGTTACTCTGGAAGGACCAGGAGCTTTACCGTGGAAGGAGGCGTTAAGGCGAAAGCGTGGGAAGGCGTAACCAGAGGATTGTTAAAATGGTAACCGCCCGAAAGGTGGTTGCCTTGGAAGGAGGCGGGTGTAGAGAGAGCGAAGAAATCCACAACAGGAGGATTATTAGCGTAGTAGGAAGAGGGCTTGGCGAGAGTGTGCGAAGGCGTAGCTGGTACGTGGTTGCCACGGGAACCAACCGGAGGCTAGTTACCCTAGAAGGAGACGGAAGGTTGTTGTGGCAGGAGGGTACGGCGAGAGGAGGAGGGTACGGCGAGAGTGCAGGGAGGCATACCAAGGTAGCCATCAGGAACGTGGTTACTGTGGAGCGAGGAAGAATGGTTATGGCGAGAGTGAAAGAATCATGGAATACTGCGCGCTGCTACCAAACACCACAGACGACGAGACAAAGAAATATACAAGTACGTGCAAGGCGCGAACTGACAACTGTTTCACGCCCATGTAAAACTTGATTTTAACACGACAGCCTAAAAAGCCCCATTACGCAGAAAATCCGGTGTCTGTGGTGTTAGCGAAAAATCACGGGCATGGCTCTGGCAGCTGGTCCCCTGAGAGCAACCTAGGGGACAGGTGGGCCACCCAGGTCAACTCACCTTGCGACGTCATTACAACCTGGCCACCGGATAGTGAGAAAACTGCCCACAGCGGCAGGTGGCAGTTAAATAAATTTGTCGTCCTGGAAGAGAAACCTAAGCCGCCACACAATGCCCAACGCTGGGAGCACCTGCCATCGCAGGGCAGTGGCGCATCGGTTAACCGCTGCACCACTGCACCAGGAGGGGTATGAGGACTCTCAGGATGTCTAAGAATGTAAAGTAGGGAATGCATGATGCTATAGCGCCATGCCCTTCAGGCAGAGCTTGAGTGTCTCCTCCAAGTTTTTATACAATGTTTAGAACAGGATGTCTCTGATTTGGTCTTGATGATACACGTGACGCTCTACAGCTGCCCGTTCTGGAATATGTTTATCCCCTGTGTGTTAAGGGAATGGAAGGGCTCCTAACGTACTTTTCAGGATCTGCTTCGAAGATTGCATATGCTTCCCTAGTCTTTGTTTCAATCCTTTCAATCCCATGTCCAATCATACTGGACTCATCAAACAGCGGATGAGACTTCTGCTGAGCACAAGTGACCAGGTTCCTTAGGTGAGGAGTCTGCTAACAGTTCCTATAATGTTCGCTTATTCTTTTATTCATGCATCTCTCTGATTGACAGCAGTCGATTGGAATTTTGTAAATTATGCTTTTGTCGCAATACCTTGTTGTGTCCGGTCACCCACATTTCGGCTTTTTTTTCCCACTGTTCATTTCTGCTTATCTTAGAGCATATGGTTATCAACTTTCTAGGCGCTGTGCAAACGACTGGACCTTTATATCTGTCCCCGTTCTTTTTAAGTCCTAGAGTTATATTTTGAATGTACGGTAGTGGGACAGGCCGCTTTTGTTTTTCTGATTGGTGTCCTCAACGTTAAAGATAACACAGTTCTCGCAAGGCTCATGAACTGAAAGAGATTGAGGATAGCTATAAAGTTCCGGTCGTTTGCAATGCGTCTCGGAAGTTGATAACCAGTACTCTAAGGTAAGCATAAAAGAAGACTGAGAGAAAAAAATGTGAGATACCCCTCAACAACAGGAATTTAGAATGTGATACACGCATATTTTACGAAATTCCAATCTCATGCGGCCTTCGGCAGGTAGATACATCAATAAAAGAAGAAGCGAACATTCCAGGAAAAGTGTGGGCTGACTACGCACCCATGTGACCTGGCCACGCAATTCGCTCAGCACAAGTGGCATCCGTTGCTTGATGAGACCAGTATGATAGGACATGGGAAAGAAGGATTGAAACAGAAATTAGGAACGCATACGTAATCTTCGAAGCGGATTCCGGAAATGTGTTAGAGGCCCCTCCATTGCCTCAACCAAAAGAGAGATAAGCATAATCAAGAACCGGTAGTGGTGGGGAGTTACGTGTATCATCAAGACGAAAAAACCGGACAAGTAGTATGCTAAAACTGTATAAAAAGCGTGTTACACGTATATTGAACTGTTTTGAGTTCGCACCTTGTGTGTACTTGTATGTTTCTTTGTGGCGTCGTTTGGTAGTAGCGCGTTATGTTTGGTAGTAGCGCGTTATGTTTGGTACTAGCGCGCAGTATTCTATGATGCACTACTAACCGGCTCCTGTTGTAATTTGCTAGCGGATAGATGTAGCATGGTCATCTGCGACAACTGCTGCGAAATGGGCCGCCTTTAGGAGAGGATCATCAGCGGCGCTGCGCGTCTAGAGTGGCACATCGGAGAGTAGACGTGGAGGAAAAACGAACATGTGTGGAAAACTAAAAAGAGCGACCTAGAACTTCACAGAAGTCAGACCACTCGGGTATTTTTTACTACAACATACCATAACGTAAAAAAATACTATAACAGCTGTCGCTGAATATCACGTGAGCCAGACGTAACCGTCCTGTCAATTTTCTTTATTGAGGAGTAGTGCAAATTAAAAAAAAACGTAAAAAAAATCCAGGCAACAAAATGTGTACATACCTGAAACACTTCTTGGAGATATATAGACCGAAACAGACATTTTAAAGCGGTAGGCCCTTATCGACGCGTCTATCTTCCTTTGCTAAGGTGCTTGATATGGTAATTCACTCAAAACAGTCATTTGTTTTCAAAACTCGCCTACATTACGATCAACATGGCTTTTGAGCAGGTTGTTCAGTTGAAAGCAACCTGGTCAGATTTTTTAGAAATGTTGCTCGTGCAGTCTCCTGCCCAGAGCATGTTGACGCTGTTTGTTTTCATTATAGCAAGGCTTTTGATGTAGTAGCCGACTGAATCCGACCTGAAAAACTGTCGAACTATGGTCTTTGCAAGACCTATTGCAGATGGTTTGCTAGCTACGTACTAGATAATCCGCGTGAGCTACGGTGTATAAACGTATCGGTGCTTTGGTGTGACATCGAGGGTACTAAAGGGATCCAACTTGGATCCTGTGCTATTCCATCTCTTCATCAGTTACTTTCACGAATTTGTTGCTCATTCTCCCATGTCGCAATATGCTGACGTCCCAAAGTGATTCCACGTTATCCGCTCAACTCGTGACTGCAAGTTAATTGAAGAGGATGTAAACTCAGTGCAGAGATGGTGTTTGTCAAATAAGTTGAACTTGAACGCAAAAAAGACTGTTAAGATATGGTTTACACCGCAGACCTACCTCATTGCGTTTCCTTACGCTCTCAACAACCAGGCCATTATGAGGGTATATTTTGTTCTGAACTGCGGTGTCTACTTGGTTGCTAAGCTGCATTTTTCGCCTCGCAATGCGGAGGTTACAGGAGACGGTTACAGGGCTGCCGTGAGTGCTCTGCCACTAACCGACCTGGAGACTTGACGGCAGTCGCGGGACATTCTCTTCCTCTTCAAGGGTATACATGCACACATTGACAACATGCATCCACCATCTTTGATCAAGCTTCGAGTACTTGGACGGTCCGTGTGACAAAGCCGTGCGCTTGGCTTATCTTTAAAAATGAGCCCCATTGCACAAATGCTTTGTGTGTACAAGGCCATGGTACCGTGTGGTCCTGCACTTGAAATCTTTCAGGCGAAACCTGCTGTGCTCCCTGGGACTTTGGCTCCTTTGGTCAGGTTTATTAGGGTTTAACCGGCCGAAGCAACTCAGGCTATGAGGGACAGTTTCTATCATTCCTGTTAACTGTTTCTATCATTCCTGTTAACTGTTTCTATCATTCCTTATGATTGTCATCGTCTTCAGCATTTTAGTCGCCCTTGTGTTACTTTTTTTATTCTTTTCATTGTTCTGATCTCTTTCACCGCTTTGAGTGCACCACTCTAAAAGACGTAAAGATATTAGTAGGCACAGCACAGTAAATAAATAAGCGAATAAATAAAAAGCTGTGATGGATACACAGGCCGACAGTAACTTGTAATACACTGGCATCACTCCGCAGCCTAGGTATATAAAAAAGTTTGAAAGCGTGATTTTCAGATTTTGGGGACCAAATTTTGCTGTGAAAGTTGTTGAGCCGCTAATTTGACGGGGCTGGAATACAGGAGTTAAGTGCTGACCGACAGCCATCGCAGAAATTTAGTCTCAGAGTTTTTTTAGACTCAGCTGACAAACTGCAGAGATATATACCATGCTGGCAACTTGGTGAGCCATGCTGACACCAAAATGTATCCTATGGCTTAAAGTGAACATACTCCTTCTGAAAAGCCGACCTACTTTATAGAACATGGCACATAGCCCATGGCACTGAATTCGACTGAAACAAACAGTAGAGCGTCAAAGGTGGGCTTTGCCCTTCAGCGAGTGCTGCCTGGCTCATAATTGTTATGAAAATAATCCCTAACCAGGGTTTGCCTGCACTGGAACTGCCTTGCCTGCGTATATAATATGCCTTCACTCCGAGTGATCTAATTAAAAGGCCTATTGCTGTTCCTGGACACATTACAATAAATAAATAAAGTGCAGTTTCTTTGAACGCTCATCTAATCGTTTTCTTTTTCTCATAGCAAGTCCAAAACGTTAACGATCACCATCGATGGCACCAAAAGCCAAATGGCGGGACTGGCACTGGACTTGGCTAAGGCCTTCAAGGCAGACATTATACGTCGCGAGTAAGTTTTCACTGTGTGCACGCAGCCTACATCGAGAGTTTACTCACGGAAAATTTTGTTTGGCAGAAATCATGCTTCCATGCTGTTGTACGAACGAAGAAAGGATTTATGCCATTAAGTGATTTTTTCGTGGTACGGTAACAGGCATCGGTAACGCCTTCCTCATTTATTCAAGTGTGGTTTGTATGGCTATGCTTTATGGCTTCACTCTTTCTCGTCTCCTTTACGGCGCAGAACATGCGACTCTGACTTACAATGAATATGTTCACTCGCATACCCCGCCAGGTGTTAACTGCTTTCTTAACAGATTGTCCTCGTGAGCTCGCTACTGCAGTGCGAAAAAATCCCACCACCGAAGTCTTTAGTGGTCCAGAAAACATGCTGATTTGTCGTAATTATTAGCTTACACCTTGTCATATACTGTGAATGCACTCTAAAAGTTCCTATTGGAGCCTACTCTTGAGCCTCCGTACATTCATTAGCAGACAAGAGAGTTTCGGCATAGCGAAAATAAGTTTCCGCCGACTCTTTGCTTAAATAAACGCGCAATAAAAGCATCTCATTCACACTGCATCAGTGGAAACCAGAGCTCAAGGCTTATTTCTTTCCGAACTCTAAACTGGCAATTAGTTGTGCGGTATAAATATAAGACAATGTTCTATGGGTTCCGCGTACAGGGATATAACGGCTGAGTTTATCGACGAATGTCTCGGCCTCGCCGAATGCCCTGAGGTGAACTTACTGTTTCGATGCGCGGGTTCCCGGTTCAGCGACTTTGTGGTACCGCAGTGCAGCTACGCCTACCTGCACATGGAGCCCTGCATGTGGCAAGATGTCGGCTTCTGGGGCTGGGCCTCGGCGGTTCTTCTCTACGAGCTACACTCTCCTTCTGTAGAGGTGAAATGTTCATTGTCTAAGTAATTGTTTCGTGACGCTGAATAGCTTGGTCCTCGAGTAAAACATCCTGTGTCATAATTTCTTGTCGGTATTGTGAAAACTGCGCATGCAAGAAATGCCGCAAATAAGAGAAGAAATTGCCTAAGCTCTTCATGGCGTCAAATGGAGCCGGACTGGCTGGAACGTTTTTTTAACGGAGGCCGGGGCATCAGGACTACCAAAGTGATGATGCGAGTAAGTCATGAATCGCTCATCCGTACGACATGCTGCAATAGTGCGGCCCCACTATTGTCGGCACGATTCTCGGCCAGCATAGCCCTAGTGTCTTTTGTCCAGTGAACCGTTACTTTCAGTTAGCCAAAAGGTCAGGTGGAACTGAATAATTATGAAGGAAGAAATGCACTAGGTGTTGATCACAAACACTGCGGCCCTTATTATTTTTTAATAGTGCTAGAATGTGGTGCGCCTGATACTCATCTGGTAATGAAACGAGGTGAATTGAGCGAATATGCATATCAAAATCAGAGTTAAATAAATAAACAACAAATCTAATGTCCTCCTATTTTTAAAGTTAGAGTGAACTAGAAATGCGTCGCGTAAGAGTCATGTACGCATACGAGCGCACAGTAAGCAGTGGCCTTTATTGTTTGAACTATTCTGTAAATGAGCATTTTATGCAACAAAACAAGCATGCAACAATAAGAAGCACACAACCCTGTAACTAAGCGCATCATACTAGTTTCAAGTTGACTAGAAGTAGCATCAGCAGCTGATTGATCGGAAAACTAAGTTTCTAAGTACGCTTTTGCTGCTCGTTCCTTTCCATAGCGAGCACGCGTATGCCTCGGGCTTCCTATCGAGTACTTCAGTTCGCAATCCTACGCTGCTTCATCTGGTAGAATTCACCAAACGGATTCGAGTTACAAAACTTTCGCCGGTAAACTTCAAGCTCGAACCCCGTAATCACGCATTTTAGGCGCTGGCGATTGATGCGGAACCCCTCCCAAGTGCTAAGTTCTCTCGATGTATGCTATTCGTAGACCAAATGCTAATCACTCGTTTTTCACATATTGGCTGGTTCCCAGGCGTGACCTTCGGGGTCCGTCATGCGCCTTCCTTCTCATGCCGCCGCGTCACTTGCCGTTTCTCATCAGCCAGTCTCGCTTCCCACTGCCGGTACTCGGACGGCGGACCATCGTTGGTTGCTGCAGATGTGTGGAAACCGAGCGAGCGGCGACCGCCACGCCCAAGCATTGCACTCGAGCGGCAAGGACGGCAGAGCTAATCTACTGTTTGTTTTGTGGAGAGAGGGAAGGGATATGGCATTCTGGCCACGCAATATGAACAAGGGAGGGGGGAGCCTCAGGGTGATTCAACAACGTTGCGACAAGCGGACTTTTCCTATAGACGAACACAAATCCTCTTGTCGGAACTTTGGCTAATCACAATAAGGCTCCCCCCCCCCCTTTTTTCATTTTGTGCTACTATTTTTTTTGTTTCTTGGTTCCGAGAAAGATTAGGCTAAACGGCGTCTCAAAGCAGCAACGAATGAGGAGAAAGCGAGCGGTTCCATTAGTAAAGAGCCCTTTTTTGCTTTTCGCGCTTCCGCTGTTTCATGCACGTCCCACAAACAGGTACCGCTTTAAGGGAATGGGTGGCACTTTAGCATTCCTAAGTCGTGGCCTCGTGGCAGGGCGCCCGCCTCGGCTTCGGGAGGTGGTGGGTTCGACTCCCGCCACCGGCCAGGTACGCACCGGTTTTCTCAAAATGGGTACAAGCTATGGCCCGGCCTGGTGCTCGGCTTACTAGGGCTACATTGCTTGGGAAAGGAGCCTGCGCCTTCAAATCCCGTCACTGTGGGCAGAGAGTCCTGTGGACAGAGCGAAAAAAGGGGCCACAAATCATGCTTATGCCGCACGAGGGGGACTTATGGTTGCTTGGCGGGGGAACTTATCACTCATCCGTCAAGGCAACTGTTTTGGTCTAAGACCCTTTTCCCAAGCATTTCACCCTAGAAGAGCCGAGCACCAGGCCAGGGGAAATCTTGTACCCATTAAAGAAACCGGTGGGTACCCGGCGGCACTGGGGATCGAACCCAGCACCTCCCGAATGCGAGGCGGATGCTCTATCACAAGGCCGCGCTTCGGTTACTGCGTGAAGGCACAGCTTTTTGCCCGTGGACAACACCGCCACGTACGTGAAAGCGCGACTGCCGTGTCCAGTGACCAAGGGAGCCAGTTATGCGCGTCTTCAACTTTTTCATCGTCAGTGCCAATTATCCAAAGTACGCCGGCCCCTTATGCTAAAGTGCCGCATTTCTACAGCAAAGTTGTCAACGCCAACGTGAATTACTCTGGTGCCGTGTTTCTACAACACCGTTGTACACACTAACGCATGCCGCGCACGTCTCTCTGTCACTACCACCACAGCTCAAAGTGCGAACATTTCTTTGATAGCAGTATTAGTTGATGAAGACAACGATGTGCAATACGCAGCGCGAGGGTGTGTTGCAGTTTTACACGAGGTGTGATTAGCTGCGGCGGTAGCCTTCTCGCACAGTCGCCAGTAAAGCTTATCTTTAGGTGCCGCCGCCAGTCGAATCCCAGTGGCGGATATTTCGGAGTTATTTTTATTCATTTCTTTCCTTGTCAGAAACGCATACATACAGAAAGCATGCAACATCGCATGATCTTGATCGCAGTTTACACATCGGAAAAGTGCTTTTGCACTAATAATACATGTGGGTGTATACTCGCTATGCTGTGAGTAGAGAGTGACATGGCCTTCTTTGTTTTCTCGCAAAACCAGGCAGTGAAAAGGAGACACACCCATCTTCTCAAGTCCAAGGACGCTACGCAAAATGTTCTTCAAGCGCTTCGTCAACGCAAGTTTATGCTGCACATTGAAGCGTCAAGAAGAGCGTATGCAAGTGGACTCCGAGAAGGTAGCGAAAATCTAGACTTGTTAAACCAAGGCTGACTGTCCTTGCCCCGGACGGCTGCACGTCAATAAAGGTACACTCTTGCACCTGATTGAGATCTTAACTACAAAAGTATATAAAGTCTCCTCCACTACCACTGTCAGCGTAACTACGTGCGCTGCACGAGAAACGCCGTTTTCATATCCTTCTAGTTAACACTCTCTTGTGCCAGCTTCGGCTGTTATCCTCGTATCTTTATCAATCTTGGTATAGAATTCTTTGCCTCGACTTACTTAGAAAAGCAGTCATCACTAAATGTAAGGCTCCTCAAGCATTATCATTCACTTTGGTCTCCAACTCTCGAAACCCAGTTCCCTGTACATCTCCAGCAACCACGCGGTTGCAGATGAGATATCGTAGTTCAAGGCTCTGTACAGCCTATAAGAATGTTTTACTGTACTTTTCAATACAGTCGTGCCCACTTAGCCGCAGTTGGTAATAATGAACGCTCTCTTATTACGAACGAGGCCGAGGCTACCGTCAAAATATGTATTAGGGCAATGCGCCGGCGTCTCATCTACAACGAACAACCGTGGTGGCGTAACTCGGTTAGAACGAATAAAGAGGCGCCTAAAAACTCGGCCCCGCAATAGAAAAAGTCGCTCTTCGGGGAAGTGCGAAGATTGAAGAGCGTGTCCGGGCGCCCGTAACACCCTCCCCCAAAAAGAACGCAGGGATCCAAAAACGCACAAAAAAGGCAGGACAATGCCGACAAAATGGCACAGTTCTACCAATGCAGCTGTCGAAAATGCATTGACAATGCAAAATTGGGGACAAGTTGGTGAGACATTTTTTGAACAAATCATGTTGCCTTAAAACGTCACATCCAAAAAGCGAGGACAGGACGGACACGCAGCGTCCATCTTCTCCTGGTTTGTTATAAAAAATTTCACTTTTCTCTTTTTATGTGAGCGAAACACCACCCACACAATTCTGTCACAACGCATTGCTCGCAAACACGGGTGCAGGAAAACAGCTCCACGACAAGAATCTATAAACATAGCTAAAAATGCAACTCTAAGACATAGATACAAATAGCTGGCTCAGCTGGTGCGTTATCACCTTGCAATTCAGGGTGACAGACGAGGCAACGACAAACGAAAATGGGAGTGAGACGAGACCACCGAAAAAGGGCGTTTGTAGTCGGCACTGGTCGTGTCTTCTTTCTTCGCCCTTGTCTTGTGTGTCGCAAGGAACTTCGAGGCATTCGAAGGTTTGTTTCTACCGCCAAAGAACACGAGGTTATGACGTGATGGTTTCTTGTTTTTTATAGTCATGATGTAATTTCTAAGTTCGCCTCACGCTTCGAAGACAGCACTTGCTCGGCATCATTGGAGACCATTTTTTTTGTAACTATGGGCTTCTTCGCAAGCAGCGCTGCTAAACTACATCTACTTTGTGGGGTGCATCGGGGCAGCACAATTTGTTTGCGAATACGATGTAGGAAAACATCTGGCTGTGGAAACCACTTCTGAGGCTCACGTTGCAATTTCGGAAAGCGGCAGAAGGCCGCGGGACCGGTGCAAACAACCACAAATGCTGAATAAATACGTTAAGTTAGCGGGTATGTACCACTGGCGATGAAGCCATGGCGTATAGGTACAGCATCCGCTTCGCGTACGAGAGTGCGGTGGCTCGAATCCCGGTGCCGTGAAATTCTCCATCGCGTTCAATAATCCGACGGTGGGTGGAACTGAATAATCTCGAAGAGAGCCGACAAAGCACCCTCTAGCCTAATCCTGACTATCACATCATGACTCGGTACTCGCGAACCGCGTCCTATACGAACACTCCAATTAACCCAAGGCATTCAGTCCTCAGCGCCTCACGAATAACTGAAAAAGGCAATGGTCAGACGTCAGACGCAACGGAGGGCGATAAGATTCTCAGGCTCCAGATATGAAATTGAACCTGACAGTGTTTGACGCTACAATAATATCCTATGGGGTTATCATAAGAGTACTGCTTGATGAACTAGCAGATAATAAATGGGATGCCTAAATAGCTAATGGTGGTGATGAAATAACTTTATTTGCACCCGTCAAAGAATCAGGGGGTGATGAAGACTTGAGTCTTGACCGCCGTCATCTTCCTCCCCTTTCAGCAGGCCGTTGGGATTCAGCGGTGTCCTGGGCCAGACGGATGTCTGGAAAAGGTTAAGAGTACAGGTGAAGGATATGTAGTATTAGAGTGCTTGCACGAACTATACTATGGTCACTTAAGGAACCGGGGAGAGCTAGGTTTACAATTCCTGATCCATAAGGATGTAGCTGGCAACATTGAAGGGTTCCACACAATTACTGTAAGGGTGGCGGTGATATCAATAACGCTTTAAAATGGCTGGCGGTTTAGCATTGCTAAGCAGCTAATATTGTGCAAAAGCACAGTTTCTTTGCAGGTGGACACAACCTCCACGTACCTGAGAGCGTGATTCAGGTGTCCACTGACCCAGGGAGCCAGTTATGCTCGTCTTCAATATTTTCATCCCCAAAGCCTATTTCCCCAGTGTACCGCGACAGCCTATGCTCCAGTGCCGCGTTTCTGCAGCAATGTTGTCAGCGCCAGCGAATATTGCTCTAGTGTCGTGTTTCTGCCACAACGTTGTCCAAGCCAAAGCATGCAGCGCACATCTCTGTCACGAGCACCATATTGCTGAAAACTAATATAAGTTTGGTAGCAGTATTACTTGATGAAGACAGTAATGTGCAATGCACAGCACGAGAGTCCGCTGCAGTGTTGCTGCGCAGTGGCCAGGGAAGCTGATTTGTTCGCTCAGTGGCGGGATCGAATCCCAGTGGTGTGATATTTATTTGATTGCGTAATGAGAAGAATCTTTGCTTCCGCCTTTTTCCATTCAAGATATCCCCAGAGCAGCCCTGCAGCGCCACCCGGCGGAGGAAATAAAAAAGTAGAATGTATTTTTTCAGCGCGAAATACACAGGACAAAGAAAGGAGATAAAAAACAGGACGACAGTGTTCGTCCTGCTTGTATCTATTTTCTTGCATCCGACGTACCAAGACCAACAAGCCCATGTTTCCACTTCAAAAAGAGAATGCTTGTGAGAAAAGGCCCTTGTTTCGGTGGGTGGTTCATTAGATTAACGCTTTGTTTTTTAACACATAAGACCGGAGTTCAAAACCTGTCTTTAGAAGCGCTGTTTTGCTGGCCTGCTTTCTAAAAGAGCTAATACTGAACAGGAAACAAGCAATTTCCCATTTCCCCTGGTTCTGGATTACTTTTTATATTTATGTTAATTATGTCGTGGAGCCCCTCACGCCGTCTCCTGGTCTCCGCCGCCGAGGACGGGAGACCGTTCATGTCCAGCGCCTCAAGCCATACTACTACCCCGCCGTCTTGCCATCACCCTAAGTTGCCAGGATGGCTCGTCTTGTCCCCGGGGCGATTGTGAAGATAAAGAAGAAGATGCGTACGATGATCTGAAAAGAAGACAACGAGGTGGCAGTGCTCTCGCGAGTTTGGCCAGCGCTACGCTTGTGTGTGCTTCGCCTACCTGATCTCGGACTGCTGCCGTCGCCGTTCCTGTCGCCCCAGTGCCTCGTAATGAACCCCCCGTTACAGTTTCTTAAATTTTGGAGCCAAAATCACTGTTGAAATCCCACGCTCGTAATAAATTATTTATCCTGCTTATGTTTTAACCAGTAATTACCAGCATACAAATTATTTCTTAGTTTATCTGAGTGTGCGATACTTTTTCGGTTGCATACTTAGTCACTTTCCGGCCGAAATGATGCCCCTTGATCGCGCTGCTATCCGTAGTATTCTCTCGTCTGTAAGGGACACTGCTTGTAAATACGCCAAGCAGTGACCATTTCCTTCCGTTCTCGTGCGATTACCGATGTGCGGCGTACGATTGTACCGCACTCAGTGAAGCAGAAGAAGAAGAATCATCGATATCCTTGATTCCGATTGGTGTTGATCTCAGTTCTTTGCAGTGGGTTGACGACACGCCGGCAGCAGTGGAATTCCATTTTGACCACATCTTCCCATCTCATGCGAAACACATGCCCACAAACATTTAAACGGCATTCTTTCTGGTCATATAGCGGAATTCCCCCATCATGTGGTGCTTTCTACTGATGCCTCCGTCAGCTGCCAAAAAGCTGCAGTTGGCATCTTTTCGCAGGATTTGGCATGGAGCTATTCTGTCCGCATCCCAGATTATATCCCCATATTCTTTGCGGAATTTTTGGCTCTTGGAATGGCCCTGCACAAAATTCCGTGTCATGTATCTCACGTTATCATCCTGGCTGATTGTTTGTCAGTTTTAGTCTCCCTTGAAACTTCCCAAAAAGATTTTTTGTGCCGCTTCCTGCGATTTTTCGTCCCGTCCACTTTAAAGGAGGTCCGTTTTGTCTGGGTTCCTGGTCATGCAGGCATTCATTCCAAAGAGGTGGCTGATTATTTAGCAAGGTAAGCTCTTGACGGGCCAGTAACGCATCCCGTCCCGAATTCCAGTATGCTGGCGATCTCCAGGTTTCAGCGGTTCCAACACATATCAGCCAGATTACGCTATCCCCTACTAAATACTGCTGATTATCAGCACTTAGCGTATAAATGGAACGTCCGTTCGTGTAAAACCAGGCAGTGTGAGGTATCAATGACGCGACTGCGGTGCAGGATTCCCAGTTTAAATTTATACCTATGCAGATGTGGGTGGTCTCCGACAAACCTATGTGACTCATGCGGGGTCGTTGAATCTGTGGACCATTTCCTGCTCTACTGTCCAAAGTTCGCACTTCAGAGAAAGATTTACCTGGAGGTCCCTCTCTCCAGGTTAGGGCTCCCGTTATCTCTGCCAGTGTTGTTATCGTTCGGAGCGAACGCCAAAGGATTTGCATTGAGTTCAATTTGTGGGAATCTCCATGATTACATAATTGCAACTGGTAGGTTGATTTGCTAACTCCTTTAAAAGTCTCGGAGTTTTTTTTTTAATTATTATTATTCTCGCCAAAATGTTCTTTGTTATTTCACTTCAAATATTCTTCTGTCGTTTTTCATGAATACATTTTTCAAAATTCACGTTTAATCCTATGAAAATTTTCTTATGTATACCACTACACCTTGGCCAATCTCCCCACGTGGGTATGTGCCATTACAAAGAGGAGGAAGAAGAAGAAGAAGAAGAAGATATCCTTGAAGCGTAACAATGCTTAAGAAGCTACCACCACTCCCACTCCTGATGTCAAGAGGGAAGCCGCCTCGTACCTCTTGGGACCGCAGAGCCGGCCTCTTAAACGAAGAGGCATCCGATGCGTACGGCTACTTCAACATGAGGCAAAGCCTGCGGACATCGGCGTTGCCAGGCGCCGCTACTTTCAAGCCTGATACCGCCGAGGTCTCCGACGCAGACGGCCTTGGTGGTTGGCAATGCCTACCGCTAGTACTGCTGATATGCTTTGGCGTCGTCCTGGTCGTGGGCTCTATGGCGCTCATCGTGACCGCCGCAAGAAGGGACCAAGAGGTGCTGTTCATCATCCGCCGAGCTGCAGTCACCCGGGAAGAAGGTGAGGACCCTCTAACAGACAGCGAATTGAGCCATCGCTATGCCTTTGGAACTACGCAGCAAGATGAGGACACAGCCGTGGGGACATCAACAACAATTCGGCGACACTTCAGGTCATCTTTTAATTTAACTTACGAAATCACATCACTGACGCCCGCTATAGATGTGCTCTCAAACGGAAAAGACTTGAATGTGACTGTAGATAACTAGGCAGTGCTTTGTTCAACGCACACACAAAAAAGAAAGGTGCTGGCTGTTCAATAGGCCCTTTATATTTAGGAATGCGTCAACCAGCGTCTACATTCAGTGTCCAGCCTGTGTATTTTTATGACCGTAAATACAAAAGCTGGTAACAATACCGAGGTAGTACTCATTTAAGAACCAACAAGCTCAAAAAACAATACCTAAATATGGACGCGATGCGCTTTCGGGATTTGTGTTTTTCTTTAAGCTAATTCAGTTTCCTTTTCTTGAAATAACATGCCTTGACCCATTATTTTTGTATTTCACTTCAATAAACCAGAAACTTCTGATAAATATTCACACATTTCCTGTGAAAACGACAGCGATAGCCTTTTTTGTGCAGCTGCGAATACCTCAATGCACCAATACGAGATGCTGAATAGTGCATTGTGAAGCCGCCAACCGAGGGCGTGGAGCGGATGCTGTAAGTTAAAAATGCAGAGGTAGTCTTTAAAAGGATGTAATTGTCGACCACATGAGTATAAAAGGTGCTTTTTTTTTAATCGTTTACAGATTTTTTTTTTAAAAAAGGCGCTGATAACATCGTCAATGCCGCATTCCCGGAATGTATATTCGGCTCGGCGGAGACACGATAAGTATATAGCGGTCGAATTATTTCATTCATCAAATTTCGGCAATTGTCTTTTTAACTCTTCATTTTACGCTGCATATTGCAATCGCAGTATTGAAGACTGTATAGGCTCTAAGCTAATAAAATTCGCAACATGTCTCTAAGTGCAAGAGATATTGAGATATTCGCGATTGAATTTTCAGCCGTTTCGGATGCTATTCGAGAACAACGCTCAGAGTGCGCCGGAAATCCCGTGCATGACAGGACGTAAGAAATTGACGAAATGATGACGACAACCGATGGCACCAAGGCTTGCTCCGACTGCGGCAGGCAGGCGCTCGAGAGGAGCGCATTGTCACTGCCTCCGTGAGCAGCACGCGCTCCTTTTACGTCATTGGCATTGATCCTAGAGGCACGTTTCCTGCCGCCAGCGGCTTCGAACACGAAGCACGAGGATAACGCGCAGGGTTTCCCTTTCGGCTCTGGCTCGGACAAAAAAGAACCGGTGGCTTATCGGCTTGCGATTTATTATTTTTCCCCGGAATCTCCACTGGTCCGCTTCCGGCTGTCGATTCTGTTAAGAGAACGGACGAGGCTGCTGCGATGCTATACATATGAACCCTAAATGCGCTTTGGAATGGCAGGACAGCTGCAATCGCGATACTCGTTGACCGAGAGATGGTTGTCGCTTGCGAAAAACGAGCCTTGCCTCAAGACTCTACGCCTCCTGGCCGCCCGGTTCCGTCACATACGATGTTCGCTAAAGTGCACAATCTTTTCTGGATCACAGGCTCTGTGCTTTATTCCAGGAAGGAAAAGGAAGAAATCCTGAGTGAAGTATTCCAGATAAATGTTCTCGCCTGCGTTCGTGCATACCCGGAAGCCTGCATCCGTCAAATAGTCGAGGCCGTTGGATCCTCCCGCTATTCAGTCTGGGGAGTGCTCAAGAAGCGTAGAAAGCTGGGCTAGTTGGTTGCTAGTACAATGGTGAGACATTCCAATGGCGAAACAAGACACGGACAAAGGTAGAGGAGGCAGGACGAACGCAAGACTTCAACTGAGGTTTATTCCACAAACACGTATTTGTGTACAAAGGCGGCGCAAAGAGATGGTAATGCGTCCGTGGCCCTTCTGTGGCGCTACGCAATAAAGAAATAGGTTACCTCAACGCAAACGTGTCCGGTTAGCCAGGTAGGCGTTAGAACGTGCGCCGATGTGGTAAACTTGAGTGTCATGGCGCTCGTGGCTTCTGCATTTGTTTTGTTATTGTTTTGTTATCTGATCGCGGATTACTATCTCTTTTCGCCCCCTTTGTACATAAATACCTGTTTGTGGAATAAACCTCATTTGAAGTCCGGCGTTCGTCCTGTCTCCTGTACCTTTGTCCGTGTTTTTTCTTCGCCGCTAGAATGTCTCACAATTGGACTGCTGAAGAGGCATAGTTTTTATCCTTACCACATATCGCTGCATCAGGATCTCAATGAAGACGATTATTAAAAGTGCTATGAATTCAGCAACTGGGCGTTGATGAAATGTGACGGAGGCTCAGACTTTTTTTAGGAAAGTTATCTAAACGGACTAGGCCCACTTTTGCCGTAATGGGGAAGTCAATGTACCGAACGCCCACTACTGGTCTGATGAGAACCCGCACTGGCTCCGGGAACACCACCACCAAGTCCGGCTGTCAGTGAATGTCTGGTGTGGCATTTACTCAAATCGAGTTATGGGGCTGTACTTTCTAGAAGAAAATATAGCAGCAAAGTCATACACAGCGAGCATCCCAAGTGGTGCTGTCAGCGATTTCATGTCCGAGATCCCGTTAAGTCAAGTCCGCGGGTCATGGTTTCAGTGTTGCCGTTGGTGGCTACTTTGCGCCAAATTGGCTCTTTTTGAAACCTGTCTGGCGATGAAAATTTCAGGTTGGCTCCCTGGCTACTTCCTGGCTACTTTGAACTTTTATTTTGGCGCATTTATTAGCGATTTTTTAACTCGCAGCATGCTCGCCGGCAGTGTTGGTTCGCATCGAGGTACCCCTACGCACGGCTAGAGTAGCTATGGAGCTTACATGCGCGCGCGGCTCGACGCTAAAGAAAGTGAAATCTCCAGAGAAAAGATTTCACAAGGCCAACGAGCCGTGATAGAGCGTTGGTTCCAGTTCTTGAGGCAAATGGCTATACAACTCCTGCAGCGGCTTCCAAATGCCCTGCAGTGCGGAGGCTCCATGTAATCAATCCCGATTACAAAGAGAGCGCGAAGATCCGTGAAGGCATACTGAAGCTGCCGCTGAGATGTTCCTCCATTGACCTGGAGTCAGAATTGCGGCAAATGCAAATAGGCGTGAGCTTAATCACACATCATGTTTGAGTTTAAAGAACGCAGTGGCCGGATCGTACAAAGACGCAGAGAATGGCCTTTCCACACCAGGCGCAATAAGCCACAAAATTTTGTCACTTTGGGTTTCTAACTCTGATGCTGAGCGCGATTTCTTCTGTGATAACTTGGTAAAAAAAATGGCGGGGGCTTAGCTTGGGCTAAGTCTGGTAGGTTGCGAAAGCAGGTGCTTTATACTGCATATGCAGCGCCTCTATTGGGAAGAGCGCGGCGCGCCGTGGCAAGCGGCCGCTGTTACCCGATGAGCCAAGTTGATAGCCCGTCTCTCGCTCCTGGTATGACGTCACGCCATAACGTCACTAGCGCCTCTAGGGGGAGGAGCGCGGCGCGCCGTGCCAAGCGGCCACCGTTGCCCGAGGAGCCAAGTTGGTAGCCCGTCTCTCGCTCCTGGTATGACGTCACGCCACAACATCACTAGCACCTCTAGGGGGAGGAGCGCGGCCGCCTTTACCCTCAGAGCCAAGTTGGTAGCCCGTCTCTCGCTCCTGGTATGACGTCACGCCATAACGTCACTAGCACCTCTAGGGGGAGGAGCGCGGCGCGCCGTGCCAAGTGGCCGCCGTTGCCCGATGAGCCAAGTTGGTAGCCCGTCTCTCGCTCCTGGTATGACGTCAGTCCATAACGTCACTACCGCCTCTAGGGGAAGGAGCGCGGCGCGCCGTGGCAAGCGGCCGCCGTTACCCGATGAGCCAAGTTGGTAGCCCGTCTCTCGCTCCTGGTATGACGTCACGCCATAACGTCACTAGCGCCTCTAGGGGGAGGAGCGCGGTGCGCCGTGCCAAGCGGCCGCCGTTGCCCGATGAGCCAAGTTGGTAGCCCGTCTCTCGCTCCTGGTATGACGTCAGTCCATAACGTCACTACCGCCTCTAGGGGAAGGAGCGCGGCGCGCCGTGGCAAGCGGCCGCCGTTACCCGATGAGCCAAGTTGGTAGCCCGTCTCTCGCTCCTGGTATGACGTCACGCCATAACGTCACTAGCGCCTCTAGGGGGAGGAGCGCGGCGCGCCGTGCCAAGCGGCCGCCGTTGCCCGATGAGCCAAGTTGGTAGCCCGTCTCTCGCTCCTGGTATGACGTCACGCCATAACGTCACTAGCGCCTCTAGGGGGAGGAGCGCGGCGCGCCGCGGCAAGCGGCCGCCGTTACCCGATGAGCCAAGTTGGTAGCCCGTCTCTCGCTCCTGGTATGACGTCACGCCATAACGTCACTAGCGCCTCTAGGGGGAGGAGCGCGGCGCGCCGTGCCAAGCGGCCCCCGTTACCCGACGAGCCGAGTTGGTAGCTCGTGTCTCGCTCCTAGTATGACGTCACGCTGTGACGTCACTAAGCATGGTATGACGTCAGGGGTCATTCTAAAGGTAAAACGTGCAAAGTGGCCGCCGCTACGCGAAAGTCCGTTCTTGGGAGTAGTATGGCTTTCGCAATGCTTTCGCAATTAAAACAAAAAAGACAATTCAAAAATCGCTACATTCTTTCCCCAAGCACGCGCCGGAAGGGAAAACGCGTCTGCATTCTGTATATGAAATGCGTGAGCGAGACGCTGGCTCGCATTCTCTGTAAAGAAGGGGCGCTAACAACCCAAAAACGGCCGCGTTTGAGCGCGGAGTGATCGGACGCGTGGTGCATCGGCTCCGTCGATTTCTCGGCTGGAACCGCGGTAACCTGATGTAACGCCTATCAAACCTGTGCGACTACAACCGTGAAGTCAGCAGGATCCTGGAGAACCCGATCACACCCAGGTACGCTGAATTTGCGGCCATTTCGAGCAACCCTCCGCATCACCACGTAGCGGTCGAGCTAAGCCTAACGGCTCCGGCTCCTCCGCCGCTGGCTGCGGAGACGCCTGCCGGCCAACCTCTCAACATGGCTCTACCTGAACAACGCGGATACGACCCCACGACTCTGTCGTGGTCATCTGTCCCTGTAAGCCAGCCAGAGGACGGCCCATGCACCATTTCGGCGCAGCAAGCTGCCCTTTTCCAAGTCGTTGAGAGCCGGCGCCGCCGCCGGCAGAACGCACGAGGAGCAGCAATGCCCAAGACTCCTCTCAACAATTCAACAACGGGAGACGCTCGCGCTCCGTCTTCTACACCTCCACAGAAGACTTCTTCACCAGTCTCGAAGTGGACTCCCAAGCCAACGGTCAGGATGGACCCTGACGACTACGTGGTCGTGCTGCAGCCACGCAGTACGGTCTCCCTCAAGACGGCCTTCCAGCAAGGTGAGCTCGGCGCTGCCATTTCGCAACTCATCGGTAGGCAGCACATGAACACCATCACCATTTCACCAAATTGGGAAGAGAACATCATCGTCTGTGGCACGCAGAACCCAGAAGTGGTTAAAAAGCTCCTCACGGACATTCAACTTAACACCAGCAGAGGATCGCTCGCATTTCACGGCCACCTCAAGCTCACCGGTGATGTGTGTCGCGGTGTGATATCTGTTCACAACATAGAAACCAGTGAGTCACTAAAACATAATGTGCAGTGGCGCGGTGGTGAACTAGTTCATGTGCGCAAGCTGGGACAATCAAACGTAGCTGTGCTGACTTTCGAGGGACGCACTGTTCCGCGTTACGTCCACTATAACGCAGAACTGACTCCCGTCAAGGAGTACAAAAAAACAGTGCCAGCGTGCTACCGTTGCGGCACACTGGGGCACCGGGTGGACAACTGTCCCACCCCGGTCAAGGAAAGATGCGGCCTTTGTGGCCAAAACGTGGGGCTTGGTACTGAGGGGATGGCCCCCCACGTCTGCAATCCTATCTGTTTAATCTGCGGGGGCCCGCACCTCACCAGCTCCCGCGAATGCACCGCGAAATTCATCAAGTTGCCGCAGCCAGGGCCCAGGACGCCACCCAAGGGAGCCAATGCCGGCGCTACACGGGGAGGGCGGCAGCGAAACAACCAGAAGACGCCACGGCGTGGCGCGATGCCTCCCCCTGGCAAGACAGCAACAGTAACGCCACCACCCGGAGCAGCGGAGTTCCCAGCTCTCAGCGCTTCATATGGCGGCGCCGCCTGCAACCAACCCAAGGTAGGCAGCTGGGCGAGGGTCGCCTCCTCTCCTTCCCCTCCTCCCCCCCCCCCCCCCCCCCACCAGCACCGCCGAGACACAGGAACTCAAGCGCGAGCTCGCCCTCTTGCGAGCTCAAAACGAAAAACTAGCCAGCGAGCTTAACTCGCTCAAATCCCAATTCCATACTCCGCCCGCGTCGAGCGACGAGGCAGAAAACATAACAGACAGGGAGATCCCTCCTCCAGTGGAGAGTCGCGCCGCGGCCCTGGAGACCCGGGTGACCGCAATTGAAACACAATTGGCTGACCTCCCCAAAATTATCCATGACACCATCGCGCGTCAGGTGGAGAGTGTCATCGCACAGGTGACACAAGCCGTAACGCACATTATCCAAAAATGGATAAAAGATAATCCGCGCGTCCTTAAACGCGTAGGACCCATCAGGGACGCTAACCGCCCCTCAAAATTCAATAGAGCTATTCCCGATGAGTTTGACTTTTCGGAAGACTCCTGCACGTCTTCGCCGGGCACTAGCGGACTGGGGAGTCTTAACAACGTGACCCCACCCTCCGCCTCCGACCATGGCCCCCAACCCTAAGTCGCGAGCAAGAACAACTCAGCCGCTTACACTAACGCAGTGGAACTGCCGAGGTCTCAAGGACCACAAGAAGCGGACTCATCTCCGCCTCTATCTTGAGAACCTTGAGTTCCTCGTCGACGTGGTTGCCCTTCAGGAACCCGGCGCCGGTGCCAAACTAACAAACTACACTACATTTCAACACAACCCGCAGACATGTATACTTGTTCACAAGCGATACACTGCGCAGGAGGTCACACTTCCCACAACACCGTCTTTCCCATACACGATGGTTTCAGTGCTGCCCCTAAAGCGGTCTGACCCACCTGTACACATTCTAAATATTTACTGCCCACCGAAACTTAACAACGTCACGTTCAATGAAATTTTCACTCAAGCTATGCAGGTGGCGGGTAGGGATCCCCTCCTAATCGTCGGCGATTTCAACGCCCCCAGCAGGCTATGGGGATACCCCCGGGAGGACAGGCGTGGGAGGAAGCTTGCGGAACTTCTTTCCACACTTGGACTCACCCTGCACACTGACCCCGCCAACCCAACACGTGTCGGCAATTCCATTCAACGAGATACTTGCCCGGACCTCACATTTACACGCAACATACGACATGCCGACTGGCTGAATACAGAGGACACTCTAGGTAGTGATCACTGTATAATCAACACAACCATTTACATGCGTCCCCTGAAACGCCCACTAAAACAAGCTCGTATCCCTGACTGGACGACTTTCCGCACCTCTCTACCTATTGTAGACCCCCTCCAGTCGGGATACGACGCCTGGTCCAGATCGCTCACGTCTACACTCACACAACACGAACAGCAGATACAGCTTACAGAAACACAAACAGACGCGGACAACCACCTTCTCCACCTTTGGGAGGCCCGTCGCAGCCTCACGAAGCGATGGAAGAAACAGAAACATAACAGACGCCTAAAGAACCGCATCCTCGAACTCACACAACAGGCAGCGGAATATGCTACTCAGCTAGCCGACACTAACTGGGCGGACCGGTGCAACGCGGCTGCTCGCCAGATGTCAGGCCGCAACACGTGGCGCCTGTTCCGCGCTCCCATCGATCCAATACAAACACGCACGGAAACCCAACGCCAATTACATAGGGCCTTGCACAACTTTACAGGAACGACAAAACAACTAGCGCACACGCTCAGGGATCGCTACCTGTGCACCACTAAGGACCCCCGGCAGGGGGCGTACTCGTATGCAGGCGAAGAGAACACGGAGCTGGACAAGCCGTTCCAGCTCCACGACCTCCGGGCGGCCTTGAGCAAAATGAAGCGGGGCACTGCACCCGGGCGCGACAAGGTTACGGTCAAGCTTTTGGCCAACCTTCCCGACGCAGCCTACGCCGCGCTCCTCAAATACATCAATAGCATTTGGGACGGAGAGACTCCTCTCCATCTCGACTGGAAATCGGCTCTCGTGACCTTTATTCCGAAAGCCGGCAAACCTATTGATGTGGAGAACCTTCGCCCCATCTCCCTCACGTCTTGTGTCGGCAAGCTGATGGAGACGATGGTGCGCGACAGACTCTACGATGTTCTCGAAACACAGCACACTTTCGCGGACACCATGTTCGGTTTTCGCCCTCACAAATCTGCACAGGATATACTTCTGCAGCTTCACCACGACATCTTAGATCCTGTCGAATGTCCCCACAACGACAAGGTGGTCCTGGCCTTGGATCTTAAAGGCGCATTCGACAACGTCAAACACGAAGTAATCCTGGACCACCTCAGTAACACCAACTGTGGCCACAAAACATTCAACTACATAAAACAATTTCTTACAGACCGTCAAGCCTACATACGCATACAAGATGCGGAACACGGGCCATACACCATCGGCTCGAGGGGAACACCTCAAGGCGCGGTCCTGTCTCCCGTCCTCTTCAATTTGGCAATGCTTCATCTTCCCTCCGAATTGTCCTCTTTGCCCGGGATACATCACGCTCTTTATGCGGATGACATTACAATCTGGGCCACGCAAGGGAACCTGGGCCACATGGAATCCTGCCTGCAAGCAGCGGCGACCCTAGTCGACGACTACGCGGCCTACTGCGGACTCCAGTGCGCCCCGTCTAAATCAGAATTTGTGCACATACGTCCCTCCCCTCGGGACACAACTCCGCTTTGCATCAGTCTCCCCTCGGGACCGATCCGGGAGTCCAAGGAGATCCGCGTCCTTGGTCTCTTCATACACCACCAACGCAGAGTCGACACCACCCTAGCCAAACTTCGCACGGTGGGAGACCAGGTGGGCCGCATGGTCCGCCGGGTCTCCAACAAGCGGGGCGGATTACGAAGCAAGGATGCACTGCGGCTTGCCCATGCTTTCGTAACGAGTAGAATCCTCTACTCAACCCCCTACTTGCACCTGCGCAAACATGAGGATGACCAACTGGAGGTCATCCACCGGAAAGTCATCAAGCGGGCTCTCGACCTCCCGGTCACCACGTCCAACCAGCGACTTCTGGCCTTGGGCGTGGTGAACACATTTCGGGAGCTTCGAGAGGCCCACTTAGTCAACCAATACACGCGTCTTGCACAGACCACGTCCGGTCGCCGCCTCTTGGACCGGCTACACATCAAACATGACTACCATATTGAGGAAAGGGAGAGAGTGCCAGCACCCTGGAGACGCGCCCTCCGGGTCTGACCCCTTCCCCGCAACATGTCCAGAGAAGACCATAGCGGTCGTCGCCAGGCGCGCGCGGAAGCGTTGGCGCGATACTATGGTAACCAACAACATGTGTATTACGTGGACGTTGCCGGCCCACACCACGGGGTGTGGTACACGGCCGCAGTCGTACACAACACAAACACAGTCAACGGGCTCACTTTCAAAGCCTACAGCGCAACACACGCGGAGGAGATTGCCATTGCTCTTGCTCTCACTACTCCCAAGTCGAAACACATCATTACCGACTCGCGAGGGGCCTGTCGGAACTACGAGTTGGGCTGGGCTCCCCCGCTTGCCTGGCGCATACTGGAATATAGCTGTCGATCTGAAGATCCAACTCCACGCAACCTGATTTGGGCCCCCGGTCACCAGGGACTCCAGGGAAACGAACAGGCCGATCAGGCCGCCCGCGCACTCTCTCCCCGGGCTATCTCCCTGTCCTTGGAAGGGTACTCCCAATCAGACAATCTGGCCATTACATTCAAACAAATCACCGATTACTACAAGGAGGAGCACCGGCGCTACCCGGCCCCTTGTAAGGGTCTGGATCGCGCTGACGAGCGCCTCCTCATCAAAATTCTTACTAACACTGTACTCTGCCCGGCGGTGCTTAAACATTTCAATACATCCTTTGATGGCGCGTGCCAGTTCTGTGGGGAGGTGGCTGACACCTTCCACATGGTTTGGGCGTGTCAGTCAAACCCATCTATCCCCCCCAACCCCAACCCCACCAGAGAGGACTGGGAGGCGGCCCTGCTCGGCTGTCAGGACCTAAAGACCCAAAAGGCCTTGGTTCACTGGACGCGGGCGGCGTTGCTTGCCAATGGGGCACCGGAATAGGGGCTCCACCTAGTATTGTTAGGGGAAAGGGCCAATAGGGCCTACCCCAATCACCTCTCTGTAAATATTTATTGCATTATAAATGTTTTTCACCATCACCAACCCAAAAACCGATTACCCCCATCGGACGCCTTCTCCCCAGCCCGAAAGACCGTCACGCTAAAAAAAGGGCCCAAGGCGTTGTGTACAGAATCCCTTGCTCCGTCTTCCTGGCCTCGTACGTAGCGGAGACGAATAATTTCGCGGAAAGAATGAGACAACACAAAGTGGACGTCCGAAAAATGAACTGTCAACGCAGCGCTGTAGCCGAACACTGCGAGACATGCGACCGCCGACTTTGACGTCGCTACTGCACTGGAAACCGAGTCCACCTCATGGGGCTGGGAAAAGCAGGTGAGCGTCTTCTGATAAGACTTTTTACAAATACATTGCTGTGCCCGGCAGTCATGAAACACTTCGACCCCTCCTTTTCTGGCCTCTGCCCATACTGTACGGAGGGGGCTGACACCTACCATATGGTGTGGGCATGCCAGAAAAATCCTTCCCTCACCCCCCACCCCAACCCAACCCAAGAGGAATGGGAGGCGGTCCTGCTCGGCTGCCACGACCTTCCGGCCCAACAGGCCATGGTCCGGCTTGCCCGAGAGGCGGTACAGTCAAATGGGGTCCCGGAATAGGGACCCCACCTAGTATTGTGAGGGGGGTGGCGCACTCTATGTGTAACTTGTAATAAATGCTTTTCAGCACCACCACCACCACCACTCGAGTCTTGGCACATCCAGCAGACACGGAAGAATCTTTGCGGCTGCTGTCCCGGACGTCCTCCACAGGAGGGCTTAAAAATTAGGCAGTGACTTAGCTCTGGTTAAGCCTAGATATGCAAGCTAAAAGCTTCAGTTGTGCCTGGTTTGACGTCATGGCTGTCGCAGTTGGCGTACAATGCACTGGGAGCACCAGGATAACGGTGGAGGCCTTCGGCCGTCCACACACTGCCTGTATGGAGGCAGAGGAGGAGACGCGGCCATGCTACCTTAGAAGGTTGCTTCAGAGACATGTACTGGGGTGTCCATTCCTTTCGGGTGTACACCAAGATATGAGAGACAGGCATTTCCTTTCCTTAAAACCAATTTTCATTTGGTTTAATTTTTAAGGCCCTTACGGCGCGGTTCGGGTATCCACCGATATATGAGAGACAGGCGTCGTTACCTTTCCTTAAAACCAATGTTCGTTTTATTTCCCTTTCCTTACTGCGCGGTTCGGGTGTCCACCGAGATACGAATGTTTTCTGGCGCACTGTTTGTCCTTTATTTATTTTTATTTGTGCCGCAAATTTTTGCTCCGACGCCTCACGCGAAACGCGGCTGTGAGGCTTTGCGCTTCGAAAGGCAAGGTACGCCTCGCGGCGGCGACCGAAGAAGGGACCGAGACAGTCAACGGTCCCGAAACGAGGCGTTTTTGTAAAGTCTCTGCTTTTGGGTTTGAGGAAACCTCACCCTCAGAGGGTGAGTGGGCTAATCCCGGCGGCAGTGCAATACCGGGCCAACCCGTGGCGGAGGTGAGGCGAGCCTCGACCACTCCGCCAAATTACAAAAATATGTTTAATATCATAGGGTCCGGATAGGACCGTATCAGATATTAAGCTGATAAGAACAGATACTACACAATTGATCTTAGCCCATAATAGGCCGAGAAGCGATAAACCCTAAAATGCCACCACGGGTCGGAGCCCCCTAGGCTGACCTGCCAACTAGGCCATGCTACTACGTAAGCCGCCAGCGACGAAACTCTCGAGTTTCGGCACCTATTTTGATGCGCTCACTACGTTGGCGCCCTGTGACTATGGGGGCGCTTGTCTTTTAGTGAAATCAAGTCATTAAATTTCTAATCTGCTCCCAAATCTCATTTTGATTGCTCAGAACCAAGGTATAGTGCTTAGAATATGCACGGCTTTTGTGTTCACCCTGGCGCTGTCGTCGCGAAGCCCGACGGCGTGTGTCCAACGAATTCAGGGAAGCCAAGAAGAGTCGCCAGCAAATAAAAGTAAGCGGCAAAATGAAGGAAGGAAGGGAAAACTTTATTTACGCTAATGGTTTTTCCTGCGGTTTGGGGGCATCTTCAGAGACGTCTTGGTTCTACCCCCAGGAGCCTTCTCTGTCGAAGTCGTCCGCCTCTAATCAGTGGTCGGTTGCCCTCAGTCCAGGGCTCCGCTGGCCACTGCCGCCCGTTGAGCTCGCTGTACCAGACCTTGTTGGTCTTCGCAGCGGTCGCTGGACAGCAGAGTCTCCCACTGCTCCGCACTCGGGTTTTGTATTTTGGGGACCACGTCTATGTTTTGGCAGGCCCATGTGATGTGGTGTGAGTGTAGGTTTTTCGTCGCACCAGGGACATTTGTTCGTGTATATCGTAGGGTGCGGCAAAATGAACAAAAATTAGCGGGGGCTTAGTTTTGGTTAAGCCTGGTAGGTTGCGAAAGCAGCTGTTTTATACTGCCTATGCAGCGCCTCTAGTAGGAAGAGAGCGGAGGTGAGGCCGACGAGCCGAGGCGACGAGCCGAGTTGGTAGCCCGTCTCTCGCTTCTGGTATGACGTTACGCTAAATGACACTAGCTCCTGTACGCAATTTCCTTTCCTGTAATTCATTTTAAGGCGAAAGCCTTCAATGGCTCATGTTCGCGGTGTCCTTCCATGCTCGCAGTGTCCGTCCATACTCGCGGTGTCCGTCCTTGCGCTGGAATCGTGCAATTAACACCCTTTACGTGGACGCAGCAGGACCAAAGAATGGAGTCATGACTATTGTGGTCTCAACGCCTTCAAGGTCGATGGTGAACTGCGCCCCGGTGAAAACATCTAACCCCACTCACGAAGAGGAAGCAGCTATTGCATTAGCTGTAGCATCTAACCCCAACGCCGTTGTGCTCACTGATTCCCAGAACGCCTGTCGCAACTTAAATAACGAATTAATTCACAAGTCAGGGTTGTCATTGCTGATTAAGCATCCACCCAACCAAGTCTCAGTCATCTGGTTGCCCGGTCACGTGGAACTACCAGGAGGAAATGAAGCCGCCCACAGGCATGCACGAGCTCTTCTATACCGGGCGTCTCCCCCTGATGACCATGAAGGGTGAGGCGACCTAATAGGTTTAGCAGTGTATGCTGACAATCTTGCGCCATACAGAACAACCAGAAAGGAGTACCCAACACCACACAAATCCCTCACCAAGTTAGAAGAGAACAACACCCTTAGGAGACTACAAACCAACACATACCCAACACTAGCTAAATTACACCAGTGGTACCCTACACTATACTCTCCTCAGTGTCCACATTGTGGAGCGGTAGCTAACCTCTACCATATGGTGTGGGCATGCCAATATAATCCCTTAGTTGACCCCATTCCCAACCCCTCGGAGGAGCAGTGAGAGGCTATTCTGCTCAGCGATGATCCTGACCGTCAGCATTGGCTGGTGGGGAGGGCCAGCGCAGGTGGTGGTGGTGAAAACATTTATTACGAATGAACAGGAGGTATGTTTGGATCAGCCCGTAAGGGACCGATCCTTACAAACACTAGGTGGAGGTCCCTAGTATGGGACCCCAGTGGCGGTTGCCGCCGCCCGGGCGCGCCCGACTAAGGCTTGTCGGGCCTGTAAGTCGTGGCAGCCGAGCAGAGTCGCCTCCCAGTCCTCCCGGGTTGGGTTGGGGATGGGGGGAATAGCGGGGTTGGAGGGGCAGGCCCACACCATGTGATAGGTGTCAGAAGACACTGCACTACAGTGTGGGCAGCTGCCGCTAAAGAAGGGGTCAAAATGTTTTAGCGCTGCCGGGCACAGCAAAGTATTGGTGAGAAGGCGGAGAAGGAGCCGCTCATCCGCCTTCTTCAGGCCTTTACATGGGCTAGGGTAAAGGCGATGACAATTTTGATAATATGTTGTAATATCTTTGAATGTATAGACCGGATTAAAATCGGGTTCCTGATCGGATGGGGAGGAGAAAACAGCCCGGTGAGAGAGCGCGCGGGCGGCTGCGTCTGCTGCCTCGTTTCCTGCCAACCCCTGATGAGCAGGGGCCCATATGAGGTAACGGTGTGCGGGGTCCGTATCCCGTATGCAATTTTGGTATATTCGATAGGCTAGGAAGGGAGTGCAGCCTTGTTCGACGTTCCGACAGGCCCCTCGCGAGTCGGTGATTATGTATTTTGAATTGGAATGTGAGGCCGCGAGAGCAATCGCGACCTCTTCTGCTTGTGTTGCACTGTGGGCTCTGAAAGTTAGGCCGTTAACTGTGTTGCTGTTGTGAACTACCGCGGCCGTGTACCATCCCCCGTGGTGAGGGCCGGAGGCGTCCACGTAGTATACACCTGTTTTGTTGCCATAATATCGGGCTAGCGCTTCCGCTCGTGCCAGGCGCCGACCATTATGGTCTTCATGTGACATGTTGGCTGGAAGAGGCCGCACGTGGAGGGCACGTCTCCACAGTTCCGGGATGCGAAACCTGTCTTCCATTGGAGGGGTGTGTTGGATATGGAGTCGAGCAAGAAGGCGGCGACCCGACTCCGTTAGCGACAAGCGCGTGTACTGGTTTGTAAGGTGCGCCTCCCGGAGCTCCCGGAAAGTATTCACCACCCCAAGAGCCATAAGCCGGCTGTTTGAAGTAGTGATAGGGAGGTCAAGGGCACGTTTAACAATTTTGCGAAGGATGACCTCAAGGGCGTCCTCCTCTTGTTTCCGTAGGTGGAGATAAGGAGTCGAATAGAGAATTCGACTAGTTACGAAGGCGTTTGCCAGCCGCAAGGCATCCTTACTTCGTAACCCTCCGCGTTTGTTGGAAACCCGGCGGACCATGCGGCCCACCTGGTCCCCCACCTTACGGAGTTTGGCCAATGTAGTGTCTGGCCGCCTGTGTTTGTGGATGTAGAGTCCGAGTACCCGTATCTCATCACTTTCGCGTATGGGACCACTCTCAAGAGAGAGAGATATTTTAGTTGTGCACTTCTGTGAGGGGCGGAGGTGCACAAATTCCGATTTTTGAGGGGAACATTGAAGACCGCAGCGGCGGGCGTAGCGGTCTACTATCGTCGCCGCTGTTTGCAGGCTGGTTTCAATGTCTCCTGTGCTGCCCTGCGTGGCCCACAGAGTGATGTCATCGGCGTACAGGGCGTGCTGCACGCCGGTGACACCACTCAGCTGGGCCGGCAGGTGCATCATGGCCAGATTGAAGAGCAGCGGGGAAAGTACCGCGCCTTGAGGGGTTCCCCGCGTGCTGAGTAGGTAAGGACCATGGTCTCTATCTTGAATTCGAATGTAGGATTGACGATCCATTAAAAATTGGCTTATGTATTGGAATGTGTTGAGGCCACAGTCGGTGTGACTTAGGTTAGTGAGTATGATGTCATGTGTTACATTGTCAAATGCCCCTTTAAGATCCAAGGCGAGTACTACCCGGTCATTATGGGGGCATTCGAGGGGGTCAAGGACTTCCCGATTGAGTTGCAGGATGACATCCTGTGCGGATCTGTGTGGGCGGAATCCGAACATGGTGCTCGCAAAGACTTGTTTGTGTTCAAGATATGTAGATAACCGATCCCGCACCATCGTCTCCATTAGTTTGCCCACACATGAGGTGACAGAGATGGGGCGGAGGTTATCTGTGTCAATTGGTTTGCCAGCTTTAGGAATAAAAGTGACCAAAGCCGTTGTCGTGTCCGGTCGCTGTGTTGAATGCAGCGAAAGACGCACACGGTACTTTAAGACTTCGTTTATTTAAAGCCGATGAGGGTGCGACCAGCGTCGACCGAGGCAGGAGCCGAACTGGCCGCCCGAAGAAAGGAGGGAGCGGGGGCGCACGGGGGCGCACCATGGGGGGGCATCTGGCGACAGCGTGCGACGAAGGGCAAGTGGTCGTTAGGAGGAGGATGCGAGTGCGCACACACACAAAAGCAATAAGGGGACACAACACTTCCTTCCCCCTTAGAAAGTTGCCTGGTATCGTGCAGGGGGTCGGCGCTCACGCGTGGAGGCGCGCTGGCTTTGTGCGCTCGGGGGAGAAACACTTGTAGGCTGACTGTTGTTCGCTGTGTCTCCTAGGTCTGTCCTGGGCGAAGTCTCTTCTTCCGGGAAGAGGTGCCAGGCTATGTGGGAAGATGGTGCACGTGTTCTCTCCGCTGGCGGACAGCTCTCAGACGGCGTCGTAAATCTACGCAGCTGGTTGAGATGTCGGCGTGCTACTGTGCCATGTATGTTGACGAGCCAAGAGCGCAGGCCTATGCGTCTGACAATTGTAGCTTCCTCCCAGCGTGGCTTTTTCAGAAACTGTCGGGCGAGGACGCGCTGCCCCTCATTAAGCGTGCCGCAGCGCGGAATTGCTTTTTCTTCCCGGAACGTCTGTGCCTTTGGCTCGGGGAGGATGGCTGTGAGCTGGGTTCGCATTTCACGCTCGAACATCATTTTCGAGGGGGTCTCGCCTGTTGTGCTCTGAACCGTCGTGTGCTGCTTGAAGAGAAAGCGCGCAAGGCGGCGCTGCAGCGAGCCTGTCTGATCTCTTTCAAGGGCGCGTTTTAGCTCGGCTACGTAGCGCTCGGCTTGTCCGTTTGTCGCTGGGTGGTAGGGGGCCGATGTAACTGATGAGATCCCGTTGTCGCGATAAAACTTGAGGATCTCCGCAGACACAAACGGTGTTCCGTTGTCCGACACTACCTTGCGCGGCAGGCCGAACGTTGCAAATAGTGATCGGAGGTTGTCAATGACTGCTGCCGAAGTCGTCTGTCCCATTTGCCTTATCTCAAGCCACTTTGTGTAGGCATCTACGACCACAAGGAAAGTGCAGCCCTCAATTGGTCCTGCAAAATCAATGTGCAGTGTGGGCCATGGTGTGTCTGGCTTTTCCCATTCTGGGACAGGAGCTTTCGGCGGGGCGCTCCGGCTGCTCTGGCAAGGCTTGCATTCTCGCACCACTGTTTCGATGTCGTTGTCAATGCCAGGCCACCACATGTAGCTTCTGGCACACTTTTTCATTGCAACGATGCCCCGATGTCCGGCGTGGATGAGAGACATAGCTTGTGCGCGTAGTTCTCTCGGCATCACAACTCGGGACCCAAATATGATGCAGCCGCGATGGGTGCTCAACTCTGTAGCTCGCCTGCGGTAAGCGTCGAAGTTGTCCCCTTTGAGTTTATGCACGTTGCCTTGTTGAACAGCTGTGTAAACTAGCCGGAGAGCTGCGCACTTCTGCGTAGATGCTGCAACTGTGCCTGCTGTAAGCGGAGGTTCTGGCAGTGCTTCGAACATCAGAACGTCTCCTGGTGGAAATGGTTCGTCAACAGTTGCGTCTAGTGGCAGACGGCTTAGCGCATCGGCGTTTTGATGTTTACTCCCATTGCGGTAGACCAGAGCGTAGTCGTACGCTGAGAGTTTGATGCACCAACGTGTCATTCGCGGAGACAAAGTTGGTGGCATAAGCCTTTGTGGTCCCAGAATGCCCAATAGCGGTCGGTGATCGGTTATAAAGGTCACCTTCCGGCCGGCAATGTACTGGTGAAAATGTGTCGCCGCGTAGACGATGGCTAGCCCTTCTTTGTCAAGTTGCGCGTAGTTGCGTTCTGCTTGCGACAACGTACGTGAGGCGAAAGCGATGGGAGCTTCCCTTCCTTGCTCGTCAGTTTGCGATAGAACCGCGCCGACTCCGTACGGTGATGCGTCGCAAGCCAAAAGCAGAGGCTTCCTTTCGTCGTAGTGGCGGAGGACTGTACATCTTCGAATCAGGTCTTTCAGGGCATCGAATGACTGCTGATGGCGTGGCGACCATGTCCATGTCACATCTTTCCGAAGGAGTTGGTATAAGTCGTTGGCCACGGTAGCTCTTTGTTCCAAGAACCGGTCGTAGAACGTCAAGAGTCCGAGAAAAGCCTGTAGCTCCTGCTTGTTTGTTGGAGCTCGTGCTTCTGTGATCGCTCGCACTTTGTCCTCGGTAGGGTGAATGCCTTCCGCATCAATTCGGTGTCCCAGAAATTGCACCTCTGGCACCGCAAAACAGCACTTCGATTTGCTTATGCACAAATTAGCGTTTGCTAGCCTTTCGAGAACGAGCTCTAGGCGCACTGCATGCTCTTCAGTGGAAGTGCCACTGATGATGACATCGTCAAGGTAGACACAAACTCCTGGGATGCCCTGAAGCACTGTCTCCATGAATTTTTGAAATATGGCCGGGGCTGCAGCTACGCCAAAAGGCAGTCGCTTGACTTTGTACAAGCCTTTCAGTGTGTTAATTGCCAATAATTCAGCAGTTGACTCGCTCACCTTCAGCTGCTGATACGCCTGGGTGAGGTCCAATGTGCTGAAGACTCTTGCGCCACGTAGTACACTGAATACTTCTTCAGGTGTCGGTAGCGGGTAAGAGGACGCTTTAGTCGCAAGATTGACGGTGCTCCGGTAGTCTCCGCAGAGGCGTATGGTTCCGTTCTTCTTGCGAACTACGACAAGTGGTGTGGCCCATTCTGAATGCTGTGTCGGCTCGATGACACCTTGCTGCTCCAGTTTGTCCAACTCTTTTTCAACTGAATCTCGGAGAGCAAACGGCACCGGCCTGGCCTTCAGAAATTTGGGTTGCGCGTTGTCCAACAACTCCAGTGTGACCGGGGGCCCTTCGTTTCCTGGAAGCTCTTCCAAGAATACTCTTTCGTATTTCTCTTGCAGTTGCTCAACCATGTTCTGGCTCGGCGTCTGGTGTATGCCGCATATCATCACGCCTAGTGGAGAAAACCAGTTTCTCCCTAGAAGGCTTGACCCTGTGCCCTTCACAACAAGCAGAGGTAGCGTATGGGTCTGGCCGTTGTAGTTAACCTGCACGTTGGCAGAGCCCAATAGTGGCAGATTCTGTCCTGACCACGTTCGCAGGTGCGTGTCGTCTTGTTGCAGGGCGGGTGCGTCAGATGGCCATGAAGTTCGGAACGTGTCCTCACTGATCAGAGTACAGGCTGCGCCGGAGTCCACCTCGAACTTAATCAGCTGGTGATGTACGCTTACTTCTGTAAAAATCTTCGGTCGCGTGCCGAGATTCATGGTGTTCAGGTCGTACAACACAGATGGTGTTGCTGATGTTGCTCCATGGAGATCAGATAGCGGCGTATTCTCTGAGGCGTTGACGCTGTGATTAGGCTGGGAAGGTGACTTTATCTTGGCAAGTCTCCGTTTCGTAATGCAGGCTCTTTCGATATGCCCTCGCTTGTGGCAAAAATTACACGTGGCTGACTGGAATCGACATCCCTGGGGGTTGTGTTGGTCGTCACACCGCCAGCAGCGTTGTGCCTTTTTGACCGATTTTACAACAACAGAAGGCTTGCGCACCTGGTTGCTTGTCTGGTGTACCGGCTCGGTGTTCCGGCGAATCCCTCTCTGCTGGTGACCGGCGCTCTCCGCTCGAACGGCGATGTCGTAAGCTTTGCTGAATGTGAGGTCCTTCTCAGCGAACAGGCGCTGCTGCAGTGACTCGTCACTCAGTCCGCACACAAATCTGTCGCGTAACATCACGTCCAAGGGAAGCATGGTGGTGTTAGCAGAAGAAGCTGCGTCTCCCTCCTGCCCGGTAGCTGTTGTCGACAGCGTTCCAAAATTGCAGTCGGCAGCGAGCTTCTTGAGCGCGGCTACGTAGGCGCTCACAGTTTCTCCTCCCAGTTGATCTCGTCGTTGGAAGCGAGCCCGGCTGTAGACCTCGGATGGCCTTGGGTCGTAGTGCTTTTGCAGCGCTTTTACGATGTCGTCGTAAGACACTGCCGCTGGTGTGCTTGGCTGAATAAGGGCGCAGACAGTATCGTAGGTCTGCTCCCCGCACAGCGTCAGCAGGTTGGCCCTCTTCAAGGCTGGGTCTGTGATGTTGTTAGCTTCAAAGTAGAACTGAAGGCGTCCAACCCACGATGACCACGATGAGCCGTTGAACTCTGGTATCTGATTGGGAAACCCTCGCGTAGCCATGGCTTGTCAATAGCGTTGCGTAGCGCGGGTCGAATCCACTTTCTCGTCGCCACTGTCGTGTCCGGTCGCTGTGTTGAATGCAGCGAAAGACGCACACGGTACTTTAAGACTTCGTTTATTTAAAGCCGATGAGGGTGCGACCAGCGTCGACCGAGGCAGGAGCCGAACTGGCCGCCCGAAGAAAGGAGGGAGCGGGGGCGCACGGGGGCGCACCATGGGGGGGCATCTGGCGACAGCGTGCGACGAAGGGCAAGTGGTCGTTAGGAGGAGAATGCGAGTGCGCACACACACAAAAGCAATAAGGGGACACAACAGCCGTTTTCCATTCGATTGGCAGGGGGGTGTCCCCGCGCCAAATCGCATTGACGTATTCCAGGAGGGACTGTTATGCCAAGTCGGGCAGGTTCGTCAAAAGCTTGACGGTGACCTTATCCCGTCCTGGCGCAGTGCCCCGTTTCATTTTGGCGAGAGCCGCCCGCAGATCATGGAGCTGGAAAGGCTGATCCAGCTCCGTGTTCTCTCTGCCCGCATAAGAGTACGCAGATCCACGGGGGTTGGGCTGTACACAGATACTGGTCCCGAAGTTTCTGTGTCAGTTGAGTCGTGTTGCCAGGAAAAGCGTGCAGGGCTCGCTGCAAATGTTTTTGTGTTTCGGTTCGTGTTTCGGTTGGGTCGATTAGGGCTCGAAAGAGACGCCACGTGTTTCGGCTGGACATTTGTCGCGCGGCCGTGTTGCATCTATCTACCCAGTTGGAGTCGGCGAGTTGGGCCGCGTACTCTGCCGCTTTCTGGGTAAGCTCGGCAATTCGAGCTTTAAGCTTTCTATTGTGTTTCTGGCGTCGCCAACGGCGGACGAGGCTGCGACGGGCTTCCCAGAGGTGTAGAAGGTGGTTATCCACGTCCGTGACCGCCTCTGAGAGCTGGATGTGTGTTTCATGCGAGGAAAGGTGTGCCAGCAGCTGTTGGGACCATGCTGTGTAGCCTTGCGCGGAAATGGGTGTATTATCAAGTGAGTTAAAATTTTGCCTGAATTTCGTCCAATCTGGGATATGGGCTTGTGTTCTGGGACGCTTGAGGGGGCGTGTGCGTAGTGTAGTGTTAATGATGCAGTGGTCGCTACCGAGGGTCTCCTCGGTGTTGAGCCAGTCTGCGTGTCGTATGTTGCGAGTGAAGGTTAAGTCCGGACACGTATCCCGTGTCACGGAATTTCCTAGCCGGGTTGGGTGGACAGGGTCCGTGTGGAGGGTGAGGCCCAACGTGGACGCAAGCTCCGCCAGCTTACGCCCGCGCGACTCCTCCTTGCGATACCCCCACTGCTGACTGGGAGCGTTAAAGTCGCCCACAATCAGCAGGGGATCGCGGCCCGCTACTCTTAGCGCGCGGCTAAAGAGGTCCGCAAAAGTCACTCGCTTTATTTTGGGAGAGCAGTACACGTTGAGTATATGCAACGGTGGGTCCCTGCGGTGGACTGGTAGGAGGGTCACCATTACATAAGAGTACTCTAGTTGGAGGTCGAGATCCACTAGGTTGGCTGGGTAGTCTTTGTGAACGAGAAGACAAGACGCGGGGTCCTGTTGGAACGTCGTGTAATTTGAAATTCTGGCGCCCAGGCCTGGCTCTTGGAGGGCAACCACGGCTGGTAAGGACTCGAAAGTTTCAATGTAGAGGCGGAAATTGGCCCGCTTAGTGCGGTCCTAAAAGCCTCTACAGTTTCACTGTGTTATTGAAGTTGACATGGCCGAATTGGAGATGGCGGAATTCCTTTGATTAAGGTGTCTCGCCATGATTTAAAATTCTTGGGGGGGAGGAGGAGGGATTGGCTGCCTCAGAGCCAGCTACTTGCGCCATCAAGGGGGTGATGACGGAAGGAGCGGGGCAGCTGTCCTCATTGTCCGAATCAATAATCAGACGGTTGAATTTTGAAGGACGGGATACGTCCCTAATGGGCCCCGTCCGACGGAGGAGGCGGGGGTTGTCCAAGGTGTGTTTTGATACTACTGCGGGGATGGCAGATTTGACCTTGGTCAAGATTTGGTCCATGGCGGTCTCGATCATAGATCGTAATTTAGAGGTTAAGCGCTCCTCCATCGCGGAGATGGCTGTCACAAGGGCAGGCGAGATCTCCGCGTCGCTCTCCATTGCTTCCGAGTTCTGCGGGCTCGGAGCGGCGGACGCCAATTTTGATTCTAAATTTTGAATTTTGTTGAGCAAAAGCTCATTCTGTGCCCGGAGCACGTCGGTCTGTTTTTTGTATTCCGCATCGAGTGCGGAGACGGTAACTGGGGAGGAGGGGGAATGGGAGGAGGAGGAGGCGATCTCAGCCCAGCTGCTCGCCTGTTGTTTGCCGTGTTGAGACGCTGATGCCCGGGCGCCGGCAGCGCCATTTGTCTTGAGAGCCGGGAAGTGGCCAGCGTCCCTGCCGCTGGGCGGTGGCGGTGGGGGCGTAGTCTTGTTCCCGGGTGGTGACTTCGCAGAGGATGATGATGATGACGTTTTGTTGTCGATGCCGTCAGCTCCACGCGGCGTTCCGCCACCGGCACCTGAATTGGGATGACTTGCCTGCCGGCCAGGTCGCTGTTTTCCAGGGAGCTCTGGGCGCCTAGCCTTGCGGCCGGGCACCTTGTGCTGTCTGAATTTCCCCGTGCAGTCCCGGGAGTTGGTGGCGTGGGCTTGCCCACATACTGCACAGGACGGTGTGCACTCATGCGGTGTCTTCACCCCGTCGACGGTCGACACCGCACTGCCACAAAGGCCACACTTTTGATACGGGCAGGGGCATGTGTCCGCTCGGTGTCCCACGGTACCGCACCGCACGCAGGCCGGGATCGTTTTCTTATATTCACGCACAAGGCTGACTTCTGAGTTGCAATGAACGTATCGCGGCACCACTTTGCCCACGAAGGTGAGCACCGCGACGTCTGATTTTCCAAGCTTGCGGATATCGGCAAGCTCTCCAGCACGCCACTGGATCTTGTTTTGCAGGGACTCACTGGTCTCGTGCTTGGCCACGGTGATGACGCCGCGGCACACGTCACCAGTGAGCTTCAACTGGCCGTACATAGAGAGCTGGCCTTTCGGTGTTGTTAGTTCGAAGTCCCGCAATAGCTTGTCTGCGACGTGCGGCTCTCGGGTGCCTGCCACGATCAGGTTTTGCTCCCATGTGGGGAGCAGGCTGAGCGATGCTGCGGCCTTGGCGCCCAGGTAGGCCGCGAACGCTGCTCCCAGCTCACCATGTTGAAAGACATCCTTCAGAGCGACGGTCACCCGGGGCTTCAGGATGATAACTATGTCTTCGGTATGAAGCCGCGGCAGCGGCTTTGGTTTCCAAGCAGGTCCCTGGGGCCCACCGTGAAGCGCTGCAGCGCGCGCAGCAGCGTTGTGCCGTGTTGAGCGGCCTGGCGACGTGGCGTCCGCTTTCTTGGAAGCGTTCCGCTTGCGGGAGCGGCGTTCCACTAGCTTGAATAACTTCAAGTTCTCGATGGGCGCAGAGGCCGGGCTATCAGGCGCTGGATTTGCTGGAACCTCGGACCAGGCCATGGCGTCCGGGTCGTAGCCACGTTGCAGGTTTGGCGAAGCCATCTTACTGCGGGTGGGCGACTCACTCACGGCCGGGCGCCGCCGTAGGCGTTAGGCCTAGCGCCGCCGCCACGATACCGAAGTGAAGATCGGCCCTAAAAGGCCTAAATTTTGCCCCACCTGTGTGCGAGAGGTATGCACAGTAGCTGACGACTTCGGGAAGCCAGACGCGGCTGTGTTGACGGGGTTGCGGTCGAAGATACGTGGCTCCAGCCGAAACTTGGCGGAGCCGATGCACTGACGTTCTCTCGCTCCGCGCGCTCACCACTGTGAGCGCCAGCGCAGCAGCAGCAGCCAGTGGACTACTGGACTAGGCGGCCCACCCACATGTTCTGAGAATATTGAAGAAATAAAGATGTTTGTAATCAATCAATCAATCAAATGTGGCTTCTCCTTTGCGCAGCGGCGCAACCTCCTGCGCATTTTCCTTTTCTCTATTTTCTTCACTACGGGCACTCTTTGTGTTCCTTCGTTTGCTCCCACTTCCTCCCTTCCTCTGCAAATGGATGACGGGTGTACACCGAGAGATGTGAGACGGTTACTGCGTATTTCCTTTCCTCAAATAGAACTTTCATTTTCTTCACTACGGCCCCTCTTTGTCTTTCTTCTTTCACTCCCACTACCTCCCTTCTTGTACGGTGCGGTTCAGGTGTCCACCACGACAGTTGCTACGTCAGAGGTTATTCTAAAGGTCAAACGTGGCTACCGGCCGCCGCTACGCGAAGGGCCGTTAGTGCGTCCCCAGGATTCCGGCCCATGCGCCTCGGAAAACCGGTCGCGCCATCTCGCGACAGCCGGCGGCGCTGCGGTGCGTAACTGAATGGCGATGAAAAATAAAAAATCATTATCTCGTCACGCATAACAGTTACAAGGGAGCTCTGACCCTGAGGGGTTAAATACCTCATAAAGGTTCTTTTAATAAAGTTTCATCACTGTGGCTTAAATATTACGTTTACCCTGCGCGATGAGATATGCTCGCATGAAGCCTATGACGAGGTCGCGAAAAAAACCCCACTTGTCCTCACTTGATCACTCACCGCTGCCCTGATTTGCAATATATCGGTCTGCTCTAGGAGCTTTAGGTAGCGAAATGTCCCATCTTTTAATAGATGTAAAGTATTTTACATTTGAAAGAGGCACATTTTTTCCCTGGCTATTTTTCTATTCATCATGCATCCTCAGCATCGGCAAGAAACGTGTGGCGCCCTCTCTCGGTGCGTTTGGCTAGGCGCACGTCTACGCTTTTTTTGCTTGCTTTAGGGAGATCAAGTCATGCCTTGTGAATGCGCGCTTTTATTAAAAGTGTCCCCATCGGATGTAGGCACACAAACATGGGCCGCTACAAGAAAGCGCTCGCCATGTATGGGTATTAGAGAGAATTATAAGGAAACTCTGGAGCTTTACAGATACATTTTGCGCATGTGATTTCGAAGTTTTTGTTGCGATGATGTCCCCCCTGCTGTAATGCCTAAAACAGGCGATGCAGGTAATAAATAAATAAATAAATAAATAAATACTATTGCAAACGCATACAGTGGCTACTTGAGGATGAGTGATAGTGGAATTGCGTGCGCATTAACAATACAAACCAACGAAACTTAGGTATTAGTGCATTAATCGCTACGTTTTAAAGCTCAATAGTGGTCAGCTCTTCGAAAGTTTAGGCGATGTGGTCAAAATGCAGCAGGGATGCGTTGAAGTCAGTGTACCTCTATAGTCTCTTTATTGAATATAAAGCTATTTCTGTAAGGGCAAAAGCCCAATCAAGCCGAATTCGTTTGGCTGCTTGCTGTACTCCTGTCATCTGTACAGATATAGATGCCCATAAACTTGTATGTTGCAAGTACTGCAGGATTCTATGCAAGGAACCTGGTGCTCCGTTTCGTGCCTGTTTCACTAACTGATTGTGCGCATTAGGCAATTTGTCCAGTGTAACAATTCGTAGTGTGGTAATTCACAGCATTTCTTTTAGGTTGTTAAATTGCCTCCGATTACTGGATCATTCGCCGTCGCTAAGGGCTTTGCCATTGCCGTAATCGCAGCTAATTTCCGCGTTCATGTCAAAAGTTTGTGCAAACTATGAAGCGATAACGAAGAGTTCATAGAACGGCATGTTGTGAGCTATTCTGACAAATTTGCCATTTGCTGTGCAGGAAGCTACGCCTTTTCCCCAAGCTGCAACCCAGAGGCAAATCCAATTTAAATTTTATGATTATAATTTCCATTGAATTGAGAAGTAAACGCCAGCCAAATAAGTTCTTTTAGGATAACAAGACGTTTCAAAACTGGCTCTGTTTCTGCTTTAAGGCGGCCGCTGGGCGCTCCAACCGGGCCACTTGCGCAATGCGCCGCTCGCGCTGTCCATTAGCGACAGGACGCTACGTGCACGCGGCCTTGAATATGCACTGAATTTACGCGAGTTGTAAATGTGTACAACAATGCTTATGCACTAGCTTGGGAGCGGCGCCAACTTGATACTTTTTTGTATTTTGTGAATTGTGTACAAAGCTTCCCCGTCTTTTCTGCCGGTCGCTTTCCTCCCTACTTTTCTTTGCTATCCTCTCCCTGTGACTAATTCCGCCGGCTGTGAATTCCGTGAATTCCGTCGGCTGCAGCTCTCGTGCTTCCTTTTTGTATTTTTTGTCAGTAAACCATTTCTACTACTTCTTGAAGGTGCGGCTGTGGGCGCGTTGTGGAGGCTTTTTTAAGCCCACATAAGGTCGACCGCAGGGTCACGGAGCTGAAACCGTGGATGTAGGAAAAGGGAGTGGTTCCCAGAGAACATTCAACATTCTCTTCCGTCATGACTCAAGTAGAAGGCTTCTGCGCAGTTTGGTTCTGTTTCCACCACAATAGTGCCGTCAAAGCAGTGTTGTCGCTAACGCGTTACAAGTAACGGCTTTACCGGTAACGCGTTACCTTTTCCGGTAACTTAGTAACGTGCTCGTTACCATTTCGGAACTGTTACGGAAACATACTTACGTTAACATTTTTCGGTAACGTGAGGTGTCACGTTACTAGTTACTTTTTATTCCAATTGTCCGCCTCCACCTCTTTTTCAAAAAAAAAAACGCCGAAAATGATTTTGCAAATAAACAAAATCTACACGTGTTCTCGACGACACGTGTTGCGGCTCGCTTGCATGCCAAAAAACACCTGCCGTTGACGACGCACTCAACTAAAAAAAAAACACCCCGACCATGCAGTCACACACTTGTCTCCATCCCCAAACCACTCACGCACACTACTCTCTAAAGAGTGGACGCATGCCGAGCCACAAATGGACAATTTGCAGAAATCTGTAAGTCAGTTTCTGCGTAAGCTTGTTTTCCAACGAAAAGGTCTCTTTCACAGGCGACACTCTCGCATTCTTTGTGAAAGCAATTCCCTCTTCTGAGTAAACTCAGGAATGTCGCCAGTTCACTTCAAGATGGCCCCAAGAGAGTCGTCGAAAGAGTACAATGGTACAGCACAGAAAACGGGATTGCAGTCAACCGGCTGTTTCTATCTGCAACTGCGGCTACGTTTCTGGCTATTGCGAGCGAAGCTGACCTTGAACACCTTGACGTAAACGCTCGCATTTTTGCGATAATTATGCAGGTTCAAGTAAAAAAAAATTGTTTTGGTGCGCAAATTTATTTTTTCCGGAACTATGGCATTTAAGCATTTCTTTATTGCTACACGATTTCCGCGTAATTTCGTAAGCAGAAGCACACCAGAATTCCTGTAAATTTGTTGAGTTCAGCTGTTTTCTTTGTGAAGTTGAAATTATATGAAGTATGAGCTTTATAAAATTATTATTTTGAGTTCTTACAGGGAAGACACACTGATTAAAATGTATGGTCGTAGAGTAACGGCAAAGTAACGTGCGATACTTTTTTTCGGTAACGGTAACGGTAACACGTTACCTTTTTTGTAGGCAACGTAGGGCGGTAACGCGTTCTTTTTTTTAGTGTAACGAGTAACGTATTTAGTTGCTTTTTTTCGGTAACGCCTACAACACTGCGTCAAAGTCACCCCTGTGGTGGCATGGCTGGGAAGTACGACCACTGCGCTTCTGTTAATTTGCTTGACATAAGCTTTGTGCTGCTTCACCCTTTCCGTCATATTGTTGGTGTCCCCAGCCTAAACCTCGTTTACATGAACCGGCCTGCGGTAGATTGAATCGGGGGGTCGAGTTGTGTAAAGTCAGCCTGACTCGACGATTGCGTGTTTGCATGAACTAGATTTTAGCGAGTCGAGACCGGTTCAACTGCAGCGACACCAAGCGTCGAGCAGCGCAGCGGGTGAGGGCAGTGGCAGCCTCCAAGACTGCGGCATGGCACCGCTGTCTCGCAGGGGCGATGGCGCAAGCGTAAAAACAGGATCGCAATTTATCCTCTCCCCTCCCGCTAACTCGACTCTTCGTCTCGATCCGGTTTACGTGCTATCTTCCGTTTGGGGTTGAGCGAGTCAACCCCCCTCCCCTTCCTCCCCCCCCCCCTTTCGGCAGCGGAGTCGACTGGACTCACTTCCTCGACTCCCGGAACCGACTGTGCGGTGTTTACATGAAAGCAGTAACCGGTTTTCAACCCAAAGCAGGGTTTTTGCGTACCACGCCTTGCATCTTTTGTGTAGGACGACGAGTCTTTGGGGCAGTGGGGGAGGCGCCAGATAATGGTGTCCGGCTGGTACCCAGTTTCCACCGCTTCCTTTCCGATAATGCTGGCCAAGGTTTTGCTGACGCCTTTTACGTACGGATTGCATACGCGTTTTTGCTCCTGGCGTGTACTTAGCCTAGGCGTAGAATTGTTTTCGTTCCGTGTTTTCTATAAGGATGTTTTCTTTTGTTGAGTTTTAATGCTGCAAGGGCAGCCTTGCACCAGAGAGCGCCATGGAACAGTGTTTTATTCTAGATAAGGTTAGGTCAAAGACTTTTTTCGAATCAATTCACCTCAGAGAAACCACGAGAAAATTTGTATGCATTGGCAACCGATAGGTACCCGGCGGCACTTGGAAGCGAACAACCGAACCGCCCGCGAACCGCATGCGCAAAGCACTGCTGTCGCTGATTTTAAAATAAATAAGGAAGAATTGGGAATCGCTTTCAACCTAAACTTGCTTGAATTTCACCGTACCCTTGAGACACAACTCTTTGACAAAGTTCCTCTCAAAAAGGCTATGACAACGCGACACAAGATTCGCAGAATTAAATGGATGACGAATAGGGAGGGGCGATAGTGTTACATTTCAGAAGAGATGAGGCTTGGGCATGTTGGTAAGACGTACTTAAAGGGAAAAAATAGCGCACACGAGAAGACGGGACAAGCGAGGAGACATAGACAAGCGCTAACTTTCAACAGACGGTTTATTGCAAAATCGGGAGCATATATACACATGTCCAGAATGGCAACAAAGAACAGGAACGAAGATAACATCAACAAGACACACACCCCCTCGGTAGCCATCTGCTTATCGTGCCAGATATGCAAGCTCTTTTTTGTGACAAATTAACGGAAGGTTCACTGACACAATCCGGTCAAGAACGCACGATGTTCGAAGCTTCAACAATCTCCCTGGTAAGTGACTGTGCCTGGGAGAACGAGAGGCGAACAATGGGAGCCCGCCGTCGGGGCTAGTACGGCGTTTCGCCGCCACGCACCGCCACCGGAGTAGGATCACTGCCGCGCCGTCGCTCATAGAAAAGCAGACCGTTCGCAGCTGTTCTGTCGTTGAGTTTTCGGCTGCATTCATGTTGTTTCAAGTACAATCAAAACTTTTTTTTAAAGGGAGCTCAGAAGCACTTGTCGCTAAGGGTAACCGGACCATTTTAGTCGTGTCTTTCGCGGCTACTGCTGTGCAATGCGCTCGCGCGTCGTCTGCTGCGCTGATATGACAGCGCGCGCCTGCTTAAATCCACTGCGTGGAAAATTGTTCTGTCACCTTTAAGTTCACTTGTCTGAGGGTCGTTATTTGAAAGCAGTGCTTGGCAGCAGCTAATACTGAAAGCTTAGGCTCTGAAAGAGCTCCGTCGCGTGTTGTTTACTCATGTAAGTAGCACGTAAAGCCATTAGGCTGCTTCCAAAGCGGTACCTGATCCCGCGTTTCCTTCGTAAAGTTTTTGAGAGTTACCATTGTTGTCACCGAAGCCAGAGTTGGCGCCAGAAAATGTGGAGCTTTGCCAACTGGTTTCATCATTTGATCTGCCGCGCACTTCCTGCAAGACTGCATGGTGTCTCGAGTCGCATCGTTGACGCTCAACTTGAGCGCCCTGCTGTCAGTGCCACCAGCTATGTAACGGGAGACGCTGCATCATCTGCCTGCACATAACGCTGCGCTGAGGTTCATATATTCAATATCAGTGCGCTGTGAGTCAACACTTACTCAAACACGAAAAAAAAAGTATTTATTGTGGAGGCTAACTTCAACACGGCAGTAAAACGTACGCCATCCTCAGAGCCTCGCGTACTTTGGCGAAAGGGGCTTTTTTGTGAAATGTTTAACTACGTCATGCTTGTCACTGACATTCAATGCGTAGATGCAGACAAGCGGCCTCAGGAAACGAACCGATATTAGGTTCATGAGCTCGTTGATGCCATCGCTTGCACTTCAGCAACTTTGAAGCACAAAGGGCTGGGACAGCGTGCTCTACTAATGTAGTGATAGGCTTTTTCAAGGTCTCATCGTCCTGCAGGGCGAGGTCAGCAAAAGCTCTTAATGTGTCGAGAACGAAGAGAAGTTGATCTGACGGGTAGAGCAGCCCACCTCGGTCTTGGCTGCGGGTGAACTGAAGGAGTGGCTGGTTGCTAACCGGCTTCGTACACAAAGTAAGGCAGTTCTCGCAATCCATATGCTCGCCAACAACTCGTGCAATGTAACCGCCCACATAAGCGGTAGCCGAGATCTGAAGCGACGGCAGGTGCTGTGGCAAAATTGTGGTAGTAAGCCTCAGAAGCACCAATCTTGCTCTCGACAGCTTCGGCGCTGCTTGCACAGTCGACGTCAGGGGAGGCTTTGGAGCTGAAGTAGAAGTTGGTTGCGCAGGAGAAAGGACGTCAGCAGGTAGGAGTCTTGGCATCGAAGGACATTCTTTGTGGGTAATATTGGATACTGAATTAGACGCAGCGATCCCGGTAGTAGCTTTTCGAGACCTTACAATGCAGCCCGAACATCCTACATGTCGTTACACCCGGATGACATTCGCAAACTACCAAACAGGGATTCGATAGGATCGCTGCTGAATTTTCGGGTGGGGACGAAAAAGAACTCTTCAGTCAGCATGCTGACTGAAGAGTTCTTTTTCGTCCCCACCCGAAAATTCAGCAGCGATCCTATTGCAGATATTTGACAAACGCGGTAGTAGTGATCAGAATTGCCTGATAGGTTTCGTCTGTGAGAAATTCATGGGTATGCCCAGATCTTTATTTTAGCCCTTCTAAATACATAGGGAAAGTGACTTCAAGCCATTCAAGCCGCGGATCAGCACTGTCGTCGAATTGGCGAGCATCCGGAAAATGTTGGTGTATGTGCTGCGTCGTGTTTCTGCTATTGTGAAGCACGAACCACCAATAAACGTTCTTCATGAACGTAATGGTTGGCCCTACAGCTGAAAATGACACGGGAGAAGTGCGTCCAGCCTGATCCTAGAAAAAGAAACAAGAATCGTACTCCGCGCGTACGATCAGCAGTAGCCGAGCTTCTCGTATCCTCGAGGAGCGCGGGCATCGAGGCACCCGCCGCGCGCGACGTATTCTACTCACACAGCGCCTCCTTGCGGCAGCCGCGAGCGGCGGCGGAGCCAGCGCCCGACGGCCTGAGGAGAGCGTTCGCCCAGGCAGAGAAAGTATAAAGGAGGCGCTGGTTGGTCGCGGTGATGGTACAAGATTAAAGTATCTTCAAAAATTGGACGGCAAGGAGGGTCACAGTCACATGTAGTGCAATGCAAAGCCAGATGCCCGTCGACACCACCTCTGACTTTCTTCGGGTGCTCTTGTAGGCGTACGTTGAGGCATTTGCCCGTTAGCCCGATGTAGAATCTACCGCATGACAAGGGGATCTAGTAGGCTACCCCCAGCCGACAATGGACGTAGGTCTGCCTATGTCTGATAGTACAGTCGGGTGTACGCTTTTTGACCGGGCAACTCATTCTGCGCAACCGCGACCAACTTACCAGGGAGATTGTTGAAGCGTCGAACATCGTGCGTTCTGGACCGGATTGTGTCAGTGAACCTTCCGTTAATTTGTCACAAAAAAGAGCTTGCATATCTGGCACGATAAGCAGATCGCTACCGAGGGGGTGTGTGTCTTGTTGATGTTATCTTCGTTCCTGTTCTTTGTTGCCATTCTGGACATGTGTATATATGCTCCCGATTTTGCAATAAACCGTCTGTTGAAAGTTAGCGCTTGTCTGTGTCTCCTCGCTTGTCCCGTCTTCTCGTGTGCGCTATTTTTAAGCGCGAAGAAGGATGTGAGCAGGGGCACAGGGAGAAATGGGCACCTGAACATCGAGAGAGCAAACTCCGCAGAACTGCGCATGCGCGCCCAGAGAGTAGGTGGAAAGGAGGACGTTTGGCGGATGTGACGCCGGAGGGTTTTTCGGTTTTCTGTTTTTGCGGCATGTAACTCTCAAACCCAGACGCCTAAAATTAAGCCGAGACCGAGGATGGCGCGCGTTTCATTGAACGGGCGAACTCGTGTACGCTCCAGCGCCTCGTTGCGCTATCTGCGCTTTCGTTTCTCTCTCGTGAATCGGCCCGCTGCTGTTTTGGTAGATGCGAGCTCGGTGAATTTGCTCTCAGTTCATGGTTTAGGCAGTCCTACCTTCAACCTTTTCCAGACTGAGGTGAGTGCTGTCAAAATAATTCATTGTGCACGCGCGATGGATGTTGTTTCGTACTTGCCCGCCAACTAGATAAAAAGTGTTCGTCGTCGCTCTGTCACCGCCTTGTGGCTTGTTGAAAGAGCTGCTGCACGACTGCGCAAGTATGTGACGGTCTCGATTATTAATGCAGCGTCTTCTGACGTAAATTTCGCGACATCGTGCGGGTGAAGGCGCGCGAGGAGACCGCGGAGTGGCGTCGATGAGGTCGTTTTTTCGCGCTTGAAAGGACTGTTGCATGTTTGCTACTGTGCACCTATCGATAGTCGGTTGCCTCTAACGAAGGTTTGTCTTTATCAAGATTCATCTCCTTCGCTCATGGCCTCTGTACAATTTGGCCGCAGCTGTTATTTATGTGTGCGCCAGCGTAAACGCGCTGGACTGTGGGATTTTACTGCCTTCCTCGCAGCTTCAGCAGATGGGGTACGTGACTTGCGCTATGAAAGCGTCGGGATTCCCGACAGGTAGGTGGCGTTTACCTGTGCAGAGCAGTTGTATGTTTTCCTTCCTTTTTCACGCGGTGCTGCAATGCAGGAGATCAGCTTCTTTGTGATACTTCCGAAGAGCGAAAGAAGGGGTTGCTGGCCAGCGGAGAGCCTAAGTTTAAATATGAGCTGGCTCAGTGTGAAAAAAATAACTGGCGTACCTGGGAGTGCCACGAACCTTCTGTACAGCATGAGACTGCAGCAATGCATTCATTGTGCTTATCCGCTCAGGCCCGTCACTGCCAAGTAACTCATGTGTAAGGCGACGGATGCCGCAAGGAATACGTGAATTCCCCAGACAACACACCTACATCCTAAGGGCGTCCTTGGGAAGTCCGCGGCAGGACTTTACGCACATCCCGCGGATGTCCCGAAAAATTCCTGAAAACATCCGAAGTGAAACGCCGAAAGAAGTCCTTCGGATGTCTGACGAGTACATTTTTGGGACCTTCGCAGGACTGCAACAGGACGTTACTATTTTTATTTTTTCCTTGGCCAGGACCCAATATAACCTCGTGTCCTTTTCAGAAGTGTCGCTACTGGTCACGCATGACTGACCAAAATACCAAAAGCAGAAGCAGTGCCTCATAGCCGCAACAGAACCAGCTTCCGCTTCTGGCATTTCGGCCAATTGCATATGGCCGAGAGCGATGCTATAGTAAAAACGACACAAGGTTAGAACACAGGCCTGGATTATGCTGCAGAGTGATTTAAAACACAAAGCTTTGGCTAAAATAGTTTTATTCAAATATATGGGGCATGCTGATGATCAGGCCGAATGCTGATTCACAGCTGAATTTTATTTTTTAATAACAGCACATGAAACAGAACTCACATAAAGGAAGCACTAACACAGCTTTAACAGCTCCTCTCAGGCATTTCTCGTTATTAAGAGCAAGTTCATGGATGGTGTGCACATAGACCTTGCTTCGCAATGTGTGTAATAGGCTTCATTAATTATGTTTAGCTTGTCTGGTTATTATGAGCCAACATTATCACGTTTTCAAACTTGAAGCAGTAGGATTCCGATACAATAAGTAGCCAAGCCAACCCCAGATGCAGAGTTGCAAAATAGAGATGCAAAATAACTATACGGCTAAAACAGCAGGTATATACATATAAGTCATGTAAGGTCTAAACAGGCTTCGGGATGATTATCTTGGTCAGAACAAAAAATATTAATTGCACTACAAAGGGCATGACATTAAAACAAACAGTAGCGGCATACTGTAAGGCATGAATATTATATGACTGTCTCATAAATAATGAACGCAACAAAACACAAATATGCCACTCAGTGCCTCATTCGTCATATGGTGCTCGGCTGCTGACCCAAAAGACGCGGGCTTGATCCCAGCCATTGCAGTCCCATTTCGAAGGAGGTGAGAAGTTGATGTCACTGTGCGATGTCAGTGCATGCTAGAGGACTCCAGGTAGTCGAAATTATCTGGAGCCCTCCACTATGGCATCCCTTATAGCCTGGGTCGCTTTGGGATGTAAAACGCCAAAAACCAAACTAAAAACACAAATGCAACTTTTTTTTTGATGAAACAACAATACAAGCATACGCAGCAGAGGTGAAAAAATCTAGATCACACTGCACGTAGCATAGCTACATGAGGCAAATTATGTGACTGCAATAAAGCATAGGAACTATTTGTCTTATTTAGAATAATCAATGTTCTTAAAACACAAATGACCCTTTCTTGCTATAACAGCAATACAACCCAACTACACAGATTACAAATTAAAATAATAACATAAGCACTATCTGTCAGGATCAAATTTCAGCAAGCAAGCAACTAGAGATAAAAGCAGGCATATAGCTGTGCATAAGTAGTAGGTGGCCTTCAAGGCAATTAGCATGGTCGGAAGATAAACATTTCAGTCAAGCTGCATGTGGAATGACTAAAATAAGACAGGTTGTCTGACTGCTACAAGGTACAGGAACTATACTTGTCTCACTCAAAACAATAAAGATTATTAAATCACAAATGAGCCTTTTTTTCGCTATAACAGCAATACATGCACACAGATCAGAGGTTGAAATATTGACACAAGCACAACCATTCAGAATCACATTTCAGCAAGCACAGGACTAGAAATAAAAAGCACGTATAAGTGTGCATAAGGAGTACATGGGCTTTAAGGCAACTAGCGCGGCCAGAAGAAAAAAATCTAAAACACGCTGCATATAGTATGATATTAACATTAACAAGTTATAAGACTGCTACAAGCCACAGGAACTATGGTCGTCTCTTACATAGACAATAAAAGTCATTAAAATCCACATATCCTCTTTTTTTTGCTGGAACAGCAATACAAACGCACTACGGGGGTGAAAAATAACTCTAGTAGTAGCAGTCAGGAGCAAATCTACACAAGCATAGTGGGACTAGAGACCATAACAGCAAGTATAGCTCGATACAAGCAAATTTCAAATGGGCAACAAAATCCCCAGCTTGGTCAGAGAAAAAGAAATTGTTCAAGCACAAAGCATCGCATTTCTAGACACTTGAGTATACTATGTACAACTGCTAGGTATCAATAAAGTGACACGTTCAAGATATCGCTCGGCTTCTCATTCTAGGCAGTCTTCTTTTCGGTTCTGCTATAATGTCACCGAAAAGAAGAGTCATATATACATGTAAAGCAGAAATCCTGCCACCTGGGCCAATGCTGAAATAGGCTGCCTTGCTGGAAGGAAGACAAAAAAAAAACCCAATACATATAGACACTTCTTTCAGTTCACCTTTTTTTTTCAATCACTGACTGCATTTGAAAAAAAAAAAAAAACTTGCAGCACAATATACAAATTGCAGCACCTTCACATGGTGTTGGCACCAAATGGTACTTGCGGCAAGGAATTAATCCTTGCACAAGTAAATGTATATACTTCCAAGATTAAAACCACCACAAACAGACGGCCAAGTAAAGAGAGGTGCGTGAGGACTTAGCAGGCTAAGAATACCCAAGTTAACTTAAAGATACATTTCATGATTCTACCTAACTACACAGGCTGATATGCAGGCTGATATGCGTTTTCACGGTATCTATTGAAATAATCTACTGAATTCAGTGCTCTCTCAAAATCGATCATCTCTCAGCACAGTGTCACAGGAAAAATATCAACAGTTTGGAATGAAAAATCCTCAACCCAAGATAAAAAATCAACAAAAAAATGTAGCACACTAGCAACACACTCACCATTGTTTTCTCAGGAGCACAGCTTTGTTCCCCCGTTTTCTTGCGCATTACCCGTTCAGTTGCATGCCGAAACCATGACATGGCTGCCTTTTCGATTTCTTTCAGCGTAGTTTGCTGTGCCTGAGTTGAGGTCTGCTGGTCGGTTAGGCAACCTATATACAAATGAGAGGGTATATGTTATGTATTTTTTTATAGAAAAATATATCTCACCTCTAAAAATTTTTGTACCAAACTTTACTGCATTTCCTTAATTTTGAACCAGCAGGCAAAGGGCATGGGCTTGAGTAACAAAGGATGGCATATTTCTACACATCTTATTACCAATTCCATTGCTGGACCATGCCTTCTGTGCAGGCAGTATGAAAACAGTCCCAAATGCACACTACGAAAGCTGTAATTCTAGCTTGTTCTAACCTGTGGTAACATTCATGGCACTGCAGCCATGAGCCAATGAACCAGATGACAACAAAAATCCATGTGGGTAGTTGTGAAGTGCGTGAATGTGCAGATCTGAAAATAAACAATGAAAATTTGGCATTTTTTTTTTCGAAGCAAATATCACTGGTCTTGACGCAATCCTACCAAGAGCTACAAATTCAATTATAAGCACTTAATGTAGATATTGATTCTGTGATCTTATTTATATTCGAAGTCTTAAAGGGATACAGACACAGTGTTTTGAGGTGTTCATTTTTCTGCTTTTAATGAGACGTAAAAGCCTATTAATCATGGAAATGAGCTTAAATATCTAGTCCACAGTGTGAACAGTTAAAATGTTCTATATGAGTACTTTTGGTCTCTGTCAGGTCAATGCCAGTGCTGGAGTCCATTATGGCATCATATGATGGCATGGTTAGGACTTACCCCATGTTTTGCTAGTGACTGCCAACCAGTCCATATATAGAAGATAGATGTCAGCATTGGCTAACAGCTCCTCTGTCAATGATTTTTGGCATGTGGAATCAGTGGAATCAGAGAATTTGGAATTGCAAAACCCTTTGTGCCCAGGACACAGATTGGATCACTTATTTGAGTTTAAAATTTTATATCCGTGCTCCTTTAAGATTTGAAATAGCTTCCTCCAAATAATACTTACTGCACATGATTTTGCATATATTCAGCTCACAGAGCCTGTTCTTCCCTTGGCGCCATACCAGCTGTAGCTAGAAGCCAGTTCAGATGTTAGAATACTTCGCAGAATGTGAGATGTCTTTTCTCTTGCAGTGTCTCCATCTTGCACAGTCATGTGATTTCTCTAGATCAAAACAGAATTAGGTTCGAAATGAGACCAAGAAAATAAAATCAGGATTTCTAAAGTTAACAGTGGGGAACTCTATTGCTATAGTCAGTTTTAATCATATTGAAGGCAGCTGGCATGCTGTTGTGAGGTATCCCTAGGCGGTACAATTAAACATGCATATACCCTCCATTATGAGCCGTCCATATGACACGGGCAGATTTGGCCCTCGCCAGCAAAAAATTCATATGTAAAAACATGCATGACCTCATTTTTTGGATGCAAAAGGCCCAAACAACACATATAGTTCAAATGAAATTGCAATAGTTCTCTTCAATACTATATATATCTAGGTTACAAACCAATAAAAGAAAATCTATGTGCATGCAACAGTTATAAACAGAATACAAAATTAAAACAGCCCCGGCCCCGCTCAGTGGTTACTGCGCTCGGCTGCTGTCCCGAAAGGTGCGGGTTCGATCCACGCCGCGGCGGCCGAATTTCGTTGGAGGTGAAATTCTAGAGGCTCGTGTACTGTGCGATGTCAGTGCCCATTAAAGAACCCCAAGCGGTCGAAATTTCCGGAGCCCTTCACTACGGTGTACCTCTGAGCCCGAGTTGCTTTGGGACGTTCAACCCAAACAAACCAATAAACCAAATCAAAATTAGAACATGAACTTTAAGCGCATATTCAGTCGAATGTTGAAGGCACGGAACATGCGACGAGCTAGTATCTAGTTGCTCTTGCGACTTTGCAGCAGCACAAGGATCAGGAAGGGTCGTATGCAACACCATCGCCAGCAGCCGACGCTATTAGCTCAATATCACGACGTGCCTCTCGGCGTGCACGCCTGTAAGCAGTACTCCTCGGCACCGTAGCCATTATGCTGTCACCAAATTAATATACTGGCCCCCAGTAAGCTTCTGCTCATGTTGAGCCAGCACCAGTCACTGAACTTTAATACCGCCGCTAAAATTACTTCGAAAGCTAGAAATCACGCTACACGGCTCACACACCAGGCGAGGACTACCGACTGCCACTTACTTTCACTTGCCGCATGTGCCATCCGTGTTTCCCGCTGCTGGAACCTTGCTAGAACCCGTAAAAAAAAATTACACTCGTTACGCAACCAACATGCAGTAGGAGCGTCAATAATTGCCTGAAATTTTGGTCCAAAAAACGGAAAACTGGCTAATACACGCCTCAAACCCTCAAACCTTCAGTAGTGCGATGACGATGGTGGTGCCATTGAGCTAATGAGCAAAGAGCCTTTTTAAGCAACATGCACCTAAGACAAAAATAAAACTGTGATCCTAAATAAACAAAAAAATAACTGCAAAAAAGGATGTGTGTTATTGATTTTCATGATAATTGCTCTAAAAGCACGAACAAGTTGCCAGTTGTTGTTGCTGTGGTGTCACTGCCATCGTCAGTGGCTGTTATGGTCGGGAGGCGGGAATACAATTTTGCGTCAATGTGGTTATGTTGTGAGCTTGTGTAAGCTCACCCTCGATAGCTATAACAAAACGGGAATTAGACTATTTGAGCCAGGTTCAGTTAGAGTAATTAGGTCGCCCTTCCCTAATTTCGAAGTTTTAAAATTTAGGGTTTCTGTATTCAGATGGCCCTTTTGGAATTGCTTATTTTCGTCCTGCTTTTAACAGTTTTTTGGCTCTTTCAAAAAATAAGTACTGGGTTGTGTATTACTTTGTGACATCTTGCGCATATACATCGCATGGATTATTGTTTACTTGTTCTAAACAGCTGTATCAAGCCCGCTTGCCAAAGACGTCGGAAAAGGACAGTGGAGCGTGCCACTCGAGCGCTCATGAGAATTGTATGGCCATCTGCACGATTCAGACCCTCTGAATATAAACACTTCCTTATAACAACCGATCTGCGACTGTTTTCGGGATGATCCCACCGCGGCTTTTATACGGACGTCATGTCCGTATAACGTTCGAGCCGCGACTGTTCCCGGGATAATCCCAGTGCGGACTTCATACGGATGTCCCAGGGACGTCCTGTTAGGGATGTGGGACGTGCGTACATTTTTGGGACGTCCTACGGATCTTTGGTGTTGTCTGGGTCATTAGCCTTCAGCTAGCACTAGGTCGATGCCCATGGAAATATTTATCGTTTTACAACCGAAATAACTGCACTGGTATAATTCTTTGCGTTTGTTTAAACATTTGGGATGCCTGTCCCTACCATAGTTTCCCAACACTTGTTCTGTGTGCTCCAATGCATTCGAGGAAGCTATGGGAAAGATTTCCAGAAAAAAATTAATGCATTCATAAGTAACAGGCAGTGCGTGCCTTTAAGTCGCTGCCAAGGGCACTGAGAGGGTATTCAGACAAACCAAAATGACGCTGAGCCAGCATGTCTTTTGGAGGAGAGCTAGCGGCCGCTGTGTGGACTTCATGTGGCTGTCAAGGGACAAGGCAGCAGCTGCTATAACCACTTTCCAGCGCAGTTCCATGCAAGCAGCATGTGCAGCACTTACTGTATCAGTGAATCCACTACACTGTTTCGTTTGTTGTAATTAATTTTGGAAATGCACATCTAGTGCATTTACGAAACAATTAATTCGTGTGTGTATCAACCAGCAGCTACCAATGTCGTTACTTTGTTTTTCTGCTGCAGCAGGAGCCCTCACTTGCTGTACTCAATTCTGGGAGTGAGTTTGTTGAATTCATCTGTGCAAACGGGCCGTGTTTGTAGCATTACTCTGATCTGCAGCGAGCGCCTTTGCTTATTTGCAGATCCTTCCACCAGCTGGATTCTACCTTGACCTCATTACCACAGTGAGCAGAGATTGGCATGGCATAATGCATACTTTCGCTGTTTCCACAGGTTCAGAGCATGCTCCTGGTCAAGTTTTGAAAAGTTTGAATTTTTGAAAGCATGCCCGCAATGTATTTACTTTTATTGTGGAGTGTGTATTTTGGCACCTCTGTATTTTACGGTACGGTGTTGTTTGAAAAGTTGTTCGGAGCACTTTCGGCTACGTGATTTGCAGAGAGAGAAGTTGGGGAAACACAAATGCACCTATGTAATTTGCCTACGGAATGAAAGCAGCAGATTTAGATCTGTACAAGTCTGTACTAGATTCATAAGCAGACAGTGTGCCATATAGAACAAGCTATACACAGCCTCTTGTACATATATAACAGCTATTGTTCTGTGGGAGCACCCTTTATGTGAAGCTGCTGTGATGCCTCAGTGATTATTTTGCTCTGCTGCTGACCTGAAAGATGCGGGTTTCCTAATGCCTAAAATTCCTTAAAAAAAAAGTCTTGTGTGGAAGCACTGTGCGATGTCAGTGCACATTAAAGAACCCCAGTTGGTCGAAATTTCCGGAGCCCTTCACTATGGCGTCCCTCACAGCCTGAGTTGCTTTAGGACGTTAAATCCTCATAAACCATAAACCTTCATGTGCGGTGGTGTCCAAAACATAGCTTTGTTGAAGGTAACTTGGCACGTAATAGGCCACAGCTTCTTGCAATCACTTGAGAGCGTCTGTTGCAACTTGTATGAGGCAACATGCCCCCAGATCTGTCGCCGTGTATAGCAGTTGCTTGGGTATACTAGAATTCAAGACAACCCCTCGTCTGGTTGCCTTTGAGTCAGGTGCCCAAGTGGTTCAAAGTTGAAACTCTTAATGGACTACAGACACCTATTTTTAGTTGCATGTTTTCTTCTTGCAAATGACGCATTGGACAGTGAACTTATGAATCACCACTTGCTTTTGCCTGCAACTGCTAAATAATTTATAACTGAATTTCTTATTTCATGTTGTTCTTGTTTCGGTTTTTTCAACCGAACAATGGCAGTGACATGTAGTTGGCCTTTAGGTTGCGTCAGCAGGAAGAAACTTCACTATACATGCTTTTACGTAGGTTTGATTCACTACAACATTTAAACCAGCCTGCTTCTAGAAATGGAGTTGTATTGCCGTTTTTATCGTGTCTCATGTGACCTAGATACCAATTACACATCACAGCCATCGTTCAGTTGATGAAACCGAAACAACGTCAAGAAGAAATATAATTCTAAATTATTTACCGGCCATAGGCAAATATCACACGGTGGTACATGTATATTAATGTCTAATGCATCATTTGAAAGAAAACACGAAGCAAAAATTTGGTGTCTGTAGTATTTTAGGCACCCTGTGAAATACTCTTGTGGAAGTGCTACAGAGAGGAAAGGAAAGCCCACTGCATTGACAGCATTTTTGCTGTTTTCCTTCATGCGTTTTCTCACCTGAAGAGTTTTTCTGTAGGTAATGTGCAAACACAAAGAATTGAAACTTCTGTTTCTTCAAGTGAGGACTAAATTTATCTTAATATCTAATATTTTATTATTGTATTATTAGTGCACGATTTATATTGATGATTCTTCTTCCAAAACTTCAGGGCCTTATTTAGCTCTCTTAGGCTGTTATGCCATTCTTTAAATCTCTAGAGCTGGTTAACTGCTTCATGTTTTTGTGCTTTCTGTTGTAGTATTTCTGCTCTGTTAGCAAGAAAGATTAATCTCCAGCAAAGTGCGCCCTCCCAAACAGAGTGGTGACATGCTCGGTTTATTAATACCCCTCCGTCTCTTCGTTATACTCCTGTGTACATGTAGGTCTTTGAGGAACTGAAGTTTTTGTGCATAGGTGAGTATATATAGTTTGGAATTGAGATTTGAACTTACAGTTGTAAACCACAATTCTCAATTTCGCAGTACATGCACCATGACATGGTGCACCATGACATGGTGCATGTACTCGTGTGGGAAAAAGTAACACACCTGTCCCCTTTGTTTCAAACTGCATTTGATTTCCACTCTTTGGAGTGCAACTTTATTAAATCAAGCTCTGAATATAGAATCACAGCAGCAGCTTTGTTAGCCGGGCCACCAGCAATGCAGACAACAGTACCGTCGATACACCCATCTCTGTATGGCATTTGCGAGTGCACCGTAAGCACAGTTAGAGTAGTTCTAGGCAGTGGTGGCGGCAGCGAAGGTAGCACACTATTGGAGAGATCAGTTGCCAGTGCTAATCAGTGGCAGTCGTGGAAGTAAGCCAGAATCTTGAGCTTCTCTCAGCAGCAGTCCTAGTGGGCAGGTCGGTGCAGGCGTAAGTCATGAGCAGGAACAGGGCAGTCTGAAGTCCATAGTCACCACTCATGGGGAACTCTGGGACAGAAGAAGGTATCTGGGTTCACAGACATATACTTTGGTGAGGAGTAGCTCAGCTGCAAAAGAGCAATGTCATTAGAGGGCAGGGACTGCGGAACTTTTTTTGGGGGGTTGGGGGTAGGACTTGGAGTTTGTTCAGTTATTTGTTTATTTATTCCATGTTTTACTAAAATAATTATTGAATTTTATTTACTTTTGGTTTATACTCTTGCATTTTACTGCTCAAAAGTATATTTTATTGCATGTAAAACTTAAATTGAAATCGGCAGCTTTATAACCTTTTTCTGACCTAGCGACCGGTACACTGGACATCAGAAAAAAAGCAATGAAGAGATCAAACAAAGCTCAATCAAAACCAAAACTATTTCCACGGCTTCTGGAAGAGACGAGGAATATCTCCATCATGATAGTTCCTCTCTTGGCCGCATTTTTTTAGGAGGGTAGCTTCCACGAGCAGACCGCCACGCGCGACGTGCTCAAGCAAACAGTTTCTTTTAAAGTTTCCTCCATCCAATTCAAATATACAAATTCTCGCAAGTGAATCAAATTTCATTTTAAACAATGTAGTTAAAAGTTTGCCCTAGTTGTGAATAGTTTTTCCGCAATGCAATAATATTTTTATCTCCAATGTTCTGGTCACTAGGATTGAATTGTTCGTATTGTTCTAATCCCTGCGCAAGCAGGTTACATTTGATTTTCAATATTCTTTGGCGCCAAAATTACATAACTCCCACTATCGTTCTAGAAACACCCTGATGTGGATTTGTCGTGCAAGTAACATGCTTCTGAGCACCATTTGGTTGTTTTATTTATAGGAAAGACTCTCACTAATGAGGAAATTTAGGAAATTTTGTTTGGAGACTACTCAAACCTTGATGTCAATTCGTACTCAGGTGGCAAAGCAGAAAAATTCCAACCACAGTCTGCTTCATAGTGAAGAAAGTAGCTACAATTCTTAAAGTGCAGATGAAAATGTGCTACTCCTAGGGCAACAAATAAATTCCAGTGTTCAGTATACTGGGCATGGTTCTCCCTTGAAAACCGCTGTACTTACTGCCCATAGCTCCGACGAAGAGGTGGCCGCCGTCGTCGTCCAAGTATGCCGCACGGTAGTAGAGCTTGCCCTGAGTGAACACCTTCGCGGAGAGCTCAGGCGTGGGTGGGCGCACTGCGCAGCACGGTCGGTGACATGATCTTTTAAGCACGCATATATCCCACACAGACAGCGACGTGCTTAGAAAATTAGCGAAGAGGAATGAACTATGCCGTCGGCACGTCGAGCTTTTTTGACGTGCCGAGCTTTTTCGAGCTTTTTAATAGCTTCTTAACGAGATAAAACCACCACAAATTTTTGTGCTCGCCCACAAAAATTCGGGATGAAAAGGGATAAAGATGTAGATGCAAGGAGTGCATTCAGAAAGTTTGCGCATAGTCTGTGTGAGTTCTGCAAATCACATTCATGAACAGGGGTCAGTAAATCAACTAGTACTGTAGCGATGTGATTGGTTGAGGATACTCAGATGAAATGCTTTATGACTGGCTATAAAGCAACTAGCTGAGCCCCGCTGTGCTTTACATTAATAATGTCCTAAAACTGAATGTCAGAAATCTCATCTGGGTGCATATATTAAGTTGGTCCTTAAGGTGTATTACAGTATATTTAAGAAAGTGATGAATACATGCATGATACAGTAATATACAGTGAACATTCCAGTAACCTGTATAAACATTTCTTTCATAACAGCTATATATGAAAATCAAACTTTATTTGGCTGTTAGCACTCCCCTTCCCCCACTTCTATGAATTTGCCAGTCATGCCAAAATTAAATTTATTCATTCATTTACTTGGCCGTCATGTTCAACAATGGGAAATGGGCACTTGCTGCTGGAGGAGTAAGGTAGAAATTGAAAGCTCCACCTTAAGGGTATGAGCGATGGGTTGAGCGTAGCGGGTTCTTTCCCATAAATGCAGAACATCATTCTCTATTTTACATTCAGAGGTCCCTGGGAGTCCTCATACCACTCCTGGTGCAGTGGTTTAGAGGTGCCCCACTGCTCTTCTATGGCAGGTGCTGTCACCGGTGGGACTTGTGCGACAAAGGTTGCTCTTCCTGAGCGACCAATCATTAATTTAAATGCCACCCGCCACGGTCACCAGAAAATCCGGTGTCAGCGTCAGCATTGTGAGCGAAAAACCGCGTGCATGGCTCGGGCAGGTGGTGCCCATAGAGCAACCTAGGAGGCAGGCGGGCCGCCTTGTGTCACGTGACCTTGCGGCCTCATCACAACCTGCCCACCGGATAGTGAGCAAACTGCCTACTTTGGCATGTGGCAGTTAAATTAATGATTGGTCGCCCGGGAAGAGCAACCTGGGTCGCACAAGGCCCAACACTGGGAGCACCTGCCATCACAGGGCAGTGGCGCATCGCCTAACTGCTGCACCACTGCTCCAGGAGGGGCATGAGGAGTCCCAGGAGACCGATAACGCTATCGTGCCATACCCTTAGGGCCGAGATTGAGTGTCCCTTCCAATTTTTTTTATGCTAGGTCGTGGTCTGCAATTCCTTCTGTTTCGGTTGCTATAATTTTTTACCAGCTGCATAAAAACCTGCTTCTTAATTGTGGCTGTCAGTGCAATTGCTTCATCCACTATGCATTTCACTGTGCTAAACAAAAACTTATTCAAGTTGTCGGGAAGCATGGGTAACCACAAGGGGAAAGTTGCACTTCTACTGCCAGGGCAGCTGTTGTGGTTCTTTTGTGTGCTTGCAGGTCCAGGTCAGCTTCTTCAAGCCCTTGTGCTTCACTGACAGCATCCTAGCAAGTTGTATTCCTTCTGTCAAGGAGGATGTTGTTTTCTGAAAATGTTCTGCGAGGACTACAGCAATGCATCGATTGCTCCAGTGATGACATACACTGCGTGCAGCATGAGAAACCAAATGGCAATAGAAAGAGCACATACACATACCAGCACTGCCTCACAAGTTCAGGCTGCAGATATTATTTTGTCACAGCTACAAGACAGTGCTGGCACGCATATGTGTTTGTTCTATTGCTGTCTAGTTTCTCACACTGTGCACAGTTTTATGTGCTGCCTCCAACTAGCCCAGCTTGCATTGCAACCTACGTTCACGGCTGATAGGAGACTGTGTATGCAAGCTGCTGTTTACAGAAGTGGTATGCCTTGATATACAGGGTGCCTCGTATTTATCAGTCGGGGTTGTAAAAAAATTCTCCTGCGCAAACTACTTACCTGTTTGGGCTTGAGCACTGGTCATAACATAGCTTATGATAGTCTGCATTTTTCAATAATTGGTTTAAACATCAGAACTTGCTTGAATTGTCCGGAATCGGCAAAAAACTACAGTTGTCTGCGCGGAGAATTTTCGTCTAGGTAAGCGGAGCAGCATATTTGACAGGCTGTGCCAACTGGGGTACTGCGAGACCTTCCCCAGCTCTGAGCAGAGATATTGTTTGCCTCGCAGTTCACCAGATGGCAGAGCCTCTCAAATCGGCTATCCCACTCGCCTCCATGAAAATTCCGCGCGCAGACGACTCCAGTCTTTCGCCAATTCTTGGCAGTCCAGGCAAGTTCCGACGTTAAAGTATTTATTGGAAAACACAGATATCATAAGCTACCCTGTGGTCTGTGCTTTAGCAGAAATAGACCAGTGGCTTGCACAAGAGAATTTTTTTACAACCCTGACTGATAAATATGGAGCACCCTGTATATAATGCCTGTACCATGCAGTGAATGCACTGGCACAAAGTACTGCAAAAAGCGACCTACATTAAGATGGTCATTTTTCTTTCCACGATTTCATTCCAGAGTGAAACAGTTATATTTTACTTCTGTTCTTGGAAAAAAAGGACACAAACACACACACACACACACAAAAAAAAACTCACGCAGTGGCTCAGTGGTTATGGTGCTTGGTGTCTAACCCGAAAGACGTGGGTTCAATCCTAGCTGTGGCAGTTCCATTTCAATGGAGGTGAGATGCTGGAATCCTGTGTACTGTGTGATGTGTCAATGCATGTTAAAAGACCCCGGGTGGTTAAACCCACAGCCCTTCCTCCACTATGGCATCCCTCATAGCCCGAGTCGCTTTGGAACGTTAACCCAATAAACCAGACCAAACCTGTTCTTGCAAAATGTGTTTCTAGTTCATCATTCTGATGCTTTCTGCTCTCATTTGGAAGATAACACTGCACAGTGCTGTGATCGACAAGAAAAATGGCCTGTAGTTGATCTCCCGCTCTTGGCTTCCACTTACCAAATCTTGGCAAATCGTGCGGCTGATAGCAAGGGCCTTGACGAGTCGGAGAGTGCCGCTTCACGCATGCCTTTTCCGTGCCCCACTATTCGGCGGATCATGCGGGTGACATTGAGACCTGAGGTGCGGAGTGTCTACAGGGTGTGGGTGGGTTTTCCGTCATGCTGAACCCAGAGGCCAAGGACCCAGATAAGCGGGCATTTCTCAATGAGATGGTCATGGCTTCGGAGGCAGATAGAGCCAGGTGACTTGTAGCGGGGTCCGTGTGTTTGAATCACTTCAGTTTTTTCCAGGGCTCGTTGCATGCCACTGCTGGTGACGAAATCCTCAACGGTTGGGATGGCTTTTTGAAGAGCCTCTTTCTTGGCTGCGAGGGAGCCCCATGTAGACCTTGAGGAAATATTGTCTGCATACATGGTGTAGCTGAGGTCCTGTTGAGCAGCTAGTTGGTGGGCCAAGGGGGCCATAGCAATATTAAAAAGGAGTGGGGAGAGGACAGCTCCTTGCAAGGTGCCCTTATTATGAGTGTCGAAGGGTTGGGATCGCATAGTGCCTATGCCGATTGTGGCGGTGCGGTTGGAGAGGAAGGCGGTGATGTACTGATAGATGCGGGTGCTGTAGTTGATATGATTGAGGTTGTTCAGGATGGCTGTGTGGGTGATGTTGTCAAGTGCCCCCTTGAAGTTCGCCTCCAGATGGCATGCCCGTGAGTACGTCGTTTTTAGCAGGAGAAAGGCGTCCAGGGTGGAAAGTCCAGGGTGGAAACCGATCATGTACAGGGGAAAGAGGTTTTTAGCATCAGTGTGGTTTCGGAGACTGGTATGAACGATCTGTTCATAGATCTCGCCGAGGCAAGACATGAATGGGGCAGAGTGCCTTAACTGAAGGATGTTTGTTGAACTTCGGAATGAGGATGACCTCCACATGTTTCCACTCTGGGGGGAGCTTTGGCTGGTGCATGGCACAGGGATAATGGCAGATCATTGGGAGAGCCCTTTATCCTGCACAGGCATGATGAATCGAAAACGCAGTTTCAAATGTATTTGACCACCATTCAGAGTTATCTGTCTGAACAAACATTCAAGGTCCGTGTAGGGAATTCCTTATCTAAGCAGTTTTTCACATGAGAATGGTTTCCCTCAAGTCGGCGTTCTTAGCTGCACCCTTTTCATGGTCAAAATGAATTACTTGAAGAGCATCTTACCGAGATCAGTATCCTACACTATTTATGTTGACGATTTGCAAATAAGCTACAAGTCGTGTAATTTGTCCATCTGTGAGCAGCAAATTCAGCTAGGAGTGAACAAAGTATCAAAGTGGGCACACAAGAACGGATTTAAACTCAACACAGAAAAGACAGTCAGTGTACTCCTCTAAAAAAAAACGTGGTGTTAGATCTGAACGCGACATCACACTGAACGGGCAGAGTATTGCTGTCCAAAAAGACCACAAATTTCTTGGCGTCATAGTCGACGAAAAGCTTATGTTCGGCACACACATTGAGCAGTTATGGCTTAAATGTATGAAGGCAGTGAACCTTCTAAAAATCGTGTCACACCAGTCGTGGTGTACAGATGGAGACTGCCTGCTGAGTCTTCTAAATGGCGTAGTTCTATCATGTATAGACTACCGCTGAGTAGCGTACGAGTCAGCTCGAAGAACCACCTTAAAAATGGTTGATGCAGTGTACCACCTGGGTCTGCGGTTGGCTACTGGTGCTTTCCGTACAAGCCCAATTGCTAGTTTGTACAATAAGGTGGACTGATAGCCACTTGAACTAAGGCGAAGTTTACAAGTATAGCATACGCCACCAAGGTATTATCTCATGCCGACCATCCATGCAGCGTGCCTATGTGAAACCCGACCAGTACACTGACTGTTTTCAAAGAGACCGTCTGAAACCCCACCTTCACCTATTAGAGTCGCCACACTTGTCCAAGAAATGAGCATACCAGTCTCTAATACTGATGACTTCTTCTAGAGACGTGATTGCTCCCTGGGAAGTGCATCAAGTTGTCTGTGACAGAACTTTTTGTGAGGTTGGCAAGCATGGGTCGCCAATTGGCATAAAACAGCACTTCATGTCCCTAAAAGCAAAGTATCAGTGCACAGAGTTTTACACTGATGACTCCAAGACATCTTCAGTTTGGCCCTGCCGCGGTGGCTCAGTGGTTACGGCGCTCGGCTGCTGACCCGAGAGACGCGGGTTCGATCCCGGCCGCGGCGGCCAAATTTTGATGGAGGCGAAATTCTAGAGGCCCATGTACTGTGCGATGTCAGTGCACGTTAAAGAACCCCAGGTGGTCGACATTTCCAGAGACCTTCACTACGGCATCCCTCATAGCCTGAGTTGCTTTGGGACGTTAAACCCCAATAAAACCAAACCAAAACCAAACATCTTCAGTTTCATGTGCAGTTCACAGCTGTCAATTTTCTGAGACAAAAACAATGAATAGACACAAGCATATTTACTGCAGAATGTCATGGTATCCTGCTGGCTGTTAGGTCCATCCTGCAAAAGAAAATCCCTACCTCTGTTATTTACTGTGATTCCTTACGTGTGGTTGTAGCCCTGTCCTCTGGGAAACCCTATAAAAGCCCCATTATGAATTCCCTCTTGAAATGCTTTATGTTTGCGCGCACATTGAACCTTAAAATTACAATATGCTGGGTACCAGGTCACTGTGGCATAGATGGAAATAAAGAAGCTGGTAGGCTTGCTGCGTCAGCTGCTGAACTGAGTCTTATTAATGTTAACCAACTTCCATACCAGGACCTCAGTCCACATATTAGAGGACTACATTCCGCAATGAGTGACAGCAGGACTGGGATGAACCTAGAACAAACTGCACACAATAAAACCAAGGATTGCAAGGTATGCCACGGAGAAACAAAATAGATTCAAAGAAGTTGCTCTCTGCACACTGAGGATAGAACATACATACATCACACACTTGCATCTTTTAAAGGACACCAGCAACACAGTGCGCAAGATGTGGAGCTTACCATCTTAGTTGTGCACATTTTAATCATGTGCCCGAGATTCGAAACAGAAAGACGGCAGCACTTCCCAGAGCTATACACATACAAAATACCATTGCACCCTTCTTTATTTTTAGGTGATGACTGCATGCTTTCATTGGGTAGGGTTTTCAGAATTTTAACACATGTAGGGTTCCTGCAAGAGATCTCTTACTCCAAGCAACCTCAGCCCCTCCTCATTGCTGAGGAGAAGGCTGAGCTTAGCCGTAGCTGCTAGATGCCTCGCTCTTCTTTTCCAAGCAAGGACTGTGGTTGAGGCTACCTGGCTTCGTCTTTTATATGCAACAATTCTTAACACAATTTTTTATTGCGAAAGCAATACTACTTGCACTTTCACGCCTTTGCCGTGCCGCGGCGGTGTCCACCACTGACCTCCATTTGACCTTGATTGCATTAGATTGGATCAGATTAGATTGGACTGGATTGGATTGGATTGTATAACCGATGCATCACCACAAGTCTAACCACAAGCACCACCACCAGCTGTACCATGGCGTAGGTACGGATATTGCTTTCGCAATTACCGGGCTTAACCAAGCTAAGCCACAGCGAATCTTTGGCACTATACACCTCTTTAGGCCATTCTAGCTGATTTATACACCCTCCTGACACACTGTGGTCATGAACATACTCACTACTCTTGGGCTCTATACACCCGGTATTGATTTTAACACGTGTAGTACGTACTTTAGCCTGAGCCAACCAAAAACCTTGTGTTTGGCGCTCTTTGGCCTTAGATGCCCTTGAGTCAAGAAAACCCAGCATCATCAGTTTCCAATGTATTTCAACTTCACTGCCCATCACTGAGTGGGAAGCTTATTTGCCCAATTTATTCCATGTCAAGGTTTCATTATGAACGGAGTGAAAAGACACAAGACTAACAGTCTTTCACTTGGTCTTCATCTTTTTGCGCTTTTTGTCATGATGAGCTATTTCCACTTGCCTGTTAACTGTCCATTTATCACCAAGTTTTGACCTGCAGTAACTGGGGAAACTCATTTTCTTGGGAATGTTGCAGTTATATCATAACTGAATCAGACCACATCTGTTTCTTTGCCACTTCTGTCCCACTGAGACAATGGATTTTCTACAGCGTAAAAAAAAGTTTAGCATTGCTCAACAGCAGGTGCTTGTGTGCAGACCCGCAACGACACTCGTACGCGCACGCTGAAACTAGCGAGTTCAAATGACGCGCCGTTGCGAAGGCTTGAGTGACAGCACTACAGATGGCGACACTGCCAAAACTCAACTAACTTTTTTTTTTTTCAAAAAGCAGTGCACTTAAAGAAAGCTAAAATTTGGTGCTTTTGATTTTGTGCACTGTTAGTCTTTCTCTAATTAAAAGGCGTAGTTTCGCCTGCAACAAAATTTCAGTAATGGCGCTGCGTGCGCTTTTCTCTTTGTCCCTCCCCTCTTTTTTTTGTGTGTGACGTAGTGCTAGGGTCGTGGCGCGTGTATGAAATGTGTTGTAAATGATGTGTGTCGTGTTATTACTGTCCTTTTCGTGCTCTGCTGCACCTGTCGTATGCTTTTGCCAGGTGCTGTAAATGCTAACGAACCAGGCAGGCATCCCTGCAGAGTGCCGGCGAACCTTCTCACGCAGTGAGCATCATTTCGGTAAGTTCAGCAAGACAACTGGCAGTTCTGCGTAAGGAAAAGGTGGTGTGTGTTAATAATTTCTCGAATGTCAACATACTTGAGTACCATGGTGGCAAGTACCGCGCCTGCCGTTCGCATATCGTCCACAAATCGCTATGTGAAATAAGCGGGAACGATTTGCTTCGGCACGTTGAACTCAACGAAACTTAGCGGCTAAAAAATATTTTCTGGCAGCACATGAGCTTGTCTACGCGAAACGTATGCCAGAAATGTTTTCACTTGAATTGAGCACGAACAGGATGCGCGCGGCTTTCACTGGCAGTTCTACCAAGATCATCGAAACCATGAAACATCGGGTTTACATTCGCAGCTGACATCGGACGCAACCTTTCGAGCTGATTTTTCAAGTGTGCTGCTCGATCTTTTATGCATGATCATCGTAAGGTTTTAGCTTGCCGACTAATTGAAAATGTATGTTTGAAATATGCTGGCCGCTTCTTTTCTTTGTGGAGTGTAATAGTAGTTGTCTAGGAAGGAAGCTTTTGCACAAATGGGAAGCTTTGCTTAAGTGGTGCACTGCAGAGCAAGCAAGAAAGCGTGATTATTCTTTAGCTGATGGGGTTACATACTCGTTGACCTGATTTCTGCAAGTACAGTGCACTAATGTAGGCGTACGTAAAGCTGTCGGTTGGTCCCTTCCTCATGTATTCTTTTAAAACAGATTTACTGAGCATAGCCGCGCAAAAATGTGTAGTGTCTCATATTTTCCAAGTTTTTAGGGAAGGCACTGAAACAGGCTGACTGAATGAGACGGCATAGGATCTTCCTCTGTTCCTGCTCAAATCTGAAGGCAACAGATTTCATCTCATTGTAGGCTTGATTTCTGCTCAACTCATTTGTTTCAGAATATTGTGGATAGCCATTTGGCTTCCCAGTGCTCATCCCTCTGCCTGTTAGGATAGCCGTTTTTGTGGACCAGAACATGGAGGAAGCCTGTTCATCCATCTTATCCGCTGATAGCTACCTGCCCCGTGGAAGTGGTGTGTGGTCAGCCATCGTGGGGTCTGTGATGCCATGTACGAGTCATCTTATGTTGTTGCTTTTATGCAGCCCACCTTTGTGCACTTTGATGCAATGCTCTTTCATGCTTCTCAGAAAGGGCAGTATTTATTCTGTTCTGGCATCATTTATGGAGTTCACGCTTGCACTTTTACATTGTTCGGTTGATCGACATCTGAAAGCTGTAAAGGACCTTGAGGATTTACCCAGTGCATTCAACTCTGGCTGCAGTATGTGCATGCAGTCAGTAAAAGTGCCATTATTTTTGTGTATACAAAATAAAGTTCTGCCTTTTGCATGTTGATTTTTATTATCCAGAAAATATTAGTTGCTGCTAAGAAAGGCTGCAGTGTAGAAGAAGCTTTTGAATGCCTTTTTGCTGTTTTATGTGCCTGGTTATTATTGTCTAGCACACTAAACTTTGCAGCTTATGTGCAAAATATGAGAACATTTTTACTTTACTTATCACTAGAAAAAACAAGGGAAAAAATGTTTCAGTCCACCAAAATGTCTAATTCTATACACTGGTGTGATGTGTGTTAGTCCTCTGCTTCTTAATATAAAACCACACTAAAACAAGCAAAGGAGTCATTTTTCAATCACACTTTGCCACTGATGCTAACTGATAACCAACAATTTCGGAACATTGCTAACAAAACGGATTACTTTACAGTTAATCTAAAAGCATCAGGTGGCCAGGTAATATCACATATCCTCGTTATCCACCTTGTAATTTCTTTCTTGTGAACCCCATTGTTATGAACCTGTTGGGGTTGAAGAAATCAAGATATCACCTCCATGCGGTATGGACAACATCAACTCTAAACTTCTAAAAAAATATGAAAGTTTATAGGGCTATAATTAATTTCTAAACTGTTTGAGCAATTTATGGAGTCTGGTTAGATCCCCAATGATTGGAAGGTGGTTTTAATGCACAAGTCTGAAGACAAGCATTCTTCTATTAACTACCAACAAATTTCATTTATTAGCATCCTCTGTAAGACCATGGAACATGGCATCTACTCTCTCCTTGCAAGTTTCCTAGAGTCAAATTCCTTTCTCAGTTACTGCCAGCAAGGGTTTCATGGAACATTTTTATGCAAGACACAGCTTTTTTTTGTATTACACATGATGTGCATTTCATCCTGGCCAGGGTTCTATGGCAGACTGCATGTTCCTCAATTTGTACCGTAACTACAAGCGCACCTTCTTCACAAAATCAGATGCCTCCCAACTCGCCAAACCATATACCCAGGATGAAAAGAACTGCCTCTGGAACTCGCCAAGTCATCATTACATCTTTCTCCATTCCATCGACCCACAGCTCAAATCAAGACTACCACTTGGGCCTCCGCGTCATCTAGAAACAGTATATCATTGTGTTTGTCTTAGTGTTGCGTTTACGAACAGTCTACGATACTGCTTCAAGCAAGCAGACAGTCCATATTGTGACAACTGCAGCTCAGTTGAGACTGTGCTTCATATCCTCTTCGAATGTCCAGCGCACGCCAACGGACGTGCACACTACGAACAATGCATGCAGTCCGTCACCCGAGTGCCACTCACAGTGGACTCTATTAGGTTATTCACAGACAGCAGCAACGTGCAATGATATTCTTATTTGCCTATTTCGACGCTTTTGGTGTTTTAGACAAACTCTAAATTGCCAAGCACTTGATCACCCTGCTGTCCATGCACAGAACTTGACTTTGGTCTCATCCAAAGAAGCCATCATGCGGTGAACTACTTCGTTGCGACCCTCTACAATGACTGCGCTGTTTTCTACCACCCTTCTTCCATCTTTACTTCCCTATTCCCTCCCCTACGCAGATTAGCATGTCAGCGAATATTCACGCCGGCTAAAACCTGTTTTTCATTAAATAGCTCTCTTTCTCGAAAGCCTTTGAAAAAGTTCAAATTCAGTAACCTCGTCTTCCCTCACTAACTAGTATTCTCAATGTGTGACTGCAGATCAACTTACCTCCTGTTCTTCTCCAGTGGGCTCGAGCATTCCCCAGGGTTCTTGGGCCCTTACTTTTTCTCGTTTGTATTAATGACTTGCCTAACAATGCTGCCTCTTTTGTCTTTAGGCTGTGAAATTAACAGTGACTCTTACGCTTCTATTCTTCAACCTGATATTAACCGAGTTTTGAAACGAACATGGCACTAGGAACTTAACATTAACAAGTGTGTGCTTCTTAATGTGGCGTTGTAACAGCCACTTTTAAACTTTGCAATACTACCTTGGAAACTGTCTTTGTACTAATACTTCAGTGTGCATATAACTTCTCACCTCTTAGAAATCGCATTTTGAATTTACTGCTAACAATGCTAACCGTACGTAAGGGTGTCTGTATCTGCATCTAAATTCTACCTTTCCTCTCGCTCAGTAAAATTACTTCACTCGTTCTGTCTAAATTGGAGTATGTACCATAAGTCTGTGGTAGATCACTAGCATCTGAATTTGAATCTGCACAAAACCAACCATTGCGATTCATGCTTTCCAGTTATCACCATAGCTCCAGTGTTACCGCTGTGAAGGCTACCTTATCATTGCCGCTGCTCTCATGCCAAAGAAAAATTTCTTGCTTATGTCCTGTTCACAAGATATATGATACCAATCCCCTCCTTAAGAGGTGGCTGCTAACCAGGCCTACGTGTTACAGGCTGCACAGATCATCTCCACAAAATAGGTGTTCCTTCATGTCACACTGAACATTTCTTTTATTAATTCATCCCCAGTACCTGTGCGAGTTGGAACGACCTTCCCCACCATGTAGTTGACATTACTAATACTTTTTTAATACTGCCATATGTAGTCTCTCTCTTCAAATTTGTCTTTTCTTTGAATTTGTTCTCACTGGCTTATTTCCCACAATAATTGCATTTGTTCTTGCCGTTTTCTTTTTCTTTTCTTGCTGTACTTTATGGTATTTACTGTACGTTATCCCACTCCCCTCTGTAATGCCTTCAGGCCCTGAGGGTAATTAATAAATAACGGTGGTACGCACAGGTTGTTTTTGATACGCATTCTTCAGCGTCATACTTGATCTCCGGTTTCAGGCGAGGTGCAATCTATTTTTACAAATACACGATGTCCTGTATCCACATTTTGTAGAACTTGGCTCATGGGCAGTGGTTATGCGGTGTCCACTTTCAGCTAATGTATTCTATTTTAGCATGGCCGTGGTATTGCTATGAATTCTGTCAAGTGTATTTTTAACAGTGCTGTTAGTGGACAGCCATATCCAGTTTTTTTCATCATGTTGTGCGAGTTGTCTGGCGTATGGCTGTTGAAAAATACCAGATGGTTACCGAAGCTTTTGCAATCATTGTGGTCAATTACGTACCTTTTAGGCCTTCTCATGAAGATGTGTGCCTGTCACCAGAAATGTTCTAAATTGTGCTTAAATAAAGTATGGCCGTCTGCCATTTCTGTCCTCAAAACTGCTTCAGAATACAGCTGTTTTCAAATCTTTGTGGACAATCATCCCACCAAAGAATCGCCAGTCTGCATGCTAGTCATCGATGTTGGTCTCTCTGCCTCTTCCTGCGTGATGGCACATTTGCCAGGAACACATGTATGTATTGCCAAGTTTAATTTAAACAACCATATGCCGTATTTTTCTGGACAGAAAAAAAAGCTGCTGTGAAGCTCTCATCTTCACTGTAATCTCTTTTGCTTAATAAACACCAAAAAGGTCAGGAACCAGACGTCCTAATGAACTAAAATTGGTTAGTGCACGTTAGTTACTGGTTGTGAGGCCTAGGCTGCAATGGTAGGTACAGACGAGGTTAACTTGGCTGCCTTACACGATCTTAACCATTCTCGAGATATTTGTCAACACTCTTGAAATGCATTTTTTCTGCTACTCATGAAAGATGAGGGACAAGGAGAATGCTACACAGTGTACGCCAGATTGGTCACCGACTAGTGCGGTGACATGAGTTAAAGGAGTAGAGGCACCAAATTTTTCGGCGTGTGCTTTTGCCCTGGAATAAAGTACGAAACATTAGTAAACATTGATCATCGCGTGAAGTTCAGTACTCAATAAATAATTTGTAATTTAATTTTTTTTTTCCATTTTAGTTTCAGTTGCCATATCACTAGCAAGTACAAGGTCACGTAAGGCACACAGAAGCGACAGTATAACCACTGCTCTGTAGCTTTAATGCACTGAAACACTAGCACTAAACTGCTCCAGAAGCCACAATGGCAGCACGTGAACAAAGAGCTATTATAGTTCAGACTGTGTATGCCTCGCATGATCGGATGCTTACTTGTGATGCCACAACCATCTTTCAACTGCTGAAACCAAAACTGCATCGAATAATTAATCCAATAATAAGGTTAGGCAAAAATAAAGTACACCGAATTCAGTTTTCAAAATTTGGTTATAAGTGAAAAAGGATAGTATTCTTTAATAGACACGTTACACGCACTAGGGCAAAGAAGAAAATTAAGATTAAGTAGCGCAGTCATGCATTCTAAGGTATTACTCTGCTATTCTGCACACCTCTGCAAACTGGGAGGCTTCAAGCAGTCAAATTGATGGGCTATAGTGCAGAGGGTCATAAAACAGCCAACACCCGGATCCACTAGCTCAATGTTTTCTTCAGCTATTTCCTTGGGGCTTATTGCGAGGCCCTCTCTCCCTTCTCCTACCTTGTGCCATATGAGTGGGCTTGTTTGAAAACAAACGCTGTAAACTGCAGGAACGGCGGTCTACGAAAAGTCAAGGCCTTGGAAGGTCTTCCTTCCTACAAGGCGCAGTCAACACACAGATTCCTCAGGTTTGGAAAGGGACATGAAATGTGGCACTTCAGCACCACACCGCGTGATGAGGACCACATGTTCCAGAGACTAACAGTGAAGAAGTGAGCGCGGGCAGAGTCGTGCGCTCAGACCTAGCTGCATGGTGGCTCCCATTCAGTAGCTGCTATCGTTTTGAGTGTGTGGTCTGTGCTGTAACTGTACTTAAATGGCTTCGTGGAATGCACGTAGTGCTCGTGGGCATCAGCATGCTACAGGTAAGGTGGCTTTCTGGTGCCAAAAGGGGAGACTCGACCCTGCTTTTGGTGGAGTGACGGAGAGAGCAGGCAGGGCCAAGACAGGGTGCTGACGCCAGTCCAAAAGAGAGGAGCCACTGCGCTCTGCACTTGTTAGGTTGGTCAGGCTGATGGAGTTGTGTGAGAAGGAAGCTCTGGCCCAACATTCCTGATTGTTAAATTTGCATGATAGCAACCGCCTTGGTTGATTTGTAGACAGGTTGTAAATAAACTGCTGCATGTTGTTAACTGCCATCACCCACTTAGTGCAGTTGCTTAGTTGAGTGGGCTCCTCCACTGTATGTAGGGACACTCATGCGAAGCCATACACAAGTGCCACGAAAAAGTATGATATTCCGGCTACCTCGATGGTTAAGCAGCAGTTCCGTCGCTGTCAACATGCAGACCACGTGAGACCCAACCTCTCTCCATTCAGTGCAGAAACCCAACATCAGCATGACAACCTAGCTTTTGCAAGTCAAATTGCACTTGTATTTTTGACTTACAGTTCCTTCCATATCTTTTTTATAGGTGATGGCATTTCTTCCTATAAGTACAGCTGTAAATTTTTTGCACCATTTTTGTGCTGATTACTAGTAAATAAAATCCTCTGGCTGAAAAAAGGTTAAAAGAAATTGTAGGCAACTTTTTACCACACAAGAGTATTATGTTGCCGAAAAAAATTCATTCCAAAATAAGCACCAAAAAAAAGAGCCAAATTTTAGAAAATAAAAACCGAAAAGCCTGACACCTGTATATAAGTTCACTACTGAGCGCAGGTGAATTTCACATGGTGATTTATGTTTGCTAATGTCTTGCACATCACTGAAATGCAAAAATACACTATGAAAATTTTGGTGTCCCTAAACCTTGAACAGTTGTCAGCAGTTCCTTGTTTGAAACTGGACAGTGGCACGCACACAGCACCGAAAGTGGCACCCATGTAAAGCTTGTGCAACCAGTGCTTCTGAGGTAGGGACACAGGCGCTGGTTCGGGTCTGCACAATGGCTTGCCTAACCTGTCATTATTGGGACCCACAATCAGTTGTCTGTCATCAAGACTTAATGAGATAAGCTGCATGCATGGACAATGACTGCCTACGGACTTAAAAGGACTAACTGAACAAAACACCCTACTAGGTTAAGTAGGAAACAAAATGACCTTGCCTCATATTGGCAGATCCAAGCATTATAATACCCGTGGAATCAGAATAATTTTTATTTACCGCTGAAAATTTCATAAATCAAGCTGAAGCAACATTCCGCAGAGCAAAACTGAGCCATTATTGATGTATCTGGCTCAGTGGTTTGGCGCTCGGCTACTGAGCCGGGGTTCCCGGGTTCAAACCCGGCCGTGGCAGTCGCACTTTGATGGAGGTGAAACGCAGACGCCCATGTGCACGTTAAAGATTCCTAGGTGATCAAATTTATTCCGGAGCCCTCCACTACGGCACCTCTTCCTCTCTTTCTTCTTCCACTCTCACCTTGATCCTTTCCCTTGCAGTGCTGTTCGGGTGCCCACCAAGATACGAGACATTTCCTTTCCTCAAAGACCAAAAATGGTGCAAAACCATGTGACGACATCTCAGTAAAATGTGATATACAGTTGATTTTTTTTAACTTTTGCACAATTTTATTTTGAAAAGCATGAGAGATACATCAATGTGGCCTGTTGAGTTGGATTGTACAGCAAGGCAGACATTATGTGCCTCATATGAATTTATAGCATGCCATCGCGGTTCGGCCACAGAAGACGACGACAGTCCCAGCACACCTGCCAAGCACGGGCAGACTAGATTTCGTGGCTGCTCAACTGGATGCCGGAGGCGCTGTCCCGCTCCCGCCTGGATGAGTGGGTCCTGCCAGATATATTTGTGGAGACCCGACAACGACTTGTGTCTGCGATTCATCTCCACAAATTTGGTGACCCAGACTTGATACATCGATAGGTTGCCCTCGACCCTACGTGCCTCCACCATACCGACAAACTGTCTTTGATGCCCCCATTCTTTGGCCCATCCTGGCATCCGCGCAACACAGCGCCTTGTCACGGCTCGTTATGTCGGGCCTTGCATCAACATCGACGTTCACTGGTGCTCGCGCACATGGCTCAGCTGTCAGCAAAGCAAAGTGCACTGACACACTGCGACTTCGCTTGGCACCTTCCCGCCTCCCCGCTTCAGCCACCTGCACGTTGATATTGTCGGTCCCCTTCCTCCCTGCGGGAACCGCCGCTACCTGTTAACCTGCACTGACAGGTTCACGAGATGGCCTGAAGCGATGCCCCTTCTGGACATAACCGCGGAGTCGATCAGAACAGCACTCATCACACTCTGGGTAAGCAGCTACGGTGTCCCTTCCACCATTACAACTGATCGTGGCTGTCAGTGCAACTCCACATTACTTGCCAACCTAACTCGGCTTCCCGGCGTCAATCACATCAAGATGACCTCTTACCACCTAATTTCGAATGGTGTCATTGAGCATTTTCACCGGAAGTTGAAGGCTTCAGTTATGGCATCCGCTTTTCCTTTGCCATGGATCAAGTGCCTACCCCTACTCCTGCTTGGTTCCCGCACCGCACTTCGCAGTGACTCTTCTACCTGTGCAGCAGAGCTAACGTTTGGCACTACTCTCCGTGTTCCTAGAGAATTCTTCTAGACCTCGCCACCCATGCCTGCTGACATCTGAGATTACGCATACCATATACGCAGCGCTATGAGCACTGTCGTTCCACCACATCAGTGCCAGTATTCCGTTGTGTCCATGTCCCTCCCAGACCTTCAGCAGTGCACTCACATCTTTGCTCGCCACGACGCTGTACGCCCACCCTTGTGGCCACCATACGATGGTCCGTTCAGGTGCTCCGGTGTGCTTCTAAGCACTTTCTTCAGCTCATCAACGGCCGAGAGGACACAATCTCAGTCGACCGCCTTGAACCTGCTCACCTTGACACCGACGTCATCGCCAACTATGCAGCTGCATCCACACCCGACCGTGCCAGTCCTCGTCGCGTACGATTTGCGCCAAGAGTATTCGCTTTTCGCCATTCACACTTTGCTCATGGCTTCATCGCTAGAGGGGGGGCCCTATAGCGTGCCATCTTGGTCCGGCCGCAGAAGATGGCGACAGCCCCAGCACGCCTGCCAAGCACGCCCGCCAAGCACGTGCAGACTGGATTTCAGGGCTGCTCAACTGGATGCCGGCGGCACGCTGTCTCGTTTCTGCCTGGCTGAGCGGGTCCTGCCAAATAAATTTGTGGAGACCCAACAATGACTTGGGTCTGTGATTCATCTCCACAGACTAATGATGAATTAACTAAAATCAACTAATTTTTTATAGCAAAAGCAAGGTTATATTGAAAAATTGATGGCAGTCAGCATCGAAGGTAAGCTACATTTTTTAAAATTTATTAATTACCAGTGTGGTTCAAAATATCGACCACCAAAAGTATGCATTTGAAAGCTAGCAGAGTTTGCATTCCTGCATTGAATATTTATAACAAGCCTTCCCCCACACGTCTTACGTGTCAGAAACAGCAGGTGCAATTGGAGCATTTGATGATGTAGAAGAAGTTGATTTCGGCAATGCCAGGTGCAGTGACTGCATTCTATAATTAGTGTGCGAAAATCAGCTCAACAAGCTTTCAAATGCATGTTTTTGACAATATTTCGAATGATATCGCGTATTAAGAAAATTTAAAAACAGGACTCACTTTCGATGTTGAAGGCCAGCAATTTCGCAGAACTTTGCCCCCTAAAATGAAAACTTAAATAGTTCATCTAGGTTAACTAATCGTCTAATTCTTGATCCATATGAGGTACCAATATCCGCCTTACTGTACTAATGTAGCTCAACAGACTGCACCAAAAATCTCAGTTTTTTGAAGAAAAAAAAATCTGTAAAGGTTAAAAAAAATCACCCTGTATGTGGTTAAATGGCCACAGTTAAAGTGCCATTGTGTTTTGCATATGTCAGTCAGTGTCAGTGTGCTAAAACTCATCAGCAAGACATACGTGAGTGTGCTGGCTTTCATTAGAGAGAGGCAGGTTAACACTGATTGCCAAGCTCGGTTTCTGATTCCTTAGTTTTGTGAGTGTGCAATTGCTACTGCACTCACCATTCATTGTTTCCAACATTGGGAGTACTACAAACAACTGTAACTGCTGAACAAAACTTTACCCATAAAATGCTATGCCATTTCTAACAAAACCATTGCCAAATTGCGTGTCTTGCATACTAAAGGTTCATCATCATCAGCCCGACTACGCCCACTGCGGGGCAAAGGCCTCTCCCATGTCTCTCCAATTAACCCTGTCCTTCGCCAGTTGCGGCCACTGTAATTACTTCTAATTACAAAATTACAGGTAATCAATTACCTGTAACACATTAAGTACATCTCTGGCACTGGCTACCTGTGTGTTTGAGGTCGTGATGCACTGTGTCAAGATGTGCAATGGTGCTGTTCAGTCCAACATTCCCATCGTCTCAACACACCCGTGGCTTTTGCATTTCCCTCTCTCTCGAGATTCCGTGTAAAGGATACCCAATGGATGCCTACCTGTGGCATCCATGTCAATATTCTGATGTGACCTTTGTCAATTAAAGTATAATTAGAAAAATCTATTTGGCTTACTGTTATAAACTTTTTCTGCTTTTAACTGAGAAGCCAACGTGTAACTATGCGCGACCAAGTTCTTTCTTGGAGTCCTATTCTCAAGTTCATCAACTGTATCGTAAAGCGCTAACTGCATGAGGTGATGATTTGCAGCAATGAGCTGAGGGCCGCTGAACCACTGTCCCTCAGGTTCTAGGTTTGTAGGAAACTTCGCCCATTGCCCAGTCATCTTGTTCCACTCCTTAAACCGGGAAAATCACCACTCGACATTTCAGCATACCGCCCAACTGCACTCTCCAGCAGTGTCGGGAGAATCATAGATGAATGTTGTTAACACATGCGGAATGGTACCTGGAGCGATATCAAATCTACCCTGGATTTATGTCTGGGTTTCGACGTGGCCGCTCTTACATCGACAATGTGGCTGACCTTGTAACATCCGTCCAGCACCAAAAAAATTTGAAAAGATTGAACGTGGCGCTGTTCTTGGACATAAAGGGCGCCTACAACGTAACACAGGCCATTTTGGATGCATTAGAAACTGCTGAGATTTGAGGCCTCATGTTCAGCTGGATACGCAGCTATTTGGTCGAGAGGTCGTGTTTTGTTCAGACTCAAGACGGACCAATCTCTTTGCATCTAAATTCACGCCGAGTCCCACAGGGTGGAGTGCTGAGCCCAATACTTTTCAACCTTGCTCTCATCAGCCTGGTTGACTCATTGCCACAATCTGTTCAGATCTCTATATATGCCGATGATATCTGTATTTGGGCATCAAGCGTGACCCGTCCCTAAGCTCATGTGAGACTGCAAAAGGCGGCAACGGTACTGACGTTATACCTTCGTCAGCAGGGCCTAAATATTTTGACAGAGAAATGTTCCCTCGTGGCATTCACACGAAAAAAAAAATGACAAGTTACCCCATGTTTATTAATGGCAATGCCATTCCCTATGAGAGAAGTCACCGCTTTGTTGGCACTATTATCGATAGGAACCTCTCGTGGAGTCCCCATCTCTACCTCATGCGAAAGAGACTGACAGCGATTGTTCATATTCTCTCCTTCCTCGGGGGAAAGCCCTGGGGCACATCTGTGCACTCGACGCTTCTACTATACCGTTCGCTGTCCCTGGGATATATGCGGCATACCTTTCCCATTTTAAGCAATATTAGAAAGACAAACATTCAGACACTTCATAGTGTTCAAGCGCTAGCTCTACAAATCTGCCTTGGACTACCTAAATGTGCCTCAACAGCAGGCACAATTTTTGTCGCTGGGGGGCATCCCGTTACTTCATACATTGCTGTTGAAACCATGAGAACACACATTCGGCACGTCACACGAGTTTCGAGTCATCTTGAAGCTCTTCCAGTGCTCAGACCACATACTGCATTGGCAAAAGTAATTCAAGCTCATCGTGCCTATCTTCCTTCACAGTTCACTCATGCTTCAAGACCATGCTCACCCACATGGAGTCTCCATGAACCTTGGGTACACCTCTCTATTCCGGAAATTACTAAGAAATCTGGTGTATCATTGCCTGCTCTCAAACAAATGACACTGTATCATGTGCATTTTAACCATAAACACCGCATACATGTCTACACAGATGGCTCAGTGACTTCAACAGGCTCTGCTGGGTCTGTGGTGATACCGGCCAGGTCTATTTTAATGAAGGTGAGGACTACCTATCTCACCTCTTCAACTGGTGACAATGCAAGCAACATGGCTGGCAAGTACTCCGGCATGCAGGCGCAATTGAAAAAAATCAACCCTCAAGCTAATTTTATCCCTTGCGCTGCCCACTCACTAAACCTGGTCGGGGCACATGCTGTAGATCCTTGTGTGCAAGCCATTAGTTTTTTTGGGTTTGTACAGCGTGTATACGTTTTCTTTGCTGCATCTACTCATCGCTGGGCTGTGCTCAAGACCCACCTGAAACAAAATGCGACAGCGGTAATCCCAAAGCAAGTCTCAGACACGCGGTGGTCAGCTCTAGCAGATGCAACGAGGGCTCTCGTGGTCGGCTCTAAAGAAATCATAGCCCCCTTGATGCAACTATCCGAAGGTCAAGATGAGAGAGGAGGAACGAAGCACGAGGCAAAGTGCTTGCTGAAGGCAACGACAACGTTGGAAACTGCACTGATGGCCGAGTTTTGGGACAGAGTTTTGCAACATTTTGACGCCACCAGCAAGGCACTTCAAAGCCCAACGCTCTCATTGAATGCTGCTGTCAGCCTAATGAAATCATTGTGTGAAGGAAGCATCAAACAATGCTTCATACAAGGCAAGCACCCAGAGAAAACCAAAACAGTCGACACGACACGACAGCGCTGAATGTACAAGCACACCAGAGACGCAAGATCCTTCAGCTAAATTTCGTTGTGAGACTTTCTTCGTCATGATCGACAACCTCCTGCATGCGCTCACAGCTCGCTTGAGTGCTTACACCGAAGTCTGCTCGCAATTAGCTGTTATTGCGGATTGAAAGAGCTTTTCCCCAGCACAGCGGCAGCCTAAGGCAATGGGCCTCGTCACAAAGTATCCTTCTGATCTGGCCGGCACATTTCCCGATGAGCGTGAGCAGTTTATTTCATTTGCGAGCAACGAAGGCTGTTCTTCTGCGACAGACACGCTGAAACTTCTAATTCGAGAAAAGCTTGAAGGTTCCTTTCCGGATGTTCACGTCGCTATTAGACTTTTTTTGTGCTTGATGGTTACGAACTGCACAGGCGAACGATCATTCAGCAAGCTAGAACTCATCAAGAACAGGCTTTGATCAACGATGACTGACAGCCGCCTGAGCGATTTGTCGCTGCTAAGCGTGGAGACGGAGATTCTGAGGCGGGTCAAAGTTGAACATCTGATCAACAAACTCTCCCTGCAAAAGGCCCGAAAGCGCTTGTAGAACTTGTAGGATGTGGGTTAACATCCCTGCCTTTCCGCCCTCTCTGTATCTATCTATCGCCCATTACCCGAAAAAAATGGCTCGTCAAAGTAGCCAACAGAAAAAGGTGTTTCGGGTACAAATGTGACTAGTTTTTATCACATCTGCTTGCGCTAGCGCACGCATGTGCGCCAGTCATGGGCTCCAGCAGTCGGGAGCGTGCCCCTGTCGGATGCACGATGACGCATTCGCCTTCTTACGTACAGAGTGCACTAAAAATAGCCGCGTTGCATCAAGCAGCACGAGAAAGGCAGAGATGTGGAACAGGCACAGAGGCGGCCATAGCCCTGGTTTTAAAAGGAAGGGCTCTTTCGCGGGGAGAGGACTACTGACGGCAGGAGTGCTTGCCCAATTGCGTCATACATAAGTGTGTGCTCGGGCGCTTATGCCCAATTTCTTTATGCCTATTCGAACGGGTTACCATTGCCTAGCCTAGGCGCTTCATTTTTCGAACTCGCGCAGGCGCGGGCGTTTATGTTGTGCTTTGTTTTACATTGCCATAATAAAGGCACCTTTTTTGTTGAACCTGCGTTGTTTGTCGGATCATTCGCCATTCCCGAACCCCTTTGGATCAAAAGGCGTGGATTCCAGCATTTAATAAAGAAAATAGTTCACTGTTCTCTGTAGGTGCATCCACAATTCACTTCGGCAAGCCCAGCAATGATACGTATTTTGCAAGAAGAGTTTGTGTTTTCAGCATGGTTTAAGCGAACAAGCTGCCAACATGCATACACAATTCACTGAAAGTTTGGTAGGAGCTGTGGAAAATTGAAGGGAGTATAGGCTGCACCTCTCACTTATTACATTTCATAGCACCTCAGAAATGTAATTAGGCACCACTGTGCAGTGTACTAGTGCAGGTGTCTGATAACACAAGGTCACTGAAGCAGCCACAACCAAGCAACACTGCTGAACGCGCCGCTCTGCTGCCAAGTTTCGCTTCACACGGGTGTACCAGTGGCAACGGCAGGCAATCGCCGTTGTCATTGTACAGTACGTCGCGACGAATGTCACTTCATGCTGTTACACTTCAGGTAAGATCAAATGCGCTTTTTCTGCCGACATACATTTTCTTTTTAATTGTTTACATGTTTTCAATGTGCTATGTGCCATTAGTGAGACATTAGCCCAGAAATTTGCTCAAACAAGATTTTTTGTTTTTCTATCGCTTTCCCTTGTTTGATCAGAACATTATAAATAGAGGATCTCATGTTACTTAGCCCAGCCACATACCGCATTAACATTTCTTTCTTATTCGGGCCAGTGTTTGACTCGATAACAGGTCATAAACGCGAGCAGGGCCGCAGGAAAAGAAAAAAAAAGATTGTCACTTCTGTAGGCACCCATCAGTTGTAAAAGTGCTCATACTGAACAAGGGTCATGCCTGTGGAACAAGGGTCCTCAAGTTGCTGTGGAACCCTGTGTCCCGACTTCACACCTTCCTACCTAACATGAACAAAAATACCCAAATGCTATTTGTAACAACTGGATGAACAGTGAAATATCCTGCTATCAGTAGCCATACTATTAATCAGTCCCAAAATAAAGTGGGCAAAGGGAAGAGGGCAGAGAAAGGAGACTGATCTCGGGAACCAAAAAAGTACTCCAAGGAGCCCATTTTCAAAACCCCCGCTTTGAAAGGAGTCCGAGTCTAGCTTGTTTATATGGCACACTGTATGCTTATGAATCCAGTGCAGATTTGCGCAGGCCTAAACCTTCCATTCATTGTGAACCTGGCAAGGAACTGCACACGCACATTGGTGTTTCCCCAACTTCTCTCTCTGCAAATCATGTAGCCGAAAGTGCTCAGAATAACTTTCCAAACAACAGCATACCGTAACATGCAGAGGTGCCAAAATACACACTCCACAATAAAAGTAAATACATTGCGGGCATGCTTTCAAAAATTCAAACTTTTTAAAACTTGACCAGGAGCATGCTCTGAACCTGTGGAAACAGCGAAAGTATGCATTATGCCATACCAATCTCTGCTCACTGTGGTAATGAGGTCAAGGTAGAATCCAGCTGGTGGAAGGATCTGCAAATAAGCAAAGGCGCTCGCTGCAGATCAGAGTAATGCTACAAACACGGCCCGTTTGCACAGATGAATTCAACAAACTCACTCCCAGAATTGAGTACAGCAAGTGAGGGCTCCTGCTGCCGCAGAAAAACAAAGTAACGACATTGGTAGCTGCTGGTTGATACACACACGAATTAATTGTTTCGTAAATGCACTAGATGTGCATTTCCAAAATTAATTACAACAAACGAAACAGTGTAGTGGATTCACTGATACAGTAAGTGCTGCACATGCTGCTTGCATGGAACTGCGCTGGAAAGTGGTTATAGCAGCTGCTGCCTTGTCCCTTGACAGCCACATGAAGTCCACACAGCGGCCGCTAGCTCTCCTCCAAAAGACATGCTGGCTCAGCGTCATTTTGGTTTGTCTGAATACCCTCTCAGTGCCCTTGGCAGCGACTTAAAGGCACGCACTGCCTGTTACTTATGAATGCATTAATTTTTTTCTGGAAATCTTTCCCATAGCTTCCTCGAATGCATTGGAGCACACAGAACAAGTGTTGGGAAACTATGGTAGGGACAGGCATCCCAAATGTTTAAACAAACGCAAAGAATTATACCAGTGCAGTTATTTCGGTTGTAAAACTATAAATATTTCCATGGGCATCGACCTAGTGCTAGCTGAAGGCTAATGAATTCACGTATTCCTTGCGGCAACCGTCGCCTTACACATGAGTTACTTGGCAGTGACGGGCCTGAGCGGATAAGCACAATGAATGCATTGCTGCAGTCTCATGCTGTACAGAAGGTTCGTGGCACTCCCAGGTACGCCAGTTATTTTTTTCACACTGAGCCAGCTCATATTTAAACTTAGGCTCTCCGCTGGCCAGCAACCCCTTCTTTCGCTCTTCGGAAGTATCACAAAGAAGCTGATCTCCTGCATTGCAGCACCGCGTGAAAAAGGAAGGAAAACATACAACTGCTCTGCACAGGTAAACGCCACCTACCTGTCGGGAATCCCGACGCTTTCATAGCGCAAGTCACGTACCCCATCTGCTGAAGCTGCGAGGAAGGCAGTAAAATCCCACAGTCCAGCGCGTTTACGCTGGCACACACATAAATAACAGCTGCGGCCAAATTGTACAGAGGCCATGAGCGAAGGAGATGAATCTTGATAAAGACAAACCTTCGTTAGAGGCAACCGACTATCGATAGGTGCACAGTAGCAAACATGCAACAGTCCTTTCAAGCGCGAAAAAACGACCTCATCGACGCCACTCCGCGGTCTCCTCGCGCGCCTTCACCCGCACGATGTCGCGAAATTTACGTCAGAAGACGCTGCATTAATAATCGAGACCGTCACATACTTGCGCAGTCGTGCAGCAGCTCTTTCAACAAGCCACAAGGCGGTGACAGAGCGACGACGAACACTTTTTATCTAGTTGGCGGGCAAGTACGAAACAACATCCATCGCGCGTGCACAATGAATTATTAGAGCGCAGCTCTTTGGCGTCCGTTCCTGGGTTTCGCGTCGGCGTCGGCGTCGGCCTCGTAACCAGCTCCGCCCCCAATGTCACGCTTTTCAATTGGTCGAAATGCTCGTGACGTCACAGTGCGCGAATTTCAAATGGGGCCAATTGTACTTTGGCTAGTAACCATGCAACCAATCAAAGGGATCGTATAGTGATGCTGCAACTAAGTTGTACTGAGTTTAGTTAATTGCTTAATTAATCAATTAGCCTAATTAATATAGAGGAGAATGAAGAGGTCAGAAGAAAAGAAAAGAAAGACGCGCGCCGCAGCGACAATAGCGTCCGCGGAAGGAGACGCTGCTGAAAAAAACAGATAAGTACGAAGCCGCGTTCCCTCCACCACCACGCACTTCCCCACTCAGTAAGACGTTGCTCGTTTCATATACTTTGTGTCGAACATCCTAGACAGTTCCAACAATTGACAGGTTAATGACAGAACACGATGGATAGAAATACAATAATATAAATATGAAATAGCCTAATTAACCTTTCTAGTTAGACCGCATAAATCAATAAAACCGAGAACAAAATTGGTCGAGTTGGGGAATCGAACCAGGGTCTCCGGAGTGCGATACGAGCACGCTAGCCACTCCGTAATGCCAGCTGAATGGTTTGGAATGAACAAAGGCGCGTCTAGCTAATACGGCGTCTTCGTTCACTCCCATCTTCTCCCTTTCCCTTACGGCGAGGTGCAGGTGTCCACCCAGATATGCGAGAGAGAGAGATACGTTTCCTTTCCTCAAAAAATAAATTTACCGTCCAGCAAGGCGTACAGCCGAATTGGCGATGGCGTTCTGTGGACTCCCTGGCAGCGTTGCAAGACGCTGTCGCGTTCCACTCTTACAGGCGAAGCTTAACATGTTAACCACACATCAGTAACACACGCAGACAGCCAATGGACGCGTAATTCGCTGGCAGCACTTGATTCATCATTCACAACCACATTCTTAACGTACGCTCCCTTGCCGCACATGCCAAGGACGTACACCACGATCACATTCTGCGCCATTCCTCTGTACTTTGCTTTGCTGAAACCTGGATGGATCCCGAAGAGCCTCTCGAAATCATAGATTTCCTATACTGCTGTGGTGCTCGCAGAGACCACAACAGAGCGGCGGGAGTCGCTATCTACTCGCGCACAGGTCTCTCTGCAATACCAGTCGAAATGTTTGGCACGTCACATGAAGTTGGCGAACTGTGCGCCGCAAAGTTGCCCAACGGCTCGCTGGTAGTAGCTGCCTTCTTCGCCCCTACCGCACTCACGAAAGACGTCGTGCACTTCCTGCAACTCGCATTAACCGTCCATCGATCCACACCGATGTTAGTAGTGGGGGACTTATATGTTGACATAAAGACAAACAGCAATTTCCTAACACTTATGCGGGAGAACATCCCGTTCCTCTCGCTCGTAACGCGTCCCACGGCTGTGACAACCTCGCGAGGCACTTGTATAGATCTCGCCTTTGAGAATCAAGCATTGGTGTACCAAGTCGAACATATATCAGTCTATTTCTCCGACCACAAAGCTTCCTTCATGACTGTCAAGAACTGTTAGTGGAGTCTTTGTTAAAGGAATACGTGTGAAAAATAAAAAAAAATTATGTGATAGCGCATACATGTGTTGCTCGATTTCTTTGCCTCAATCTATCGAAAAGGTGAAACAGCTTATTTGCTGCGCTCAAATTTCGCATTAGGAAGTAACGTAATCGTCGGTAAGTTTTTTTTTTGACAGCACTCACCTCAGTCTGGAAAAGGTTGAAGGTAGGACTGCCTAAACCATGAACTGAGAGCAAAATTCACCGAGCTCGCATCTACCAAAACAGCACCGGGCCGATTCACGAGAGAGAAACGAAAGCGCAGATAGCGCAACGAGGCGCTGGAGCGTACACGAGTTCGCCCGTTCTCTGAAACGCGCGCCATCCTCGGTCTCGGCTTAATTTTAGGCGTCTGGGTTTGAGAGTTACATGCCGCAAAAACAGAAAACCGAAAAACCCTCCGGCGTCACATCCGCCAAGCGTCCTCCTTTCCACCTACTCTCTGGGCGCGCATGCGCAGTTCTGCGGAGTTTGCTCTCTCGATGTTCAGGTGTAATGGGCGTTATTTTCAAGAAGTACGTGGGTGACTGGTGCGGGGGTAAGGGGGAGGAGGGAGCAAAGGGCAGTAGGGAGAGGGTGCTGTCTCCCGCTGTACCTTTGCGTGCGCCTTTCTCTTTTTCTCCTTTTGCTTTTCCTCGAGCCGTGGACCGCAGGCCGAGAATTCTTCTAAAGTGCGCTGTTTTTTTTACTTCCGACGCTGAAGAACGACAAAGCTGGCGTGTCTGCCAAACCGGTCCTGACAGGTCTCATGCATGAACGCAGCCTTGCCGGCTCACGTAAAAAAAAAAAAAAAAAAAACTTCACAGCGCCTAATGTGTCACTCCTGGCGAAGGGTCAGTCCTGAAGCGGTGAAACATTTCTGACAAATCACATCAGAGTTTTGGGAGAGAATCAGTTGCATTCTTTGACGTCCTGGTTACGCAAGACTGCCACCAGCTTTGTGAAGAGCGCAGTGCAAGGCACAAAGAGTGGCACAAGAACAAATTTTGGTCGATTTGGCGTGGCTACGGCAAATGCGAATTAGGTGTGTTAGCACTGCGGTTTCGATATTCGGATCCACTGCGCACGGCTGGAAGTTGATGCAGAGCAGAAGATACCCAAAGCACACCGCGAGAGACTGGTAGTTTAGGACACGGGATGTTCGGCTGCGGCGATGTAAGAGCGAGTGCTGTGCTGCTGAGGTGTGTCGTATTACGCGTCATGTCGATCTGCCACTGTTTTCCTCATGGTTTGTACATGGTTTATGTACATAGAAAAAAAGGCGATGATGTAGTGGTCTGATGCAGTGGCCAGCAAACTAATCTAATCGCGCCGTCCGAATTGGAAACCCACTCGCGGCCGTAAGGTATTTTATTTTAGTTAATTTTATTTAAGGTCAAGAAAACTCCAGACATGCAGACGGACCTCGGCGAACACTAAGATTGAAAGCCTCACCGCCGGATAAAAAATTACCGACGATTACGTTACTTCCTAATGCGAAATTTGAGCGCAGCAAATAAGCTGTTTCACCTTTTCGATAGTGAGTCAACCCCAGCTGCGGAGTTGGTTTCAGGGACAACGCCGCCGATGCCGACACAAACAATATGATACCCTCGCTTCCGCAGCGCTAAGAACCAGGTCTAGCCGTGGGAAGGTGGTCACGTATTCGTCGACGTGCCGGGGCCTACGTGAAATAACCGGCACGTCGGCAACTGAAGAGCACCCTATCCGCCACACAAGAACAGGGGGGGGGGGGACCCTTTCCTCCTCTTTCTGCATGGCGGCGACGGTGTTCTATGCAGTCACGTTATCTTGACTCTCTAGCGGCGTCAGCGGCATCCAGCGGTATCAGTCGGTCGCTGCTAGCGCTGGGGGGATGAAAGGGGGGCGGAGCTGGTTACGAGGCCGACGACGACGCGAAACCCAGGAACGGACGCCAAAGAGCTGCGCTCTAAAAAAAAATTCGATCGCATCAGGTCGCTGTTGTCCCACCGCCATGCGGAGGCAACGGCAAGGTGTTCTCCGGCCGCCCGATGGAAACGCATCATCGTGCGGCCGTGGTTCGCGTCTGTTCACTTAATGAAGAAGACGGTACAAGAAAAGGCTCTACCTTAGAGCCTTTACTTCGTAAACAATTCATTACACAACCATTATGAACAGGCGAGACTTTTGTGCGGCCACGTAATTGGTGAAAGCTTCGGACACCACGTGTCCTCAGCCTGTGTGTTGCAATAAACCAGCCGTATGGAGCAAGGTATCCATTTCTCTACAGATCATTTGTAGGTGATGAAAGCGACACAGCCGGAGGATCTGGTTGCCTGTTGCGTTCTCGAATATCTTATTTACACTATCACAAGACAGACGCCTGCACTTGCAAAGCATCACGTCCTGTGCCGATCCAACCCCTTCTAACCGCTGGTAAGGTTCCACCAGCGCTGGTGGAGGCCTATCGGTGGTCTAGCTCTTAGGCCTATATCAGATGTTAGGTGTGTGTGTGTGTGTGTGTATGCGTGTGTGTGTGCGCGTGTGTGTGCGCGTGTGTGTGCGCGTGTGTGTGCGCGTGCGTGCGTGCGTGCGTGCGTGTGTGTGTGTATGTGCGCGCACACACACACACACACACAAAAGGCAGCGAAGAGTGTCAAGAAAAAGTTGCGTGAATGCAAGCGCTATTCCTATGCAAGCGCATCAAACTATATCATATACGAGGTCTGTTAGAAAAGTATCCGACCTTTGTCCGAAGAAAAAAAACTGGCATAACTGGAGCGTTAAAAACCTAATAACCTTCAAAGTAGTCTCCTTGGGGCTCCATATACATCTCCCAGCGGTGCTGCCATTGTTGGAAGTATTCCGAAAAGGCCCTTTTCGGAATGGAATTTAGCTCTGCTGTCGTTGCAGCCATAATGTCTATTTTTTTCTGAAATCGCGCTCCTTTCAATGGCATATTGATTTTAGGAAACAGCCAGAAGTCGTAGGGGGACATATCAGGAGAGTAAGGAGCCTGTTGAACTACAGGAGTCAGGTTTTTAGACATAAAAGTCTGAATCAAATGCGAGGAATGTGCAGGAGCAATGCCGCGAGGGATGCGCCAATTTTTTGTTGACCTTAATTCCGGTCTCTTGCGCCACACAGCACCACGTAGGCGATGGAGGACATTCCTGTAGTACTCTTTAGTCATTCTTTGACCCTGTGGGGTGCGTACTCGTGGTGTGCCACACAGAGGGAATCAAAAAAGCAGTCAGCATCACTTTGACATTGCTGCGCACTTGGCGGGCCTTCTTTGGTCTTGGTGACGTGGAATGCGTCCTCTGTGACGACTGGGATTTGGTTTCCGGGTCGTACCCGTACACCCAAGACTCGTAACTAGTGATTACGGCGTCGCTAAAGTCAAGGTAACTGTTTGTGGAATCCAGCATCTCCTGTGAGACTTCAACACGAAGCTGCTTTTTCTCCACCGTCAGCAGCTTCGGCACGAACTTCGCCGCAACTCTCTCCATGGCCAAATCTTCGGTGATAATGGAATGTGCAGAAAAATTGCTGATGTCCACCTCTTCCGCAATTTCTCGGATAGTCACACAACAGTCCCGCATCACCACAGCGTTCACTTCGGCAATTACGAGGGGGGACCCAAAAGAAACCGGATTTTTTGTATAAAAACATTATTTATTAACTCTTGCGCAAAATTCCTTCAGTCACCTTCAAAGTACTCTCCATGAAATGCGATGCCCTTGTCAAGTCTTTTTTCCCACTCTTTGAAGCATCTCTGGAACTCTTCAATTTTGATATCGTGCAGTGCCCTTTGCGAAGCTGTTTGTATGGCCTCCACATCACCAAAACGCTTCCCTTTTAGACTTTTCTTCATTCTCGGCAAGAGAAAAAGTCGCACGGGGCTAGGTCTGGTGAATATGGAGGGTGGGGAACGACAGTCCATCCCCGAGAGGCCAAATAGGGGGTCACTCGTAAGGCCGTGTGTGCGGGGGCGTAGTCGTGATGAAGGAACCAGTCACATGATCGCCAACGTTCCTTGCGTTTCCTCCGCACACCCTCTCGCAGACGTCTTAAAACTTCCAAATAAAAGAGCTGGTTGACAGTCTGGCCAGGGCGAACAAATTCTTGGTGCACAATGACACGAACATCACAAAAGACAATGATCATTGTCTTCACATTCGACTTCAACTGCCTTGCTTTTTTTTTTGGTCTCGGAGAGTTGGGAGACTTCCACTGGCTTGGCGCTTGCTTAGTTTCTGGTTCATACCCCTAACACCGACTCTCATCACCTGTAATGACTTTGGTCAAGAACTTTGGATCACTTTCAATCTCTTTTTTAAATCCCTACTCAAATTTAATCGAATGTTCTTTTGATCCTGTGTGAGAATGCGAGAAAGAAATTTAGCGGAAACACGTCTCATTTGCAACTGCTCAGTCAAAATTCGCTGACAAGAGCTCCAACTCACCCCTATCTCTTCTGAAATTTGGTCTATCGTGAAAGGACGATCTTTGTTCATTTTTTGACGGATTTTTTCAACGTTTTCATCGTTTCGCGACGTTGAAGGACGCCCAGAACGAGCATGGCCTTCGACACTCATCTCACCGCGTTTGAAGCGCCCAAACCACTCGAAAACTTGTGTGCGGCTCATAGCATACTCTTTAAAAGCCTGCTGCAACATTTGATAATCTTCCGTTGCCGATTTTTCAAGCAGGAAACAAAACTTCAAACACACTCTCTGTTCTTTTAAATTCGCCATAAAGATTTCGCAGGCGGAACAAAATAGCTGCAAGCGAAACACAGCACTACAATCAAATGTTTGCCTACAAATTTATGTCGTCTGCACAGCTGTTTCGTGAAGGTCTCCACTAACCCCATCTAGCGGTAGAACTCTCTACTACGTCTACGAATGGCAGGGCGCTCTCAGTTCGGTTTCTTCTGGGTCCCCCCTCGTACCTGGTCATTTCGGCATGTTGATGGCCGACCGGAGCGTGGCTCTCTCTCCACGGATGTGCGGCCGTCTTTAAAACAGTTGCACCGCTGCTTTATCTGTGTGCTGCTCATAGCATCATCACCGAAAGCCGCCTGAACATTTCGAATGGTTTCCACTTGGCTATCGCCAAGTTTCTGGCCAAATTTGAGGTAGTAGCGCTGCTCCTCTCGCGCCGCCATTTTCCTTGCAACAAAAAACCGACGAGAGCACTGCGCACTGCCTCACTCAAACGCTGCTTCCCAGCGACTGACGCTATCGGCAGGCGGGGAAAAATTCGTGCATGCGCAAGAGGGTTCAAGGTCGGCTGCTGTAAGCGCGCTTGTTTCATATCCATCAGGTGTTCGCAAAAAAATAAAAAATAAAGTCGGATACTTTTCTAACAGACCTCGTATGCGACGGCAGATCTCATGAAAATGGATATACGTTTCAGTAGAGCTATCTCCATAATACTGCACGGATGCAGGAAACGGGCGCGGTGGATATTGTGTTTCTCCGTTTCGGAAAAATGAAAAGAACATGGTGACTGAGATTATGCGTAGGTTTGAAATACCGTAAATTAGCCGCATGTCCTGCTGCATGTATCCGGTCACCATACGAGATCAGCCTACATTGACGGACCCATATGACTGCAACACATCCGCAATGCCGTGTTTTCAATAATGCTTATGAGGACGCTAGTTTGTTCAATAACAGTTTCGCGTGGCGGGTATAGCATGTGGTAACATCTGTCCTGCTATAGGTAATCAGTCCTTCCTCTGCGTCTTGAGGCAAGCTCGTCGTACTTTAGGCGGTGCGGCAGGGCAGTATTATATTTTTAACTGCCCACAAGGCACCTATCGAAGCCCCCCCCCCCCCCCCCCCCCCCGCCCCCGTTAGCTCGACATTTAACCCGGGCTACTCTCGAAAAAAATTCCTGCCTACGTGCCTGCTGTCCGCACTACATGTACATTGAGGTGTTCAGGATGTAACTGGGCTTTAAGCTTACGACATGTGTTTCTGATTAGTCGATATGGCAGTGATCTGCAGAAATTATTTCCTCACAGAAAAACCCAAATAACTGATATGGAAATAATTTCGTAAATGCAAAAATCATTCGTACTACGTAGAACATGTGCTGAACGCAATTATGACAAAACTAGGCGTTTAGACTATCTCAATTTCTCACGACTCAAATCAATCTGTTTGCGTGGTTCTTAAGTTTCTTAGGTTCCATTTTTCGTTTGATGCACTGTTCACCTCACGGCTGTCCAGACTCTTAATTTTTAGTGATACACTTTCTCTCAGAATGTGTGTGCGCATTTACCTTGTTCTTCATACTTTAGAGAAGTTGTCGATGGTGTTAATGAGAGCAACTGCCGGGCTTTTAAGGCGCCAGTGTCTGGTTATCGCAGCAACAAGCTTGTCTTTATCAGCTGCTTTGGCATACTCCTTGTTTCGAAGTTCTGAACGGCGTTTGGAACTTTTGTGTATTTCTAGTCTCGTATGCAGACTTGCATTATTTGTACGAAATCACTGTTCCGGTGTGTAAATCCCGAGCAAGATCTTGCTATAATTGTAAGTTTGTGCCAAGAACATAGCAACTGCAACATAGCATCCGCAGCGACATAGCAGCGCTGTAATGTAGCTATGTAAAAAAATGAACAAACAAACAAAAGAAATATTGCCGCGACGGAGTTTGCAACCCGCGGCGGTGCAAACAGATGTCTCGCTGGCCGGTACACGAGAGCACTATGCTCTCGCCGAAGCCGATCACCGCCTCGTGCTAAACTGCAACACACTCTCACGCTGTGCTTTGCGCCTCGTCGTCTCCAGCAACTTCCATCTGTGCCCAAGTCAAGAAAGGAAAAGAAACAGGTACGCGGCGTTGGTGTCCACATGCAAAAACTTGCTTTCGAAAAATATTTCGTAGTTAGCAGTGCTAAACCACCCGCAATTTTTTGATGAAGACGGCGTGCCTACACCGCAATAGCCACGGTCCGGCTTCTTTTCGTTCACCCCAGCAAAGAAGGGAGCGAGTAGGGGAGCCACACAATCAGCGCGCCCTGAACACGCTGGGTGACAAAAGAATAAAGAGAATCTCAGCCGGGGCGCCGAAAAGCTGGGTTCACGGTGGGGGAGTACCAGTACACACTAAGTGGACAATGGGGGAAGGCGAAGGCATCTCTCTCCCAAACCAGGAAGGAGGAATGTAAGAGGAGAAGGAGGAGCTCAACTTCTTGCGGCGCGTGGTGGCGGATTTGTGAACTAGGGGCGCATGAACCAGAATCCTGGCCATGAGCGTAGTACTGCTTCCACAATAAAAACTTGTACAACAAAATGAAGCTCCACTGCCTTACCTTGATTACACCAATCAAGTTCGATCTAGAGCTTCAAGGCTAGAACAGCTTCAATGTCCTACTAGGTTGTTGGTTGGAACATGAGAAAATTACTATCGCAAGCTTGCGAGAGAATATTTACCCGCTCATCATTTAATAATTCATCTGTTTGCAACACACCTGTGCCTTAAAGACCAAGAAAAAGGGCAAAAACTTGGCGCTCTTTATTCCATTCCTTGCGTTGATTCAAAATGCTAACAGTTACTGTTTTTTTTTAGTGGGCCGGCTGTCTGACACCGGTCCGTAATTTTCGGCTTTATTTTCTCACTTCAGAGGTTTTTCACTTTTTTTGTGGCGTGTGTTCTCGACGTGCGACGACCTGGGGGTCCCTGGCAGCCGGCAAAAGCACGTCGAGCGACCTCCTCGGCGCTGTGCGCCGTATCAACGCCGACACGGAACATCACCACCAGCTGAACTCCATGCTGCACTGATGGCAGCAGCGGCAGCGGCGGGTCCAGCGGCCCCTGTAGTTGCGGCTACAGACCAGGGCCCGGCAAACAAGAGGCTGCGTGACGACCAAGCCAGCAACGAGCCTGACCGACCATCCAGAGGACATGGACCAAGCAACGTTCACAGTTGTCTCGTACAAGAAAAAGAGAGCTACCGGTGTTCCTGTAGTCTTCAGGCCCACCGAGGAAGGAGGAAGCCTATGGAAAGCCAACCCCAACACTGTGGCGTCGGCGGTTGTAGCATCGGCACAAGAAAAAGTCTTCAGCCATCGCATTCACAAGGATGGGAGCCTGATGGTTACAGTATTGACGCTGCCCGCCGCCAACCGTCTGCTCACGGTAACTAAGCTGGCTGGAGTGGCCGTAGAGGCCCAAGTCCCATACTCTTACTTGGCAAGCTATGGCAAAATACAAGATGTACCTGTCACCTACACAGACGAAGATCTGAAGGAATATCTACGTGACCAAGGTGTCCTTTCAGCAAGGAGGCTAACCGCCTACACTCCTGAGGATGGTGGAAAGATCAAAGAGGTACGCCGTCGCGCAGTTATATTGGAATTCGCAAAAGATGCGCCGCTACCAAAAAGAGTAACGCTTGGGTTCTGTAGTTACCCTGTAACTGAATACGTCGGAGCAGCAACTCAGTGCTATAAATGTCAGAGGCATGGCCACATATCAAGATATTGTAACGGTCCCGTGCGCTGCAAACTGTGTGCGGGCCCCCACTCGCACAAAGAATGCACTTCGAGAGCACAACCTAAATGCGCTAACTGCGGTGGCCCTCACCCTGCTTCCTATGGTGGGTGTTATAAAAAGAAAGCAGCCACAGTTGCTCGCACCGCAGAGCAAACACAAGGGAAACCCCCTAAGCGCCATGAACCACCACCTAACCCCGACGTGGTTTTCACGACTACGCAAGCTCTTTCCGAGAATCAGTCAACACAGCGTGGGAAAGCACCTGACAAGACCTACGCAGATGCAGTAAAAAAGAAGCGTGGGAAGTCCGTTGGTTCTTCTCCTTCATCAAAGCTGCTGCAGCGCACTGCACAAGACCCGACAAACAGCGTCGCTCGCTCTGAGCCTAAGGCGCCACAACATGACAGGAAGATCAGCGACAAGCAAACCGGAAACTCTGAACAAGATATCACAAGCCTACTCATTCCGATGCTGTTTGCAGCCATCAAGGCTCTTATCCGTGCAAACCCCTCGTCAGGAGGACTCCCAGAAGTAGAAGCTGTCCTTGCAATGGAGCCGTTGGTGTCGGTCTCCTACGCTCTGCAGGGGCGTAATACCACACTTCAGTAATTATGGCTTCAACAGCGAGAACATGGCCGCAGCTGACAATCCACAACATCTTTCGTACATGCACCATTTTCCAGTGGAACGCTCGCGGGCTACGCTCTAAACTCAGATTTCCGACAGCTCGTGCGAGCGTACCGCTTCCCCTTCATAGTCATCTGTGAATCACGCGTCGAGGAAACTTTCCGACTCCACGGATACTATTTCCATCATTCACAACGACCAGATAACGTCATCAGATTGCTGATAGGCTTTCGCAAGGATATCCCGGCCTCATCGGTTGATGTCCCGCCGCACAGCGACAATGAATACGTGTGCGCTGTCACAGTTATTGCCGGACAACAGTACGATCTGATTGGAGCATATCTTGAGCCAGGCACGCCATTTGATGCTATGAGACTTGATAACTTGATAGCAAGGATGCCCTCACCGCATATTATTTGCGGAGACTTCAATGCTCATAATGAAATTTGGGGCAGCTCACATACATGTGCCCGAGGTGCCAAGCTTGCAAAACTTCTCTCCAAGCATTCAGTTCAGCCATTGAATGATGGCAGCATCACCTACCTCCGAGGCCCGACGACTACCAGCAGCATTGACGTGACATTTTTCACAAGTTCATTCGCCCACAACTTTGGCTGGTGCACTGATTTGGAGACACGCGGAAGCGACCATTACCCAATCCTCATATCGGCTTTCCATGCCCAGAAATTCCCAAAGAAATTCCTTACAAAATCTACAAACTGGGACGCATACAAGGGCGCTTTAAGCAGAGGAATTACTGAGGCAACTCGCAATGAGGAATTAGCATCAACAATGGCGTATTGCCTGAGAGTGAGTACACAAATTACAACTAAAAATGATAGCCTACCTTCAAATGATGACACATTTCAAAGGTTCTGCGCTATACGCAGGCGAGCTGAAAGGAAAGCTCTGCGCACAAAAAGCCTCAATGACCTACGTGCATGCCGACGGGCACAACGTCACATTCGACGCTATATGGATGAACTCAGTCGGGAAAAGTGGCGTGACTTTTGTTCTACGCTGGATGTGCGCCAACCAGTAACCAATATTTGGCGGATAGTTAGAGGTATGCGCACGCCGCCTCAACAACTCCACCCCTTCGCTGCACCCTCCCTACAAGAACAAAAATCTATAAAAGAAGTCTCAGAAGAATACTGCAGGCTACTGTCGGCAGGGTCAGGGCATTCGACACTCTCCGCAAATGGTCAATCAGGCATCCCAAAGGCGGCAGTGCCAGCGTTAGACCTGCCTTTCACAATGGAAGAACTATCTACAGCTATCGCGGAGACAAATAGACACACGTCTCCGGGTCATGATGAGGTGACTTATGAAGCCATTGCAAAGCTACCCCACACCTCCCGTCTTCGACTCCTGGAGTATTGCAATTCTTCCTGGATGACTGGTGAGGTCCCCACGGAATGGAAGCTGGCGAAAATTGTGCCTGTTTTGAAACCCTGTAAGCAGCCAACAAGCTACGCATCATTCCGGCTCATTGCCCTACTGAGCTGCGTAGGTAAGCTCATGGAGCGCATGATCTGCAAACGCATAACTTGGTTCCTAGAAAGCCGAAATGAGTTCCCCCAAGAAATGAACGGGTTCCGTCAAAACAGGTCTGCGACTGACAATATCATCTCCCTCGTCTCATCAATTGAGGAGTACCTTCATGCTGGGTACATCCCGACAGCCGTTTTCCTAGACATCAAGGCCGCCTTTGACTCTGTCTTTCATCATGCAATTCTCGCCGCCTTTTCCAGTCTTGGCCTTGGAGGAAAGCTATACAAATGGATTGGGCATTATTTGAAAGAACGGCAAATTTTTATGACCACTCCGAACGGTCCAACGCGCTTTCACGCAGTAGAGAGGGGCGTACCACAGGGAGCGGTGCTCAGCCCTCTCCCGTTCAATATTGCCCTTATACACATAAGAAGAAACCTTTCGCGAGGGGTACGTATAACAATTTATGATGATGATATCTGCATCTCGACCGCATCACGCTCGCGCTATATCACCCAGCAACGTCTACAGAGAGCGCTATTGCACATTTCGATGTACCTGGCTTCCAGAGGTCTTCGTCTCTCGCCAGAAAAGAGTGTTGCAATGGCGTTTACAAGAAAAACGATGACCCGATATCCGCTGCTCCTAGGCGGACGATCGCTACCATATGTACGATCTCAGCGATTCCTGGGTGTTGTAATCGACTATAATCTGTCATGGACACCTCAGATAAAAAAACTCCGCGAGAGGATCACTGCAGCATCGCAAGTGTTTAGGTTCATGGCGGGAACAAGGTGGGGTAGCAACTGCCGATCAATGCTTCTGCTTGAAAAAGCCTACGTTGAAGGAACCTTGCGCTACTGTCTACCAGTGTTTCAAAGATTATCTACATCAAGCAATAAGTCTCTCGTTGCCGCACGGAACAACTGCCTGCGAATATGCCTTGGCCTCCCAATGGGTTCCTCTGTATCAGGAACAGTAGCGGAGGCAGGATGTCTCCCACTAGAGGTGATTGCCGCCCAGGAAACTATGCGTACCCATCTCCGCCATGTTGTTCTTCAAGGGAAGAAGCACTTCCTGCACCGTGTCCACCTAACACACAGCAACTCTAGCTTTGGCCAGGCAGTGCAGCTCCTGCCCATCGCTACTATTAATCAGCCACAGAAACTACTACCTCTGGCCTTTCCTCCATGGACACTCTCTCCTCTAAAGGTGAAGAAGTTTGTTCCAGGTGTGAATGCAAAGAGCTGCATGCCACAGGCAGCGCTTCTGCAAACTACTCTCGCCTACTTAACGGAGGAATATAGGCAGCACACCCATATCTTCACCGATGGTTCAACTACTAAAGAAACCTCTTCATGTGGCCTTTATGTGCCCTCAACAGGCCATGCCCTTTCTTACCGGCTGCAGCGGAGGACATCCTCTACGACAGCTGAGCTTCACGGCATAAAGGAAGCTGTTTCTTACATCCTGCGCCGAACCGCCGACCATTGGGTTATCTTCACCGATTCGAAAGCATCTCTCCAGATCCTGGCCAACCTGCTGAAGAAAACGAATCACCAGCCAGTTTCCCTGGACATCGGATATCTACATCATTTAGCTATTGCCGCAGGCCACTGCATAACATTTCAGTGGGTACCTGCTCACTGTGGCATTCAGGCTAATGAAAAAGCAGATGAAGCGGCCCGTAAGGGCCATCAACATCGGAGATACATTAGAACTTTTTTTACGAAATCTGATGCGTCCCAGGTGGCCAAAAGTTTTGCTTCCGAAGAAATGTATCGGCTTTAGAGTTTGCCGACATATCAGTACCAATTTCTTCACTCAATCGACCCACATCTTAGACCAAGACTTCCACCCAGAATTCCTCGACATCTGGAAACACTTTATCATCGACTTCGTCTTAATGCTGCATATACAAACGGCTTACGATACCGTTTTGGACAAATGGACAGTCCGCACTGTGACAACTGTGCCGCGATAGAAACTGTGGAGCATATCTTGCTTGAGTGCCCTGCATATGCTAACGAGCGTGCGTACTATGAACATTGCATGCAGAAGCTCTGCTCAGTGCCCCTTACAATGGACAAAGTTTTAGGTCCCTTAGCCTGCCTTAGGCAACAGAGACTTGCAATGACTTTTCTATTCACATATTTAAAAGACATTGGACATCTCGATAAGCTTTAAATTCACTTGCACGTCACCTTCATGCATTTTTCATGCAGTGAACTTCGTCAGCCCATTTGACGGACTATGCACTCCATCACTCCATAGGTTACATCAATACTCGCCATTGCATCCTTAGTACCCATTTCATGGCCGCATTTTATCTTCGTTTTTTTTTACCTCTTCCACTCTGCTCTCCTTCCGTCTTTATCTCCCAAATTCCCCTCCCTACGCAGAGTAGCATGCCAGCGATTTTTAAAACGGCGGCTAAATTCTCTGCTCTTCATTAAAGAGTCTCTCTCTCTCACTGTTTTTTTGATAACAATCATATTCCTAATGTCGCTTCTATTCTATTTGGCTACAAATTTGGCGCTAAGATTGAATGACATGGCTACTATTGGCTACTTTTGAGCTCAAGCTTTGGCTCCTTTTAAAATGTTCCCAACGGCAACCCTGCATGGTTTCAACACGACGGGGTGCCTACGCACTTCTCGTCGAGTGCAAGGGATTGGCTCGACAGAAACTTCCCCGTTCAGTGGATAGGACGCGGTGGAATCATGTTCTGGCCACCTAGGCCACCCGACCTAACTCCATTAGGCTTCTTTCTTTGGGGTTACGTCAAAAGCGGTCTACGCAACTGAACCCGAAAACTTAGCAGACCTCAAACAAAGAATCATCAAGGCATGTGCGAATATACCCCCGCACATTGTGAAACGAGCTTTCTAACCGCTACCAGTATCTCGTTAACAGCCACAGGTCCAAACCTCTTCCAGTATGTATCAGTTCGCAATGACGGCACTCGACAGCATGAAGGCCAGAACAAGAAGAACAATGTTTATTGCAGGGCATTGATATATATATATAGCCTTCGTAATACCGCGGTTTACGCACTGCGCATGTCAGGCACATTGTTATCGTGTTATCACGCAAGCCCGGTACATCCTTCCAAGGTTAGCACAAGGTTGGTTCAAGTTCATGATAACTGATTGAAAGCAGCGTCATAACGAAGACGTTGGGGAGGCTTCACGGTACGAGTCGACCTCCTCAGACTGATGACACTTGTGGCTTGCTCTGGATGGGTAATCGAAGCTGAAGGCGTGGCACCGTGGGCTAGATGTTGGTCACAGATCCCCGGAGGCTGCTGGGGTGCTGCACTTGTGCCAGAAGGCTGCGGTGTCACACTCCCTGGACTGTTCCTTGCATTTGGGTCAGCTTCGTCTGCGCAGTCGTCGTCGGTGTCATCGTCACTTGTTTCAGCATACTGCTCGCTGGAATGAAGCAGGTGTCGCCTGTTGCGCCGAAGAACACGACGACTTTCAGTAACAACGTGGTAGGACCTCGGGGCAGCTTCCCCAACCACCTTTCCTTTCTGTGACCAAGTTGTGTCTCGCAGCCTGACGACGTCACCTTTACCTAGTGGAGGCAACGGCTGTCCTTTGGGCGTCTGGCGGTGCTTCTTGACTTCGATAGTCTTCATACCGCGAAAATCGGGGAGATTAGATCGAAGGCGCCTGCCTTGAAGAAGCTCGCCAGGGGATTGACCATCAATCAGTGGCGTTGATCGGTAGGACAGAAGGCCTAGCCAGAAGTCGTGTTGTGCATCTTCAGTTTTCTTCATTATCCGCTTGACAATTTGCACACCTTTTTCGGCAAGGCCGTTAGACTGCGGGTAGTGTGGGCTAGACGTGACGTGCGCACAATCATACTCTTTCGCAACCGATTTCGCATTATCGCAAACTGTGGTCCATTATCAGTGCACAGTTTGATAAGAATGCCGTATCGAGCAAACATAGCACTGAGAGCCGCAACAACACTTCTTGCACTTGTGTCTGGAAGCCTCTCGACATCTGGGAAGTTGGAAAGAGCATCATATACGACAACGTAAGAATTTCCCCCAAAACAAAAGATGTCCGCTCCGACCCTGTACCACGCACACTGCGGCACCGGGCGCATTATCAGCGGTTCTTTGGCGTGCTGGTACGCGAACTTTCTGCATGTAGAACAGTTTTGGAGAAGCACTGCTATGTCGTTGTTCAAGCCTGGCCAAAAAACGAGAAGTCTTGCTCTTTCTTTGCATTTGTTGAAACCAAGGTGGCCGGCATGAATTCTTGCTAGCATTTCTTGTCTCATGCCTCTCGGTATGACAGCTTTTGTTCCTTTGAACAGAATTCCGTTGATTACGGACAGTTCAGAGGAAAACGGCTTCAGCTCACCTTGAATTGGTTTTCCTGCTGATAAGTTGCTGACGACAGCCTGGAAGGAGCTGTCACGAGCAGTTTCCTTTGCCAGTTTTTGCTGAGTTGTTACCGTGACCATGCCGTTCAGGAGCTGTAGTACGTGAACTTCGACGTCTTCTGTGGCACCAGCATTGTCGACACCCCCGGGTGTAGTCGATCGTGAGAGCATGTCTGCCAAGACCAGGTGCTTCCCTGGAACGTACTGTAGAACATAGTCATATCTGAGAAGTCTTAAAAAAAATCTCTGCAATCGTGGGGGCATGTCACAAATTCCTTTAGCAGCGATTGACAGAAGTGGCTTGTGGGCGGTCTCGATAATGACCGTCTGTCCATACACAAACTGATGAAACTTCTCGCAACCGAACAGAATGCCCAGCGTCTCCTTTTCAATTTGCGCGTAACGCTGCTCCGGTGGTGTTAAGACTCGTGAAGCATATGCCACCGGTCGCCAGTGACCACCGTGACACTGTAAAAGCGCCGCTCCGACGCACTCCTTGGACGCATCGCAAGTTATTTTTGTTTTCTTTTTGGGGTCAAATATTGCTAGTAAGGGTGATGTCGCAAGTGCCTGCGTGATGCATTTCCATTCCTTCGCGTGGTTTTCGGTCCACTCGAACTCGACTTGCGGTTTGATAAGCGCTCGCAGCATCGCTGTTCGTTCTGACAACACTGGCACGTATTTTCTGAAGTAGTTGATCACTCCTAACATGCGCTGTAGATCGGTTTTGCTTTTTGGTGTTGGCATTTCCAACAGATTGCGCACAAGCTTCGGGTTCGGGGAAATTCCTTTTTGTCCGATAACGTCACCCAGAAAATGCACCTCTGTTAAACCAAACTTGCATTATTCGGCGTTTAGTGTCAATCCTGCTGTTTCGGCAGCTTTCAGAACTGCTACTAGCCGTCCATCATGCTCTTCACGTGTAGTGCCCCACACCAAAATGTCGTCGATATACACGTGAACGCCTGGCAGCCCGTCAAACAACTGACTCAGCATTTTGTGAAAAAACTTCCGGTGCCGATGAAATGCCAAACGGCAGGCGCAAGTAACGGAATTGACCGAAAGGAGTGGCAAAAGTGCAAATTTTTGATGTTGCGTCGTCGATGGGTATCTGGTGAAATCCAGAGTTTGCATCTAGGCAACTAAAGTAGCAAGCGCCGGTCAATTCTGCTTCAATATCTTCTCGCCTGGGAAGCTGGTAGTGTTGCCTCTTTATATGCTCATTGATCCTTCTCGGGTCCATGCGCACCCTAAGACTGCCGTCTTTCTTTTTGACCAAAACCAAAGGGCTTACCCAGTCGGTAGGTCCATCTTTTGTGATGATACCAGCTCTCTCCATTCTTTGAAGCTCGTCGCGAAGCGGTTGGCGCAAAGACAGGGGCACCCGCCGCGCTGGCTGGACGACTGGGGTAGCATCTGGCTGTAGTACCATGCTGTATGGTTGCTTTAGGCATCCTAAACCCTCAAAGACGTGCCTGAAGTGCTTGATCGCTTCGTACTCAGCAGAAGTGCTGACAGTGTCCACTGTGCGCTGCACAAGGCCTAGAGCTTCGCATGCGTGAAGCCCCAGTATTGCACGACGTCCATTTTTCACCACGTAGAATTTCACTGTAGTTGCAGCATCTCCAACTGTTATTTTTTGGACTGTTGTTCCGAAGTTGGTGATGATGCCTCCATTGTATGCTCGCAGCACAGAGCTCTTAGGATTCAGTTCGGCAGTTTTTAACTTGCGGTATATTGAAAATGGTAAGAGGCTTGCTTGTGCTCCGGTATCCACCTTGAATAATGCTTTACGACCCCCAACTTTGGCTTCGACAGTCCAGTCACCAGTAATGCAGCTGTCGATGCAGACGTCAAGAACATCAAACTCATCATTGAACTGTGCGCCTACTTCGTTGACGACCGCCCTGGCCGGACAACAAATCGCAAAGTTATGCAGCTTTCGACAAGTGTTGCATCTTTTTCCGTAAGCAGGACACTGCCTCGGCTCGTGCCGTCGGTTGCATTTCTTGCACCGGTACGAAGTACCGTTTACTGCACTGGTCTCTTGCACTGGTCTCTTGCCGGTCTACGCAGCGGTGGCACGATGCCCTACTGCGAGAGACGGAGTCAATGCTGTCACCAGGCCTGGCCCAGACCTGATTTCTTTGTGCAACTGATTCCGCTACCCTGCACATTTCTTCAGCCTTTAACAACGTTAAGCCCTTTTCCCGCAGCATTTTTTCACGCACTTTGGAATTATTCGTCCCAAAGACGATCTGATCCCTGATCATGTAATCGTGCAGTCCTTCGAAGTTGCATTGCGCTGCTTGCTTCTTGAGGTCTCTAATAAATATTTCGAACGGCTCTCAGTCTTCTTGTTTTCTCGAGCGAAAAACATACCGCTCATGCACTTCACTGCTTACCTCGGCACAGTATGCTTCAAACTTCCGGACCAGGGTGTCGTAATCTTCCTTGTCTTCTTGCTCACCAAACGTAAACGTGTTGAAGACGTCAAGTGCTTCGTCTCCGGCAACGCTCAACAGGAGTGCAGCTTTCGCTGCTCCGCTTCTTGGGTCGTCCTTTGGCGTGGTCGCCTTGATGAAGACTTCCAGTTTTTGCTTAAACCGCTTCCAATTCTGCGACAGGTTACCGGAGAGCTGCAAAGGTTCCGGGGGCTTCAGCAGGTCCATGGCGCTCCGAGCTACGCCCTGCCCAACTGGCCACTTCTCACACCATGTATCAGTTCGCAATGACGGCACTCGACATCATGAAGGCCAGAACAAGAAGAACGAAGTTTATTGCAAGGCATTGATATATATAGCCTTCGTGATAGCGCGGTTTACGCACTGCGCATGTCAGGCACATTGTTATCGTGTTATCACGCAAGCCCGATACACAGTAACATCAGGGGTACCCCAAGGTTCTGTACGTGCTCCCCTCCTATTCTTAATCTATATAAACGACTTACCCTCAAACCTGGTTTGAAATGTTCGTCTGCTTGCCGACGACTGCGTTATTTACCGCACAATTTCGAACACCTTTGACCAATCACAGCTCCAAAACCACATTGACACAGTGCATGCCTGGTGCGATGACTGGCTAATGTCGCTTAATCCTAATCAATGTAAACTCGTATCTTTTCACCGCCTGCGTAACCCCCATGTATTCACTTACTCGGTTGCTAACGTTCCACTAGAATCCGTATACTCATACAAGTACCTAGGCGTCACCTTGTGCCAGGATCTCTCCTTGTGCTCTCATGTAACAAACATCGTCGCATCGGCTAACCGGTCATTGCGTTTTTTGAAACGTCACCTACGGCACGCCCCTCAAAGTATTAAACTTCTCGCCTACCAATCACTCATACGACAAAACTAGAATACGCATCTGCTATCTGGAGCCTGAAACAAGCATATCTCATCAGTTCACTAGAATCTCTCCAAAATCACGCCACGAGGTTCATTCATTCTGCCTATTCGTACGGCATCAGTGTATCGTCACTTAAACGACAATCAGGTTTATTAACTCTTGCCCATCGTCGTCGCATTGCTTCTCTTAGTCTGTTCCATAAGTTTTTTTATAGTTCCATCGGCCAACCACCATACATCACACCGCCAGCTCGCATATCTCATCGCACCGGCCATCCACTGCAAGTTACATGCCAACGCGCCCGCTACGTCACTTTTTCCGCATCCTTTTTTCTTCGCGCTGCAAAAGACTGGAATGGCCTCCCCCACGACGTTGGTGCCATTACCTGCCAATCAAGTTTTGTTAACAATTTAAATATACACTTCATAAATATCATGTAGGCAATCATATTTCAATCTATATTTGTACTCCCACCCCTTATGTAATACCCCCAAAGTGGGTTTAAGGTAATAAAGTGATATGAAGTGAAGAGTGCTCCAGTCCATGAAGGAGGTGGTGGTAGTGGTCTAAAACACTTATGTACAGATACACTTCACGAGGTTAGGCATGAGCTGACCCAGAGGAGGCCAGCCCTCACAAGTACTAGGTTGAGGTGACTAGTTCGGGACCCCAGTGGCGTCGGCCGCCACCCGGGCTCGCGCAACCAGGGCCCGTTGGGCCTGCAGGTCAGAGCAGCCGAGCAGGGTCGCCTCCCAGTCCTCCCGGGTTGGGTTGGGGTGAGGGGGGATAGCAGGGTTGGAGGGGCAGGCCCACATCATGTGGTAGATGTCCGAAGACTTCTCCGCACAGTGCGCACAGCTGCCCGAGAAAGAAGGGTCGAAGTGTTTTAGAGCTGCCCGGCACCGCAAAGTATTAGTATATAGGCGAAGCAGAAGCCGCTCCTCCGCCTTTGAGAGTCCTTTACATGGGCGGGATTAAAGGCCGTGGCCAGACTGATAAAGTAAAATAATGTTTTTGAAGGAGTAAGCTGGAGTGAATTCGAGTTCCTGATCGTCGGGGTCGGAGGGGATGTTCGGTGAGAGCGCGCGGGCGGAGGGGTCAGCTGCCTAATTTCCCTCAAGGCCCACGTGAGCAGGATCTCAAACGATAGGCCGATGAGCGGAGTCCCCGGTGTAGACGCTGTTTTGGAGAACGCGGTAGACTAGGTAGGGTACCCAGCCCTGCTCGACGTTCCGACAGGCCCCTCGCGAATCGTAAATAATTGTCTCTGAAGTGGGATCAGATGCAGCCAGCGCAGTGTCGACCTCCTCCGCGTGTGTTGTCTCAAGGGCTCGGAAAGTAAGACCGTTCACTGTTTTGGATTGGTGGACGACTGCGGCCGTGTACCATCCCTCATGGTGGGGGCCGGGGGCATCCACGTAGAACACGCCATGTTTCAATCCATAGTGGCGGGGCATGGCTTCCGCCCGCGCCAAGCGCCGGCATTTATGGTCATCACGGTTCATGTTCGCGGGAAGAGAGCGCACGTGGAGGGCGCATCTCCGCTGAGATGAAATACGTACGCGCTCTTACATGAGAGTGGTGTGTTGGATGTGTAGTCGGGCAAGGAGGCGGTGACCCGACGATGCTTTCGAGAGACGTGTGAATTGGTTGGTCAAGTGGGCTTTCCGGAACTCCCGAAATGTGTTCACCATGCCCAGCCCCAGGAGGCGCTTGTTGGAGCTGTTCACTGGGAGGTCCAGAGGCCGCTTAATAATTTTGCGGAGGATGACTTCGAGTGAATCCTCCTCTTGCTTCCGCAGGTGGAGGTATGGAGTCAAATACAGAATTCGACTGGTTACAGATGCATGCGCCAGCCGCAAGGCGTCGTTACAATGTAACCCCCCGCGCTTGTTAGAAACGCGGCGGTAAGCAGCCCACCTGGTCCCCCACCTGACGGAGTTTGGACAATGTTGTTTCTGACTGTCTGTCCTGATGTATAAAGAGCCCCAGTACCCGGACTTCGATATTTTCAGGGATTGTACCTGTCTCAAGAGACAATGAAATTTTGGCTGTGCACTTTGTTGAGGGATGTACGTGCACAAATTGAGATTTTTGGGCGGAGCATTGCAGGCCGCAGTGGCGAGCATAACGGTCCACTGTGGTCGCCGCCTCCTTTAGGTTGGCCTCAATGTCTCCAAGTCAACGCTGTGTGGCCCACAGGGTGATGTCATCGACGTACAGCGCATGCTGCACACCGGCGACAATGCCCAGCTGGGCCGGTAGGTGCATCATAGCCATATTGAATAAAAGGGGAGAGAGCACCGCGCCCTGTGGTGTACCCCTGGTTCCTAAACGAAAAGGGCCATGCTCCTTATCCTGGATTCGAGTGCAAGGTTGTCTGTCGGTCAAAAATTGCCGAATGTATTGAAAGGCGTTTCTGACAGAGTTAGTTTGAGAGAGGTGGGTGAGTCTGATCTCGTGGGTAACGTTGTCGAATGCTCCCTTCAAATCCAAGGAGAGTACGACCTTTTCATTGTGAGGGCATTCGACGGGGTCGAAGACAGCCCGATTGAGTTGTAGCAGGACATCCTGCGCAGATCTGTGTGGGCGAAATCCGAACATGGTATGTGCGAAAAGATGTTTGGATTCCATGAACTCGGACAGCCTGTCGCGTACCATCGTCTCTATGAGTTTGCCCGCACAGGAAGTCAGAGAGATGAGGCGGAGGTTGTCCGTGTTGATGGCCTTGCCAGCTTTAGGAATGAAGGTGACCAGGACAGTCTTCCAGTCGATGAGGAGTGGCACTTCCCCAAGCCAGATTGAGTTAATGTAATTCAATAAAGACAGGTATGCCGGGTCGGGGAGGTTGGCTAACAATTTGACTGTAATTTTGTCCCGACCCGGAGCGTTGCCGCGTTTCATTTTTGCCAGGGCGGCCCTCAGGTCATGGAGCTGGTACGGTTGATTCAGCTGAACGTTCACAGAGCCTGCATAAGAGTACGCTGGCCCGCGGAGGTCCTGAGCATTTTTAACGTTAGTGATGCATAAAACCTAGCCACCGAGATACGACGGGGCAACAGTCATCAGTTCACGTCGTTTAAAATTACTTTGGATGAAAAATAATAAAGTACAAGCGAACAACTTCAACATTAGCCTTGTTTACATGAACCCAACAGCGGCGGGTCGAGTCAGGGGATGGAGTTCCGCAAGGTGAACCCATCTCGATAACTGCGTGTTTACATGAACTAGGATTTACCGAGCCGAGACCGGTTCGACTGTAGCGACACCAAGCGTTGAGCAGGGCAATGGCAGAGGGCTGTGCTAGCCTCCAAGATCGCGGCATGCTTCCGCTGTCTCGGAGCCGCGACGGCACAAGCGAAAAACAGGTTTGCCTTTAACACCCCCCCCCCCCCCCCCCCCCCAATTTCTCAACTCAATCCGGACATGTGAACGCCGCTACTGTTCCTTTCTTGGCCGTGCCAGAGCGGAAAGGGCAATTTTGCGCGTTATCACCGTGCTGCTTTTTCGAAGCCGCTGATGGCAGGAAACGTGCCTCCAAGTTCAATGCCAATGACGAAAAAAGAGCGCGTGCTGCTCGCGGAAATAGTGATTATGCGTTATACTCGAGCACCTGCCTGCCGCAGCCGCAGCTATCTATAGCCTTGGTGCCGCCGGTTGTCGTCATCATTTCGTCAGTCTCTTACGTAGTATCGTGGGCGGGATTTCTGGCGCACTCTGAGCGTTATTTCCCGAAATGGATCCGGAAAGGATGAAAATTGAATCGCGAATATCTCAATACCAGCTGCACTTAGGAACATTCTGCAAATTGCATTTGCTTTGAATCATTGCAGTCTCCAAAACGGCGACTGCAATATGCAGCGTGGAGTGAAGAATTTGATAAATAATTAACTTTGACCGCTATTGCCTTATCTTGCGTCCACCACGCCGAATGTACATTGTGTGAAGGCGGCATTCAGGATACTACTATAGCCTTATTTTTTTACGTGTAAATTGTTAAAAAGCACCCTGTATATCACGTCTATGTGTTTGTGCTCTGCAAAACAAGACTTCCTGCCAGAGATCAGGGAGATAAAAAATGTCGTGCCTCGTGTCGTCTGCTTCCGCTCTTTCTCTCAGGTTCGCGTACAGCAAGACGTGAATTTTACATAAATAAGCCGGATATCACACTACGAGTGGCTGAGCTTAGTAGCTAGTGGTATGCCTTGCTCAACAGTATGAAATGGTGGTCGGCCGCTCGAGTACCGGTGAGAATTTTCTGCTGTTTTAATTAGTTCGTTTTTCATTAAATAAGCGTCCCTCCAAACTAAGAGCTCTTCATGTATGTAGCAATACGTGATGAGAACAGTAAAAGGTGGATTTAATGTTTGTAATATAAATTACCGGTGTATTTTTGCAGCGCAACTCCTTTTCAGTTGTCATGAGACATGCCCCGCCGTGGTGGCTCAGTGGTTACGGCGCTCGGCTGCTGACCCGAAAGATGCGGGTTCGATCCCGGCCGGGGCGGCCGAATTTCGATGGAGGCGAAATTCGAAATGGCACGTTAAAGAACCACAGGTGGTTGAAATTTTCGGAGCCCTTCACTACGGCGTCTCTAGTAGCCTGAGTCGCTTTGTGACGTTGAACCCCAATAAACCAAACCAAACCAAACCAAGTCATGAGACAAGGAATGATTCGATCACGGTCACATGTGTTTTCCCGAAATCCGCTCCTTTCGTTGGAATATTTATGTTATTCCTCAACGTTAGTGTTTTGACATAAGCCGTTCGTTTCTTGCGGATGTGAATTTTCAGTTCCAAGATAACGTGCTGATATTCATTATATCACATCTTCCATCAGCGGGCTTACACTTATCAGCAGGGCAATGGGCCTGAGTGATGCTTACGTCACTGGTTCTTTGCCTGGTTTTAGAATGCCGGCGATATTCTCTAGCTTCAACCTCACTGATACTTCTCATACAAAGATTTGTGCTGTTCCACCACACACGAGCATATGTTGTGGCGTAGCTGCGTGATAGCCTTGTTTTTCCAGTTCTGCCCTGTGGTGAGAGCTTGTTTTACATTAACGCTACGTATCAATAGCTGTTCTGCAGTGATATGGCGATATAGACTAGCTTGCACAGCCTCCTTTTGAGGGTCGGGGAGACAAATGTCGGCAAATTGGTTTTGGTGTTAAGGCGTTTATCCTCTCAAAACTACTCAGGCTGTGAGGGACGTCGTAAGGAACTGCTTCGGATAATTTTGAACACAAGGGATCTTTACCATGCATATACATCGCACATTACAGGGGCCTGTAGCATTTCGTCTCCATCGAAATCTCACCGCCACCGGAATCTAACCCGCCTCTTTCGGGCCAGCAGCCGAGCACCATAACCACTACGCCATCGCGGCGGCTGATTGAAAAAAAAAATGTCTCAGGTGTTCCTCTCTCGAATAGAATTTCGCAGTGTTGTTAGAAGACTCTTTTTTTGTTATTTTTCTTTGATATATGAAACCACAGCGAAGTGGTGAAGCTGCCGAGGCTGGGTGCGCGTCCTATACTCACATGCGAAGTAATCTGTAGTGGTCTATGCGCAAAAATGTTGCACAAACAGTAGCACTAAATAGTTACCAGCTTTGTCGCTTATGTTTATAGAAATAGAGCCACGTACGTAGTTGTGCTCGCCGATCGGCACGACGGTTTTAAGTACCTTTCGTGAGCAGTGCTTTGTCCTGAGTGGACCTTCGAGTGCCACAGTCTTTCGAAACCTTCATCAGTTAATGATATCAGTGTGCTTCGCAACACGGTTAGCCCTCGGTGCAAATAAATACGCGAATGTTAGTGTAAGTCCGAAATTATCTGCAGGAGAGAAACTGTGCAGTAAAGTGATCAACATGAAGACTCTAACGCAGCTGCGCGTCGTCGGACTTTTGAACATCATCATCAGCCTAACTACGTACACTGTAGGACAAACGCCTTTCGCATAATTATTCGATTATCCCTGTCCTGCGCGCCAACTACGGCCACTGTATCACCGCTAGCTTCCTAATCTTATCCGCGAGCCAGACTTTCTGTCACCTCCGAGCGCTTGCCTTTTCTTGAAGTCCAATCCGTTGCTTTCAAGGCTCACCGGTTATCATACCTACGTGTTAGATGACCTGCCGTTGTTCATTTCTTCCTCTTGATTTTAACAAGGATATCAATAACTTGCGTTTTTCTCCTGAACCCTCCTGCTCCCTTCCTTCTCCTGAAGGTTGCACCTATAATTTTACTTTCCATAGCTCGCTGAGATCTCCTCAGCTTAAATTCCGGTCTTTTCCTTAGCCCTCCGTAATTCCGCCAATTCGATGAATGCTGGCAAGGTACATCTGCTACATCCCGTGAACATACATCCCTTAAACGAACTTAAAATATATCATCTGGGTGGTCATCCACCCAGCAGTGTTGTAAGGAAAAAAGGCGTAGAATAGGATGGCATGCCAAGTGCTGTGTCGGACACGAAGATACCTGTACGCGGCGAGCCTGCGGGAGATCATTTTGTTGAAGCATTCCGTTAGCCCGTTACTTTGCTGGTGCTCGTGGGCTTCTTTCGGTGGCTCGTTTCTCAGTAATGCAGGATTGCTTTAGCAAGCTCAACAGTAGACAACTATGTCCTTTATGTGATGAGAATTTTCGAGGTACCGTGGCGAAGGAGGATGTTTGCAACGAAGAATTTGGCAACTTAAGCTAGGCTACCACGTTTCGGGAATTTCCTTTCAGCGCAGCGAGTCAGGTAGTCGATTGCTATCAGTACATCAATCACCAGCAATGACAGCTTAAGTGACATCAGCCACAAGACCGTCCGGGAGGAGCTTCACAGACTGTTCCCACCTTTTCCGCCGGTAGGTTGGGGCGGTTACGGGCGCGGTTCGTGTAAAAGCCTACTAAAATCGTTAGCGGCTAAAGAAAAATCTTCCTGGTCCACACTTGGACCCGGAGCGACATCTTATTGTCGGTTGCTAGGTCACATAACACGGCCTGGGGCACATCTCCTGAGGTTTGTGTTGTGCTGCATTAATTATGTAAGTGCCCAGAGACCGCTTCTGTTATGTAAACGTTTGCACGAGGAGGCAGGCCTACGGAGGAACCACGAATGCAATTATCATTAGTCCACAATAGACTATGCCTATATCAATGCCCCTACTGCTTATTTGAGCAGAGCACGTCTCCAAGCCTGGCATTCTCCTACTCCTTTATCCCCCTTTATGAAAATACGCCTTGCGGCGCACTCGCTAAAAAATATCACATTGGTTACAACAGCCATTCAAGCGTTACAATTAAGAAAAACCTTGTATCTTTTTAAAACTTCAGATTTACAACGGCTGTATGTTCAAGCCGTACTTTCTCACAAGACTGCCATTGCCATAAAACTCGCTTTCAAGAATTTATCAGCGCAACTCATTCTGCCCGCTACGTTTCGTTATTAGTTATTTCTAGCAGACACGCAGTCAACACATGCTTAAAATGCACACCTTCCCACTATTACTCTCGTGCGTCGTCACGGGAGCCGAACTCGCTTCCAGGGGTCCCAAACGTGGGCATCGAGTGCGCATCCTGATGATGACGGATTTTTATGGCCCAAGGGCACCTGTGATCAAAGAACGCCGTGACAAAAATTATTAATGTCTTCTCAAGCTGGGGTCAGAGACCCATTGCCCAAGCATTTCACCCTAAAGAAGCCGTGCAACAGGCAGGGGAAAGCTTCTACCCGTTGTATCACCGGTTGGTACCCGTTGGCACTGGGTATCGAACACCGCACCTGCCGCATGCGAGGCGGATGCTCAAACCACTGGGGCACCGCTTCGATGAGTGCGCATCCTACTGAGAATTTCGGTTTGGTTTGGTTTATGGGGTTTAACGTCCCAAAGCGACTAAGGCTATGAGTGACGCCGTAGTGGAGGGCTCCGGAAATTTCGACCACCTGAGGTTCCTTAACGGGCACCGACATCGCACAGTACACGGGCCTCTGGAATTTCTCCTCCAAAGAAATTCAACCGCCGCGGCCGGGATCGAACCCGCGACTTTCGGGTCAGCGGCCGAGCACCATAACCACTGAGCCATCGCGGAGAATTTCGCTTCTACGGCTTCGAACCGAAAACCTCATATCGCTCGTGATCGTAACAAAAGTGGGGGCACGAAAACAAACCAACGCATCGCAATAAGGAAGACCTCCTTAGTGCTCCAGTAGGAAGTAACATATAGTGGGTCCAGTACATAATGTAATCACTGTGTCCATCTTTGTCGCGAAGCAGACAAAAGGTGCTGTATTGCCTGAAAGAGTCGGGTGTCTCACGTAGACGTCACTTATCGATCGTGACGAACGCAGGCTTAAGAAATCTACTCAGAGAATATTATAGCTGGGCCATTGTGATATCAAATATTTTCACTTCTCTTACAAATTAGCATTAAATATTAAGTGCTAGTGTTTTACATTCATTGAGAAAGAATGCTTGTAACAGCTGTAGCTTTCCGGTAGTGTTCTATGGGGCATGAACAAGGAGGTTAACGGAAAATATGCGAATAAATTGAGGAGAACGTAGTGAGTTATGGAAACTAAAATGATAGCTATAGCGTTGCGACATCTGAAGAGAGCAGAGTGCGTCAGGGAATATTCGCATATTCATGAAATCCTAGTCGAAATCACGAACGAGTATATATATGCATGAGCAGGGCATGTAATGCGAAACCAAGATAACAGATAAGGGTGAATGGGTAGATTTCAAGAGATGGCAAGCGTAGCAGGGGGCGGCTGAAAGTGAGATAGGCGGATGAGTTTAGAAAGCGTGCGGGGATAAAATGGCCGCAGCTGGCACAGGATTTTGTTAACTGGAGATAGATGGTTTATGGGGGTTTAACGTCCCAAAGCAACTCAGACTATGAGGGGTGCCGTACTGAAGTTCTCCGGAAATTTTTACCACCTGAGATTATTTAATCTGCACTGACATCGCACAGTACACGGGCCGCTAGAATTTCGCATCCATCCAAGTTCGGCCGCCGCGGCCGGGATCAAACCCGCGTCTTTGGGGTCACCAGCCGAGCGCCATAACCACTGAGCCACCGATGCGGCTAATTTGAGATAGATGGTAAAGGCCTTTGTCATGCAGTCAGGTTTTTTGGCGATCCACATTGCCTCTCGCCCGTCTGAGGCATCTCTCTCTCTCTCTCGTTGCCTACCACGGCTCTTCCCCTACCAGCTTCCTCCGAACGACAGCGGAGTAAGCGCGGAAGAGGCGTCCATGTCCTCCTTTCCCCTTTGAGTCGTCGGCGGCCGCGCGGGCCGTGCCGAGTTGCCGCGCACGCAACGGACGAGTTGAAAGCGATACGGCGGACTTACCGGACGGAGGCGACCACATCTTTGCGGCCGACGGGACCAGTTGTTTCCCGTGCCTGCTGCCTGCCGCTGCCTGCCTGCTGCGGCACTGCTGCTTGCGCCCGACAAAGAGAGGCCGTCCGAATTCTTTCGGAGATCCCAATAAGCGGTGTGGCCTGCGGGTTATTTCTCGGTGGTGTTGTTCTTCGCGACCACAGCTGTGGTTTGAGCCAGTGGTGTGGTGTCGGCCCTGAGTACAGGGTCCAAGGCGCGCTAGAAACTCCACAGTTGATAATGCTGATGATAAACAAAAAGTGATTATACCAGCCGGACACTATACCTGGCAGCGTAATGAGTTGCGAACCGGCACTGTAGCTTGCCAGCATTAGCAAGTCCCCCCGAGCGCAGCGAACGCTTGTTCCTTCTCATCGTTCGACCCTTGTATTTAGCCGTACAATTTTAGAACATTGCAATTTGGACCATCAGGTGATGCAAACGCTTCACAGAGACACCTAGATTCATTATGCGCTGGCAATGTGATAGCACTCTACTGTTCATACCTTTACTGCATGTGAGGTCACTCCCCTCCATCCATTTGGAATGCTCTTAATCGGTGGCGTCACTTTATTGCTATCGCATAAAACGCATAGTTGTGAACGACATATCTGGCTGTCATGCCGGGACAAGGGTAAGGGCCTGGAAAAGATGAACAACGATTAGTGAATGTCGAGAGGTTAATGGCTTCATTGTTTTATTAATACTGGCTTTAGAGGACTTACTTCCAGAGAGAGGTTGGCTTAGGAGTAGTGTCGGGATAAGCAGAAAAATGCAGAAATTAAACCGACGTACTACAACGAAAGTAACCTGAAGGCAACGCACGTGCGAGCAAAGTGACAGAATCATCCTAGCCTCATCATGCCCACTGCAGTACAGAAGCCTACAAACACTCCAATTTTCTCCTGTGCCGGGTTCGGCCACCTTATCTCTGAAAACGCCTTCATTTCATCCACCCATCTAACTTTCTGCCGCCCCCTTGCAACAGTTGTCTTCTATGGTATCTCCGTTACCCTTAACGACCATCGGTTGTATTGCCTACTCGTTAGATCCCCTGCCTAGGCCACTTTTTTCTTCTCGATTTTGACTAGGATGTCATTAACACGCGTTCCTTCCCTGACCCACTGTGACCTCTTCCTGTCTCTTAACGCTACACCTATCATTTTTCTTTCAGTCGCTCGCTCCTTTGTCTTCCATATAAGTTGACCCTTTTCGTTAGCCACCACTTTCCTGCCTCGCAGTTGACTATTGTAACGCGCAGCTGTTATACTCTCCATTTTTCTCTTGAGGTATATTGGTAAACAGACATTCATGATCAGAGAGAACCTGCCAAATTCGCTCATCCCCATTCTTATTCATCAAGTTATTTTACTGTCGTGATAGAGATCTGCAGTTTCCAACTGCCCTAAGTACACGTATTTCCTTACTATATTCAGCACCTCGATGCTAGTCATAAACTGCTGCTGCCTACCGAGACTGCTAAACATTACTTTTGTCTTTTTCATACTAAGTTTAGGACTCACAGTTCGCTTTGCCTGTCAGTGATCAAGCTTCGCAATTCATCCTCTCAGTGACTTAGCAAGGCAGTGTCTCCAGAAAATTGTAGATAAGAAGTATCGTAAATCAACTCTTGTTCTCAACTTTGCCCAGACTAGGACTATAAATACATCCCATAAAGAGGCTGCTACAATCATTGGCCAGATCGTATCTGCCTGCCTGACATGATTCCTTATTGCAATTTTGTGAAAGACTTTACGAAGGCCTACAGCGGTGGCACAGTTTGTAAATATATTCCAGTATTTTGCACAAGGCTCATCTACGCCGTGATTCGGCAATACTTGCACGACTACTGAGGTTTCCAATGAGTCAAATCCTTTCTCGTAATCTGTGACGGCATTATATAAGGGTTAGTTATATTGTTAGGTTTTCTTTAGCACCTCATTGATAGTGTGAATGTGGTCTATGGTAGAGCAACTTTTAGAAGAACCTGTCTGATTATTTGGTTGATTGAAGACGACGGTTGTCCTGATTTTATTCGCGATTAAATTAGCAAATACCTCGTAGGCAATAGAGAGCAAGCTCACAAGTCTGTAATTTGCAGCTTCTTGACATTACCTTTCTCATGCATCACACGATGTAAGGATTTTTCCAAGCCTGCGGTTAGCTCGAGGCCATAAAGCGTTTCGTATAGAATGTGGCTAGTTTTTTTCTAGCAAAATCTTCTCAGCATCCTGTAACAGATCAGCTTTCACGTGATCCTCAGCAGCTGCTTTTCCCCTTTGCATTGCTCACAAAGCTTTCTTTACTTAATCTTTCTTTACTGGCGGGATGTCCCATTGCTGTGCGCTACTGCCAATCTTATGAGCGTCCTGATTACATTCGCTATTGTATAGATTTGTGTAGAACTCTTCGGTTACTAACTACACATTTTTAATTGCATTTCCCGTTTTGTATGCTAAAGCGTACATTTGGTTCTTGCATTTGCCTAGTCTCTTTTTGACCGTTTTTGGACTGCTTCCGTTCTTTAGAGCATGCTCGATTTTCTTTTTATTAAACTTCCTTAGGACGGTGAGCTTACGCTTCTTGATCAGGATTGATAGCTCTGCCAGTTCTATTCTGTCTGCACGGCTAGGGGCTTCAATGCTCTGGCGTTCCACGTGATAGCATATGCAGCTTGTTTGGCCTAAAAGCCATCGCTGTGACCTAAGAATAACAGGAAGGCCTCAGAAATGTGACCTGAATATGCCCACAAGTTTGAAATATTGGAATAAATTCGCCGGCATTAGGATTCGAGCCCAGGCCCTCCACGTGCCAGGTGGGCACTCAACGCGTGCGCCACAAAGGGTCATTGGCTGAAGCGAGTTAGATGGGAGCGAAGTGAACGCTTTGGGTTGTACGAAGTGAACGCTTTGATAGTAAAATATGCTGTGGATGTGTACTGATGTGTTACTAACTGAAGAAAAATAAAAAAGAAGGAAAAGGCGCTGTAGCGTCTATTCTTAAGGAGAAGCTCAAGCGTCCTCCTAATTCATTAATCAGATCTCTTAGTCTCCTGAAAAAGTTTGCCGGTATCTTGTATATCCATCCTAAGCCTGCTCCCTCTGCATGCTCCGTAATGATAGCTTTGAGATTATTATTCTTTGCTTGACCACTAAGGTTGCCGTCCGTAGTGGAACTGAATATTTGTTCTGCAGCGAGACCCTGAATTCCTCCACTTTCCCTCTTGGCGATAACTCGTTTATGGTCTTTTGACTTACTAGTTTCTTCCGTTCCCTCTTTAAGCCTAATGCTAAGTTGCGAACTTATCAACTTAGCCGTCCTGGTTAGCTCAATTGGTAGAGCGACTGCTCCGGTGAAGCGGTGGTCCTGGGTTCGAACCCCGGACCAGGACGAATTTTTCTTTAACTGCGAAGTTTCTGAGAAAGCTGTATAGCTTTCCTTTGTAGCCGTATGGCTGCGCTCGGGTGGATGCCAATGAGTAATTACTCCCTTATTATCATAGTAAGGTCGCTTCATCGAATAGCCGCATCACATGCTACTTCCGCATTCTTCAAGATGCCGAAATGAGCGCACAGTACGAAGTATATTTCATTTTTAGGCGTAAAACTGGGGCTCTGCCATGCGCACTTGCTCATCTTCCGTTGGGGGAAGAAAGTACTAATAATCCGTAAATTAAACCTCACTGACCCTCTGAAGTGACTCAATATGATCAGCCGGTTACATAGAAGCAAACCAAAACTGCGAACGAGAGGTACGGGAGCTGTCTGAGGACAAACTGGGGGATAATGAAGTCTATTAATGAGTATATTTTGCACACAGAACCTGGAGATTATAGAGAGGTTTGTATGAGCAACAAGGTGTGGTGGAAAGCTCCTGTGCTTTGGTTCAGTGATACGCCATTCAAGTAATCCGAAGGGAACGAATAAAATTACCGAACAAACTGAATCAGCAAATAATGCGTAATATTCTTCACAAATTTTCGATAATTACGAAAGTGGCCCAGCCCAATCTACAATTATGGATGTAAAGTCTTTGTCACCGTCAATACTTCTGCGCCTTCCGCGCAGTAATGGCGAACTACGCTAGATGCTAACATGGAAGCGTTCCCCGAAGTCGTTCAAGTGAATCAGCGCAGTTTGTTTTGAAAAACAAAAAAACATAGAGGCAGCTGTTACGTTTCGCCTTCATCGTGTAGAAAAAAACGGCGCGGCTGCAGCGGAACGCCTACTAGCCACGAAAGGCACATTGGGTCAACGCCTGGATTATTCAGCGAGCGTCTCCCCTACACCGCGTCTCCCCTACACACGTCCGAACGTATGAACTGCGCGGGAACGCCACTCGTGGACATTCCAGCGTCTGCGCGACGTGGATGGCATCTTTCTGCCTCTCCCAACATGTGAGGGGGCGTGTTCCCTAAGGAGAGAGTGTGTGATGGGTGCCACCGTGAACTTCCTTCCTCGGCAGACCCGGCCCCCATCTAGGGAACCTAGGGAAAGAAAACGCTTTAAAAACTCGGCAGCGAGTACGACCGGGGCGTCTCATCATCAAGCGTTTCACCATTGAGCGTCGCGTCATCAAGCTCCTGTGTTTCTACATAACGTAATTTAATTGTATAAAGTTTTTCTCCTTGTCTTTCCCGCATCCTCGTCTCCGACCTTCCTCATTCCCTCTCCGGCCCGAACATGCTACCTGATCGTTAGCACAGCTCAAAGCGAAGACAAAGAACTACAGAAGAAAACATGTCCAAGCGTCCTTGCTGTAAATTTCCGAGTATGGCCTTGTTTCAACAAGAAATAACCTAATAAGTGCAGTAGCAAGCACTGCGTAGTTTTAAACACACCCTAAAACGCTACTAAACATCTAAGCGAGACTCAATTACACTACTCTGAAAAGACCAAAAAAACGAAGCAGAGTTTGTTTTTTCGCTGTGGTTTTCCCGCTCGAGCCGAGATACCTGTTGGAGGCTGCTCAAAAATTAAAATGCAAAACAGCGCCAACAGGTGAAGTTGCCGTGTCGGATAAATACGAGCCAGCACAAATTTCCTTGTGTCAACGGGAGAGCGGCGCACGGCTGGCGTATTTTCGCGATAGCGCATTCCGTGCCGGAAAATTGGCGGGCCTCATTTGTGTTCGCGCATTTTCTTCTCAAAGCGCACCGCGGACGGTCGCTATGCCGGACCTCAAGGGAAAAGTGGCTCTTATTACGGGTAAGAACCGCTTTCCGTAAACTTTGAGAGCGCGTTCATTTCATGACTTCGGACCACATGCTGCGACACTCTTCGGACATTTCGCGGATGAACATTTCAGTTTTGCCTGATTGCTAACTCTTCCCAGTATAAAGCAGTCACCTCTTTGAATGTGTTGTACGCTGCTCAGCACTTGAGATGTTGTTCCCATAAAAGAGTTAAGCATGCCTTTAAATCAAAGTATGGATGTAGTCACTGCTCGCGTAGGCCTTACTAAATGTGAGCATTTTATTGCGGAGGCGTTGCATGTCGACTATCCCAGTGATGGTGCCTATATACCATGCGTCAATTGTGTCATTTCGCTAGTATTCATCGCGCGTTCTCAAACCCATACGTATTGAACATATATCCTCCGCAGCAAACCTAGAAAGACGGCTCCATTCTGAAAAAGTTTTTACATCTGCTTATCTACAACACATAAAGGGTGTTCCAAGGAGGCCCGCCGATAATTAAAAAAAAACGGGCTTTTAGATGTAACAAAAAAACGTTTGCGGCATCGTGATACCCGTGTTGGTTTGACGTCACAGAATACATGAATTATGCGAACTAGTACGGTGATTGAATAACTTCTACACTTGAACTTTTTTCTCTGTTACAATTAAATGTCTGGTTGTAATTGGAGCTTTTAGCTCCCCATTAGTGACGACCATATAAGCTTTCTGTAATCCCAGAAACGTAATAAGCTTTGGCGCTGTGGCTCTACAAATTTTGGCCCTCTCAATCGCAGTTCACTAATCACGCTGTTCTGGTGCACGCACGGCAACTTGTGGCAGTACACGTCACCACGTGGAACGTTGCCTACGTAGTGACGGATGCTGGTGGGCGTCTGCACGAGCGCCGCAGCAGCGGTAGTGAGAAGGCCAAATTATTTTGTATCACAATGGTCATGTTAATCCTTTTTACTGGAATCCTTAAAATGGTAATTGTCAATAATGCTAAAGCATTACTAGTCTATAACGGCGGCTTTCCGTCATCAGCGGTTGTGGGAAACTGTAAAGAGATATCGTTTAAAAAGTGCCTATAATGGAAGGAGGATGAGGCGAGGATGCGGTGCAAAAATATTGGTGCCAATCGTATCATTAGTTAATTAAGTAGAGCTTAAAAAGTGACCAAAAAGTGGGTGTGATGGGCCCGGGAGTGGAGTGAAATTTGAATTGCCGGAAGTGAAGTACAATGTGACACCCCATGTGATGTACCTCGTGATTACCCACGTGACCGAAAGGTGAGCGGAGCCAATGCGCGGCGTGAAATTTGAATGTCCTAAATGAATACCGAGAAGAAACGATGGGGGTTATGGATTTAATCGAAATCTAATTAATAATGAACAAATTATAGAAACGCCAGTAGTAAATGAAGATGACTTAAGGTACATTAGAGTGAATTAAGGTAAATTAATTATAAATTAAGGTGGATTAATGTGGCTATAATGTGACTTATTCGTAGATTGCAATGAATTGAAATAAATAGAGTAAACGAAATGCGAATTAATTGTGAAGTAAGTGTACATTGAATCATTAAATTCCGAAATAAATTAATTACATGTAATTAAATTATGCGGTTTCCGAAGTGCCCTCTAATGTTTTACTAATGGCCAGTTAGAAATCTCCAAGTGCAGCCAGATGCCTAATTGTAAAACGGCAGTGCCATATTTATTTGCGTAAAGGTCGATCTGCTTGCTTTTTTCTCAAGATCACACACTCCAAACTATGGAGTCTAGGAATACGTGAACCACGGGCTGGGCTGGGCGCAAACCCGGCCTAAAAAGCAAGACGAGGAAGAATGACGCCAATGACATCTTGCGGAAAGTTCAGCGTTCAGGCTAATACCGAGACTTCACTACAATATGACAATTCCTTACAATGTTGGCGAACAAAACTTTCAGGTGCCGATTCTTCTTCAAGAGAGCTACGAAAAATATTCTTCTGTGGGGCAGATCCAAAATTTGCGAAGAGCTCCACTGCACCATCACCTCTCCCACCAACCGTTTCAGAGACCCAGTCGTATAAACGGAACTCATCCCAGTCGCTGAGCGACGGGGCAGTCGTTCCTTGGAAACGTCGGCGACCATGCTGAGCCGCATTTAAGCTGGGCGTTATCATACGCGTGGGTGTTTACAAAAATCGAGCGGGGGGGTCACCCTGGTGCGATGTCGCAAAGTCCATACGTCTGATGTTGGGGAAAACAGGGACCACGCCTTTTAGCGTGCAATAACAGCGCCTGGATTGCCTTGCACCCATGGAGGATAACTGTCATTAAGGTGCTACATTAGTGCGCTTCACACGTCTAAAGTGTCTGCCCAGATCGAGCGCTATGAATCAAGATATTTATGTGTGGGATTGCCGGTCACGCCTTACCAAGGACGAAGCGTCTTTGTGTTTATTGTGTTTTGCTGTCTCCGACGATGAGCTTCTCTTGGCGCTACCACTGCTCTGACATGTAGTAGGCTGGGCCGGCCGCCTGCCTTGCACGTTGGCGGCCGTGAGCTTCCGTTGATGAACTGTAGGGCATTGCAAGAGTTTTTTTTTTATTACTTCGAGTTTCCACAGTTAAGTGGTAATCCAATATATCGCGCTGATCAATTAGCGATTAATACGGTTTACTCTTTAGTTAAACGTGAATTTCGTTATTAGCTTGTCTCTAAACACAATTCACTTTTTTTTCTGACGTCCACTTTAACTAGTGTAATAATTGCGAAAGCTGTCTTCAGATGTACAGGGTCCTTCAAAATATGTGCGAACACGGCGAAGCGTGCCCGCGCTCCGCGGAGCGCGGGCACGCTTCGCCGTGTTCGCACATATTTTGAAGGACCCTGTACATCACCGCTGACACTTTTATGGAGAAAAAATCGGATTTCTAACTTATAAAGCCAATCTTTAAAAATTGTGCAAAGTCTTAGCTGAAACACTCTGTATATGAGAATAATGGTTATACCTTGTAACCTAGTCAATTTTTTCGCTTTTCAGGAAAGTCAGTTCTCGTTGTTTTTCCTATCGTTATCAACACCTCCATGTGTAGGGCTCCGACTTTACCGCTTACACATCTGTGTTTCTCGACCTGCAAGCAATATATCTCAGTTACAGTACAGATATAAAGTGTAGGAAACGCCATGCATAGCTTGGAATTCTTCATGTACACACTACAAAAGGTAAAAGAATAATTCAGGGTGCGTATTCATTGATAACATAGGAAAATGTGTACAATGAAAGAATTACTAAAATATATTGACGCACACCAAACAAAAATTATTTTCCCACAAAAAAATATTTAGCATCAGGATTGCCTATAGACTCGTAACACGAAACAGGTATTCGTAACAGCATGACAGTTAAGCTATCGAGAACACTGCTCTGAAATACACGCGTCCATGGGAGCCACGTTTCGTAATGTGAACAATATTTTTTTCAGCGGAATTTACACATATGAGCTGCGCGGTACAAACGTCGAAACAAACTGCGATTCGAGTGCACAGACCAATAACAGCAAGGGCCTGGTAGGTGCCACATTTCTAGGAATGCATCATATTTAAGGAGTGCGCTCTCTTGAGGCAAATTCTGACCAGGACAAGCTTACGACGCAGCGCCGCCTTCAAATTATTGTAATTGCTGCATTCCACTTTAGTGCTGCCCTAATCAGTCCATGCGGCCTATGCGTCATCGTAACTGTTGCGTGAATAGCAGTTCTGTCTGAGAGAAATCAAGAGTCTAAAATGTGAAGGGGTCCATCTTACACCCTAGAATTCAATGTGATAGAAGCTTCCTACCACAAGCCTCCAACGTACGCTCTCAGCAGTTCTGTCCTCCCCCTGATAGCAGTACATTAAGCGCTGAGTAATACTTGTTGGGGGGCTAGTTGGTGCATGTTTCCAGAAAATGGTTGAAGCGCCGAAACAGACAACACACAGAAAGCATGCGCCTGTCCCGTCTAGCTTTCTGTGTGTTGTCTGTTTCGGCGCTTCAACCATTTTCTGGAAACATTAAGCGCTATATGCAGTGGAAAAGTCATGAAGTTTCAAATAAAATTTTAGTTGCAAGTACCGCCCTGTGTCGTCTTCTTTCTCTGTCCCGTGTCCGCTGCGGTGTTTAGCTCCTTCGTATGCAGTCACTTCCAGCACCACTGAGGTCTGCGATATTTACCGTGAGTATCTACGGTTTGGCAGTTAGTTGCTTTAGGATGTCGACCATTATAATTACGGATATAAATTATCAGCTACAGATTTTATATAAAGTGTTTGTGCTTCCCCTCACTTTTTACGCGGAAATGTTATTCCTATTTCTCGTTGAACAGAGGGGCTAAATTTATACTTTTCGACGTGCAGCATTCAAAATATGTGTTGGTAGGCTGCGTTCGTTGTCACTCTATGACGCTGCAACCCCATTTACTGCAGGATACGGAGCTCATTAATCGCCTTATTCATTCCTGCACTCTCATCCTTTTCCCGCAGGAGCATCCTCTGGTATCGGCGAAGGCACAGCTCTTCACTTCGCCTCCCTCGGCTGCTGGCTGGCACTCACTGCTCGGAACAAGGCTGCTCTTGACGAAGTGGCCAAAAAATGCAAAGGGCGGGGTGCTCCGAGTGAGAAGGTATGAATACAGAAATAGCATTTTACAATGCATCTCACAACTACGACGTGGTCCAATGAGTGAATACTCTGCTGCATCGGAGGTATATCAACAGAATATGCTTTACCGATGTTAGAAACCGCATCCCTCCATGCCTCCATGTTGACAACGTTACCGTCACTGACTATAAAGAGCCTACAGGTGTCGAAACTCAGCCTCATTTAAACCGCCCCGTCATGACCCTTCTCACTTTTGCCACAGTATGCGTGTTATACTTGTCGCCGATGGCGCCACAGCTCCGTTATCAGGCATAAGCGTAGAGTGCCAACAATTACAGTAGTAAGTAGCCGCGGCGGTGGCTCAGTGGTTATGGTGCGTGGCTACTTGACCCGAAAGACGCGGGTTTAATACCGACCGCGGCGGTCACATTTCTATGGGGGCGATATTTTAGAGACTGCTTTACCGTGCGACGTCAGTGCACGTTAAAACGCTGCAGGTGGTCAAAATTACCGAAGCCCTCCACTACGGCCTCGCTGACAGCCTGAGTCGCTATGGGATGTTAAGCCCCATGAAAGTAATTATAGCGCTGATGCGTTCGCCATTTAAGACCGGTGAATAAGCCCTGCAAATTCTTCTCTGTTATCGTGAGTTTTTGCCCACATATTCTACTCTCATAGAAAGCAGCTGAATCCAAATGCTACAACTACTTCTCATTCGTCACAACACTTACAAGTGAGAGAGGTGGTTAAAAATTTAACACTGCTTATTTTTCACCAAGTCGTGGCGTGCAACGGTAGGCTTTTAAAGGTTGTTTGCGCACGGAATTTTTTTGTATCGATCCCTTTTCTGGTATATAGCGTAGGAAAAGTTTTATTAAAAACGGAGCTCCTCCTGACAAGGGGCGCTGAAGATTTGTTAACTATTCGGCACGGAATATTTTATGCAATGCTGTCTCACTTCAACAGCTAACTGCTCCATTGCCTCAACTTTCTTCACAAGACTTACACAGTTTTTAAACATAGGCTTTTTGAATTACAAGAACACTTTTTTTTCGTATAGCTATATGAGGCGTGTAGCACTCCAGACTACAGCTAGCACATGCTAACTAGCAGGCTGATTAACTAATATTAAATAGTTAACTCTTTAACTATTACTCTTAGTCTCATCTATATTCAGATGCGTGTAGGCCCCCGGAAGCAATACCCATATCATTTTTGAGAATTTGAAAAACGCTGTCACTATGGGCGCTGTGGCCCAAGAGATTTTAGCTACATCGCGAAAAAATACTTTTACTTTCCAGAAGCCTGCAGGCAAAGCAACCTTTCCAGTGCGCGTAACACGTCGAACTGCCCAAAATTTGTTGGACCACAGTGCCGAAAGTAACCGCGTTTTTCAAATTCAAAAACCTGATATGGATATTGCTTACGGTGGGCTACATGCATCTCTATAAATAAGGAGCCTAACAGTAGTATTTAAAAAGTCCACTATATATCATTGGCTAACCAGCCTGCTAGTTTTCACGACTTAGCTGTATGACGAACTATATCGCTGACATTGTTATACCGAAAAAAGCGCTCATTTAACTCAACAAGCCTATTTGTTAAAATTGTGTAAAGTCTCCGGTGATCTTAGGTCGTACACCTTGCATTGTTTGCTATGGCTTGGCTCAACTCACAGCATTTTTGAAATTCCGCATAATTTTTTTTTTCGAGCTGTTTGCCATCAGGCATAATGAAAAAGGAAAGAAAGTTATAAAAAGGAGTGCAAACAAGCCTCGCTTAAAAAGCGGCAAAAGTTCGTGATATAGCGATTATCTAGAGTCCACTTGGTATAGTCGTCTGCAACGTCCCATCGCAGGCCAACCTTTCTTAGTAAACGTCGTCTCACGGAAGGTGTAGCCGGGCAAGTCCACAGCAAATGTTTTTCATCACACTGGTCGGGCGCAGCACCACAATGGGGACACTTGTCTGTCACTTCGTAACGTTTGTCACGCCACCGATGACGCACAGAAGGAGTCAGAGCCGCTCTTGCCCGAATCCGGCGCACAGATACCTCCTCCTCCCGAGTGAGACTCCGGGGGAGAGGGTACGAACACGGAGGAATTAGAGCGCGTGTTCGCTGACGCAAAGACTGTTTCTCGGAAACATGGGACAGGAACGGATCTGAGGGAAGAGGGGAAGGTGGCGGGATATCGGATGTGTCAAGGTGTGTCATTGCATCCACATGAATATTATGCGGATCCTGGGCATGCCCGCGAATCCAGTGTATACGCACAGGACAGGGGTATTTTGTGCAAAGTTGGTGAATGGATTGTGTAACTTGGAATGTGCGCCGGACAGCCTTAAGCTGCTTAAGGGCGGCAAGGGAGTCGGTGTAAATGTGTACAATATCGAAAGTAGGTACGAGTGGAAGGGAAGCAATGGCATTGTGTATCGCCTGAAGCTCCAAGGCCAGGGGGGAGCAAGTATCCGTGCTATATGTAGCGCGGGAGTTGAGATGAGGATGTGAGGGACTGTAAACTGCAGTAACTCCCTGCACTGCTGTGTGTGATGCATCGGTGTATATTATGCACCCTGAAAGAAGATGGGCGGCTTATATCGGCGTCGAAGCAGAGGGGCGATTGTCTGTGAGCTGACAGTATGGCCATGGAGGAAGAGTCTGTAAACGATGAAGCTGAAGCGACATCTTGCGTGCTCTGTTTGCCTCACGCTGGTCGATAAGTTCACTCAATGTATTAAGTTGAGCGTACTCTTGCAGAATGGGTATGGGTGTGATACGCGGAAGATAAGTTATGGCGCGCATAGCCTCCCGATTGATTGATTCAAGGGAGTCCCACTGTCGGCGGGTGAGGCGATGAAATTGCGCTTGGTACACTATCCGCGGCTGAAGGATGGAGCGCACGAGCTGACGGGCAGTATCAAAACGCGCTCCGCCAGAGCGCATAGCTATGCGTCGAATCAGACCGAGAATAGCGTGAGCCGATTTACGGGCCGCGTTTAGCCACGGAGTCCCAGTCCCAGATGTATGAAGTAGAAGACCTAGAACACGCACACTTTCAACTTGAGGAATTGGAGAATTGTCTACCGTAAAGGTAAAAGGTGCTGCTTTCCGTTAGCCACTTCTGTTGCCAATGCGAATGAAACAAGATTTATTACACGAGAGGGTCAGACCCAAAGGGGGTAGTCGTGATGTTAAGGCATCCAGCGCTTGCTGAAGCGCCGACTGTTGCACAGACGCATCTGGATTACAGGACCACAAGGTTATGTCGTCGGCGTACGCAAGGACGCGCACAGAAGGAATTTTCTCTAGGGCTCGGACAAGAGGTATAAAAGTTACATTAAATAATGTGGGGGCGAGGACGGAGCCCTGGGGTACACCGCGGTTGGAGGTAAAGTGATCAAAAGGCTTCCCATGGATACGTACACTGAAGGTTCTGTTTGTTAAAAATGAGTGAATTGAAAGGAGAAAGCGATGCGGGAGACCGAGATCTTGAAGGGTGCCAAGAATAGAAGAGTGTAGGACGTTGTCATATGCCTTTGTGATGTCAGTCGCGATCACCGTACGAACAAGATGACTATGGGGAGAATGGTTTAGTACGTCCGCAGCCAAAACCGCCAGACCGTCACTATCGAAGAATAATTAGGCGAATTCTGTAATATTACTTTTTGGCCGAAACGCATTTCGGACGATGTACAGCGGGTTCGAAAGCACCCAATTCACTTCTATTCTGCTATGCACAAGGGCGATGACAAGAAACGCGAACAGAGCGGTGCCTAGGCGTTCTACCGTTCTCCATTCATTCCGTAATGCTTTTACTTCGGTGTTAGCGAAAAGACGGTAGCCTCGTCCTTGATGCATTCCAGGACGGCTCTTGCATCTTACCACCCAGGAAAAAGCGTGATGAAAAGAGATTAGAACAGCGGAGCGCGTAGGCGCCGCGTTGTTCGCGTTTTCTTTCGATCGCGATAGCACATCTTGCGCGGCGCTATTTTCCGGCGTTAAGGAAAGCACTCGAAGTATGGACGCAAAAATATGGCTGCGCTCCAGCGCGTTACGCTAAAGCGCTCTTGAGCGTGTTTTCAACAAATGAAGCCCGCGCGCTGGCAATGTAAAGGTCAGTCGACCACTCATTTCTCGGGCTGCGTAATGATGTAAAAAAAAAATTTGGGGCTTCCTTAATCACTTTCTTAAGAAAAAATGCCATAACATTAGGAAGTTACTCAACCCTTAAATATTCCGAAGGAACCGCTAAATCTGGGAATAGGCCCAGCCCAAAAAATGGATTAAGGTGGATTAGTTGGTGGATTAAGGTCTATTAGTGGGTGGATGAAGGTGAATGAGTGGCGCCGGTTAGTGTGATGTCATATAATAATCGAAAGAAAAGTGCTTGAGCAATCTAGTCCTCATGTTTTCCAATTTGGCAGTGCTAACTGACGTAATTACTCTCGCGAACAATCAGGTAACCAGGTTACAAAGAAACCCGGTGCTTTTTCGAAGAGAACTTAAATGCTAAGGCATTAAAAAAGGCGCTCGCGTTACCTTGAAATAGCGTCTCTGTAAAAAGTAACCAGGAGATATGGTTTGCTGCTCACTCGTTTCTGTAAAGGTGAAGAGATCTGGGAACGGGAGAACGAGGCTTCTACTTATATTACCGACATTAAGAATTTGACAACGGTTGGTTTGGTTGGTTTATGGGGTTTAACGTCTCAAAGCGACTAAGGCTATGAGAGACACCGTAGTGGAGGGCTCCTGAAATTTCGACCACCTGGGGTTCTTTAACATCAACTGACATCGCACAGTACACGGGCCTCGAATTTCTCCTCCAAAGAAATTCAACCGCCGCGGCCGGGATCGAACCCGCGTCTTTCGGGACAGCAGCCGAGCACCATAGCCACTGAGCCACCGCGGCGGTAATTTGACAACGGGCGGTGCGCTTCACTGTTCCATTGTGAAGCAGACTGTACAGCATGGTTACTTTTAGCTAAGACGGTACGGGAGTTCACCCCCTTTTCTTTCTTTTTTATTTTGTATATGTGTCGAGTGATCATATAATTGCTATATCTCCATCCGTTTTGGATGGGCGTGCTTCTAATATTCGAGGCATGGGTGCTCACGCATTTTCAGACGGATGCTGATAGCAGCGTTGTCCTCTCACTTCAACACGGTAACGGTGCATGCTTCGTTCGATTAAGCCGCGGTTAATCGAGAGGTTGTACGGTGGCTCGAAAGCGCTACTACGAGTTCTGTATTTTTGAAGCCTAAAGCTTCACTGGGCTTGTGAACACCGCGCTTCGCGTGAGCCACACTACAGATTTGCCACAGCTGCGCATGCGCGAAACTGAGTGACGTCACGCGGAGCGCATGTGGCTGCTGCTGCCGCAGCCGTCGTCGCCGCCGCGCGCTGACTCCGTCGCCTGACCTTTCGCCGCCACCGCGCGCTACAGCGCTTGTGCGCCGCCGCTTCTCCTCCTCACCACCGTTCGACCTTTCGCCGCAGCCGTGCGCAGTGCGCATTTGAAAGGAGGGGTACATAAGGCGCGCTTGCCCATAGAACAGGCGCAGACACTCGCCATGGAAGGAGAAGAAGAAGCAACAGTCGGACGGCGCAGAAACACTGATCCAGAAGTGGTAGCTTGGGAGTTGGCTGAAAAGCAGCGAGAGCTTTTCGCTTCGAGATATCCAGGCTTAACCTTAGCTAAGCCACAGCCAATCTTTTTTTTTTACGCAATAGCGTTAAGACTCTCGATCCATACAAAAATCCGGTGTCGGTGTTGTCGTCGTTGAGCGAAAAAGCAGGTGGCCCACATTCCACTTAGGTCACGTGATCTTCTGGTGTCATCAAAAGCTACCCAACGTGGCGTCACCCACATGCCCACCAGATTGTGGGCAAACTCCCCACTATCCCGGATGGCAGCCCCATTATGGGCTGTGTTTGTGAAGCAGCCACTTACTGGGCAGCGGCCCATTGGTTAACCGTTCCATCAATGCACCAGGAGTGGTATGAGGTCTGCCGGCGATCTATGTATGCATAGAATGGCCGTGTCTGCGAGGTTATATGTAAAGAAGACCCCAGGACTAAGCAGGAGCGCATTAACGCTGTTGCGTCATACCCTTAAGGCGTTGCTTCGGTGTCCTCTGAAGTATTTTTTTTTTCTCATTTGGGAGGCTTCCTTTCAATACCGGGAAGAAGGACCACGCACGGGGTACTTTCCTGCAAAATACTGAACCTTGTGATTTTGAACACCTGCTAGAATATAATGAAGCAAGCTTGGGCATAAACTGAAATCACAAAATTTGAAATAATTGAACTTAGTTAATGCGTGGATAAGAAGGTATTACTTACTATTGATGCTTATTATTGATTACTGAGAGGTATTACTCGTTAGAAAGAAAATACTCTTAAGTTGCGCCACTGCACCGCAAACAATATTGTCACCGACAAACGGGTGAAGAAATAGCCCAGGTTCTAATTAGACGAGGTGGGCGTGCCATCCAGCAGGCAGCTCGAGCGAGGAAGAAGACGATCTTCGATCACCTCGAATGCCCAAGGCTTGGCAAGTCCCTGCTTAAACAGTTCGGCCGCGGTACGGCGCCACTGATTGGTCGGACGGTGGCATTGCTCCCACTCTTTGAAGGGCACCGACTCGGTGCCGCAGCAATGGGCAGCACGAAGAGAAGGGACGCTGCATGTGTCCGGCGGCAGGTGTAGACATGCCTGAAGCGCTAGCGGGCGTGGTACGGCTTCATCCGTGCGACATGGACAACTTCGGAGGTCGGCCGTCTGGAGGAGCGAACTGTTCCTTGGGGAAGGACTCCATAGTTCACCGCACTTACTTGGCGGAGTACCTCGTAGGGCCCGAGATATCGGCGCAGAAGCTTTTCGGAGCGTCCACGCATGCGGATTGGGCTCCAAACCCAGACTTGTTCGCCGGGCTGGTAACTAACAGCTCTGTGTCGGAGGTTATAGCGGCGAGCGTCGTGGGTTTGCTGGTGCCGGATGCGCTGTCGAGCGAGTTGGCGGGCGGCCTCGGCGTGACGAACGAAGTGGTCAGCACCCACAACAGTTGAGGTAGTACTAGTTGGAAGCAACATTGCGTCCAGCATTGTGGTGGCTTCGCGACCATGCACTAAACGAAATGGAGTGAAACGCGTCGTTTCTTGTCGTGCAGTGTTATAGGCGAAAGTGACGTAAGGGAGTATGGCATCCCAGTTCCGGTGGTCTGCGTCAACATACAAGGAGATCATGTCGGCGATCGTCTTGTTGAGCCGTTCGGTGAGTCCGTTCGTTTGAGGGTGGTAAGCGGTTGTTTTTCGGTGACTCGTGCCGCTAAGGCGCATAACCTGCTGTGTGAGGGCCGACGTGAACGCCGTTCCCCTGTCAGTTATAACGACGAGGGGGGCACCATGACGCAGCACAATGTTTTGGACGAAAAAGTTCGCAATTTCGTCAGCGCTACCACGGGGAAGAGCTTTAGTTTCACAGTACCGGCTGAGGTAGTCGGTGGCCACCACAATGTAGCGGTTACCCAGCGAGGACTGCGGAAAGGGGCCGAGTAAGTCCATGCCGACTTGGTGGAAGGGGTCTTGTGGCAGATCAATGGGCTGTAGTAGCCCGGCTGGCTTAGTCGGTGGCGTCTTGCGACGTTGGCACTCGCGGCAAGTTCGGACGTAACGCTGTACAACTGCCGCAACCCTGGGCCAGTAGTACTTTTGGCGTATCCGCGCCAAAGTGCGAGAAAAACCCAGGTGACCAGAAGATGGGTCATCATGGCACGCCTGCAGGACTTCTTCGCGCAAAGCCGCAGGTACGACGAGCAGATAGACAGCTTCCGTCGGGCGGTAGTTTTTCTTATACAGAACGCCATCGCGCAAACAGAATGACGACAGACCACGTGAGAAGAGTCGCGGGGGCGACTCTGCGCTTCCTTCAAGATACTCAATGAGAGGCCGGAGTTCACTGTCGTCTCTTTGGTGTTGAGTGAGGACGGACGTGGAGATGGCGCCGAGAAACACAGAATCGTCGTAGGGATCAGCTCGGTTGTCCTCGACAGGGGCACGAGACAGACAGTCGGCATCAGGGCTTACTCCCTTAGCGCTCACGATGTGGCCCAGAAACTTCAACTCCTGGAAAGCGAAGTGACACTTTTCGGGCTTGAGGGAAAGACCGGCCGAACGAATTGCGGCGAACACGGCGCGCAGGCGCCGCAGGTGCTCTTCGAACGTAGCGGAGAAGATGACAACGTCATCCAGGTAGACGAGGCAGGACTGCCATTTTAGGTCGGCAAGCACGGTGTCCATCATTCTCTGGAAGGTGGCAGGAGCTGAACACAGTCCGAAAGGGAGCACCCGGAATTCGTACAGGCCATCCGGTGTAATAAAGGCGGTCTTTTCCCGGTCGCGCTCGTCCACCTCGATCTGCCAATAGCCACTACGTAAATCTAGGGACGAGAAATACGTGGCGTGGCGTAGCCTGTCCAGGGAGTCATCAATCCGCGGCAGAGGATAAACGTCCTTTTTTGTGACTTTGTTTAGACGCCTGTAATCAACACAAAACCGTAGGGTGCCATGCTTCTTCGCCACAAGAACAACAGGCGATGCCCACGGGCTCGTCGACGGCTGTATCACGTCGTCCTGGAACATTTCTTGAACTTGTCGGTGAATAGCGTGACGTTCCTTCGAAGAGACCCGATAAGGCGGCTGGTATAACGGTCGCTGGTTTGCGTCAACAATAATGCGATGCTTTGTGAGCGGAGTCTGCCTAACTTTAGAGGTCGAGGCAAAACAGTCGCGGAAAGAGTCGATAATGCTCTCCAGGCAGCGTTTCTGATGAGACAGGAGGTTCGGGTTGACGTCGGTCTTTATGGGAGTGGTCGGTGCCTCCACTGATGCCGGGATTTCGGACAACGCATGCTGTCCCGCGAATTCACAAAGTTCTTCGAAATACGCAATAGCTGTTTTGCCAGGCAAACACTGAGGTCCAGAACCAAAATTGGTCACCAGAAGTTCGGTTCGCCCACTGTTCAATTCAATAATTCCGCGAGCAACACAGACTTGCCGACCAAGGAGCAGCGAGATGTTGGTTTCAGCGATGCCACGAGTGCTGGGGCTGTTATCGCACTCTACGGTTACAAACATGCTGGCTCTTGACGGGATTACTACCTGGTCGGCACAGACGCATCGCTTAGCCCTTCTTGGCTCGGTATCGTCGTCGACAGGGCCTTGGGTGGAAAACGACACGATGAGCTCCTGTAGATTGATAACGGCACCGTACTCTTGAAGAAAATCCAAACCGAGTATGAGGTCCTTGGAGCACTCGGGTAACACAGCAAAGCAACCAGGGAAAGTAACTCCACGGATCTGGATTCGCGAAGTGCAGACACCGATCGGAGTTACGACGTGGCCACCAGCTGTCCGGATCTGCGGCCCAGACCAAAGGGTCAGTACCTTCCTCAGGGCCGTGGATAACCGACTGCTCACTACAGAAAAATCGGCGCCGGTATCCACCAGTGCAGTAACGTCGTGGTTGTCAGCGGATACCGGAATTTCAGCAGAAACCAGTCGGTCGCAGCGTGTCGTTGAGGTCGTCGGGTCAGGTCGTCGTCGGTCGGAGCGTCGCGGCGGATCTTCGAATGGAGGCTCTTGACACGGTCCAGTAGCGGCGGCCCTACCCCCGGAGGACGCCGTCTTCAGTTTTCCCGACGAGGGGACGCACCTCTGAACTGGCCAGAGGTCGATGGGCGGCCGGGCGAAGAGAACCGCCTTGGGGATGGCGATCTGGACTGGCGCCGCTGTGGGGTCGAGGACTGCTCGTTATCAGCCAGGTACAGCTCGATATCCCGTGGTCTTTCACCGTAGCGCGGTCGAGGTGCGTCAGGTGAAAACCCTCTTAAACCCATTCTGCGGTAGGGGCAGTGGCGGAGGATGTGGCCGGGCTCCCCGCAGTGGTAACAGAGAGGCCGATTGTTTGGCGTACGCCACACGTGCGCTTTGCTCATGCGGGGCCTGTACTCCTGCGGCACAGATGGTACTGCTGCGCTCGGGTACTGCAGAGATGGCACTGGCATGGGAACGACGGGGGAAAAGGCTTGCATCGCTGGCCCAGGACTTCGTAGTGCCTCGTGGTACGTCATAACAGAGGGCGCCGGGTGTGGCTCTGGGGGCGGCTGCACAGCTCGTCGGATTTCGTCACGGACTACGTCCGTTACGGCAGCGACACTGGCCTGTGGAGCTTCCAAGCGAAGTTTCGCCAATTCCTCGCGCACAACGCTTCTTATAAGCTCCCGAAGCTCCTCAGCGGGCAGCGACGTAGGCGTGTACTGGGAAGCGGCTGCTACAGTAGCCTCACGTCCGTAGTGCGCGCCCCGTTCCTGCAGAGAGCGCTCGATACTCGTTGCCTCCCTTGTGAAGTCGGCCACTGTTCTTGGCGGGTCACGGACAAGTCCGGCAAATAGCTGTTCTTTTACGCCGCGCATTAAGTGGCGCACCTTCTTCGCCTCTGGCATAGCAGGGTCGGCCCGATTGAACAGACGCGTCATGTCCTCGACGAACATCGCGACGCTCTCGTTGGACTGCTGGGACCTCGAGTACAGAGCGATTTCAGCCCTTTTCTTTTCTTTCGTTGGTGGTCAATGTCGCTAGGAGTTCTCGACGAAACACTTCCCAGGTGGTAAAGGAGGCTTCGTGATTTTCAAACCATGTTTTGGCTGAGTCCTGCAGCGCAAAGTAAACATTGCGTAATTTGCGCTCGCCGTCCCATTCGTTGAAGCCCGCCACTCGGTCAAAGCTGGCCAACCAGTCTTCTACGTCCTCGAACCTGTCCCCGTGGAACGGCGGCGGCGACCGAGGTGCGTGAAGGACGAATGGCGGGGCATTCCCGGAATGCTGAGTCGTCTGGCTAGCCACGGTTGAGGTCATTGCTCTTACCGCTCTTACCTGCACTGTCAGTTGGCTGAACTCCGGTTGTAGGCCTCGCAGACGGCGGCTCGCTTTGTGGACGGGTGTTGTGTCCACGCGTCGAGAACAGGTGTCGAGAGTGTCCTCGCAATCCGAGTACATGGGACGTTACCCAGCACCTCCACCAAATATGTCACCGACAAACGGGTGAAGAAATAGCCCAGATTCTAATTAGACGAGTTGGGCGTGCCAGCCAGCAGGCAGCTCGAGCGAGGAAGAAGACGATCTTCGATCACCTCGAATGCCCAAGGCTTGGCAAGTCCCTGCTTAAACAGTTCGGCCGCGGTACGGCGCCACTGATTGGTCGGACGGTGGCAATATATCCTTGGTTTCGTCTATTCACGGTGTACCGCTTCTTTTAAACCTTGACTCAACTCATGTGTAACACCGACTATAATTTGCTGGACATACATGCTGCTGTTGCGCAAACGTAATGTTGTCTTCGTTAAAGAACCACTGCTACGTCCAAACGATGTTTTCTCGGTTGAATTCTTCGTCTAAGCGCACATGAACTTACTTAAAACACGGAATGATGTGAACGGCATTAATCACCGTTCTCAAGGCTGAAAAAAAAAAAACTCAAAACTTCAACTGGTATCGGCGATCGCAAGAAAATCACTTTTAACTGCGTTCTTGCATGCCCTTCTGCTCACGCACAGTAAGCTGCATTCTTTAAAACGCCTATTCGCTGCAGAGAACGATCCCGCGGCTGTGCTTACCGACTGAAGGCGTCTAAAAAACATCTCTTGTACCCTTCTCGGAACAGTCCGGTGTATGCGCGTTCCCTGAGGATGTGAAGCCTGAGAGGTTCTTTCTCTGATTACGTAGTTGGTATATATATATATATATATATATATATATATATATATATATATATATATATGAGAGAAGCCAACAGCCACAGAAACCAAGGAGCACAGGGGATTTTTTTTATTAATTTATTTTTTTGTGCTGTTGATCAAGTAAGAATATTACTGTCGCTTAAAGCTAATTGATTAGAAAAGCAGAAGAAAAAACAACCACATGCCGCCGGTGGGATCCGAACCCACAACCTCCGAATTACGCGTCCGGTGCTCTACCTCTGAGCTACATTTCCAATTACGTTTTGAAAAATTGTGCGACTTCGGTTGCCCCGTATCTAGTTGCATTATTTCAGAAATCGTTAGAGAATTCTTCTTTACCCCTTGACTGGAGAAGTGCCAATGTCGTTCCGATTCATAAGAGTGGTGACAAAACTAAAACATGTAACTATAGGCCCATATCGCTGACGAGCGTGTCGTGCAAAACACTGGAACATGTCATTTATACTCAGTTAATTAGCCATCTACAAAACAATAGTTTTTTCTGTTCGACACAACATGGATTTAGGTCCGGCTTCTCATATGAAACACAGCTCGTGGAATTCACACATGACATTTCTGTTTCCTTAAACTCTGCCGGTCAGGTAGATTGTATATTTTTAGATTTTCGAATAGCGTTCGATTTAGTTGCTCACAACCTATTGCTACAGAAGCTTTCAGAATTAAATATTCCTACCTCACTCTTATCCTCGATTGAAGCGTATCTTGCGGAAAGGAAACAGTGCGTGGTTATCGACGGTGTCAGCTCGGAAAGTGTGGGTGTAACTTCAGGTGTTCCGCAGGGGTCGGTTTTGGGCCCTCTTCTTTTTCTCATTTTTATAAATGACCTCACTAGTAACATTTCAGGTATAATCAGACTTTATGCTGATGACTGTTGTATCTACCGCAACATTTCTTCTGAAGCAGATGCAATTTCACTACAGCATGACATCAACTCTGTATTCTCTTGGTGCAACAACTGGAATATGGCGCTAAATATCTCCAAATGCAATCTGGTCCGGTTTACAAACAAGAAACAATTCTTCCAAACAGACTATTTCCTTGGTAGCACTGAATTATCCACAGTTTCAACTTATAAGTACTTGGGAGTCTCTTTTTCTACTCACCTATCATGGAATACACACGTAAATTACATATCTGCTAAAGCCAGCCGCACATTTAACTTTCTCAGACGTAACTTTAAGGACGCTCCCCTTACGCTGAAGGAGACATTATACATGTCTACTGTACGTCCGATACTTGAGTATGCTTGCGCGGTTTGGGACCCGCATACAAAACTGAATATTGAGGAGCTGGAGCGCGTCCAGAAACGGGCTGCTAGGTTTGTGTCTGCCGATTATAATTTCCAAAAAAGTTCTTCTGGTTTGCGCGAGAAGTTGGGATGGCCGTTACTTGAAAACAGGCGCAAATATTTGAGACTCTCTTTCTTTTATAATGTGCTTAATAATAAAACTGGAATTCCAAAAGAGAAATACATTAATGAACCCAGCTACATTTCCGCCCGCACTGACCACCCACTTAAGGTGCGCGAGTACAATAGCCGTATAAACGTATTCAAATATAGTGTTTTCCCACCAACAGTGCATGACTGGAACTGTCTCCCTTCTCGGGTCGCTACCGCTCCTCCTACATCGTTTCTGGCCGATTTGCAAAGCCACCTGTCAATATAAGTGCAATAATTCTTGTCCGAGTGTATCATGCTGCTTTTTTTCAAATTTTTACAAAGTTGATTATTCCTAAAGCTTTATTCTTTAAGCAGTGCTGTATTTTAAAATGTATCTTTTGTGTGTGTGTGTGTGTGTGTGTGTGTGTGTGTGTGTGTGTGTGTGTGTGTGTGTGTGTGTGTGTGTGTGTGTGTGTGTGTGTGTGTGTGTGTGTGTGTGTGTGTGTGTGTGTGTGTGTGTGTTTAGGGTATGTTTGCCTTTCTACAATGGTTTTCTGTATTTTCTCTGTAGACCGCATCATTTGCCTAATTTATTGTGTACTAGATGTTTGTTCTTATTTATGATGTTTCCCCCCTACAATAATGCCCCAGTGAGGGCGCTGTAGGTACTGTGTATAAATAAATATAAATAAATACGGCGACGGCTGTCTAGTCTTCTGCTTTCGGGGGTATTTTTGTTTCCAAATAACCTAACTTGAGAGTGTTCATCAGCGCCACCCGCGTTCGTAAGCGGCGGACGTAGCACGTCCTAAGGTACCACTGGTGTGACGTGGAACGTCATCTAACGGCTAGGGTGCAAGCTGTGTGAGAACCCTCTTAGGCTTCCTATGGCGTCAAGGCGGCCAGAACCGATGCCCAGAACCGAGGCTCTCCCCTTGTTCGCTTATTTGCTTACTGAGGGCCTCGGTTCTGGCAGCCTTGACACCATAGGAAGCATAAGAGGGTTCTCACACAGCTTGCACCCTCGCCGTTCGATGAGGTTCCACGTCACGCCAGCGGTACCTCAGAACGTGCTACGTCCGCCGCTTACGAACGCGGGTGGCGCTAATGAACACTCTCAACTTAGGTTATTTGGAAACATAAATACCCCTGAAAGCAGAAGATTTGACAGCCGTCGCCGTAGCTCAGAGGTAGAGCACCGGACGCGTAATTCGGAGGTCGTGGGTTCGGATCCCACCGGCGGCATGTGGTTGTTTTTCTTCTGCTTTTCTTATCAATTAGCTCTAAACGAAAACATATTCAGTACTATTCTAAATTGATCAACACCACAAAATAAATAAATAAAATTAAAAGTGCCCTCTGTCCCTTTGTTTCTGTGGCTGTTGGCTTTTCTCTCATATTCATAACGAGCCCCTCATTCCTCTCCCCTTGTTCGCAGATATATATATATATATTGTAGGGGTGCGTTTCTTAGGCGTCCTCAAGAGACCGAACCGCCGTGCAGGATCTGGCAGCGTAGACGGGCGTAGCCAGCACCAAGAGAGCGGGGCAAATTCGTCGTCGTCAGACGCAGCGTAGTGTCGGCGCATAACTTCGTCGTCGTCAGGCGCAGCGCAGTGTCGGCGCATGGCGGTAGCGGAACCTGTCACAGTTGGCACACTACAGTTTCCCCCCGGTGAAAAGGAGCCATCCTGGCGTCTTAAGGGGAAGGAAGAACAGAGGGGTCGTAGTACGGCTTCAGTCGGTCGACGTGGACGGTTTCGCGGCCACGGCGACGCAAGTCCGCAGCGGGTGCAACAGGCTCAACAATATAATTGACCGGAGATGTTTGCTTGAGAACCCGGTAGGGACCATGATACCGATGCAGCAGTTTCCGCGAAAGGCCGGGAGTTGTGGGAGGCACCCAGAGCCACACAAGGGAGTCGGCAGGGTAGGAGGTAGAGGCCTCGGAAGTGTCGCGGTCATGTTTTTGCTGCCACTGGGTCTGCGTGGTAAACGAGCGAGCAAGCTGGCGACATTCTTCGGCGTACCTGGCAGCGTCGGACAGTGGCGTGGACTCGGAAATGTCGGGTTGGTAGCGAAGAAGAGTATCCATCGTGCAGGGGGGCTCTCGGCCGTACAGAAGAAAGAAGGGAGAGAATCCAGTGGTGGTTTGTGTCGCAGTGTTATATGCGTAGGTGACGAAGGGAAGAACTTGGTCCCAGTTGGAGTGGTTGGCGTCGACGTACATGGACAGCATGTCACTGAGGGTTCGGTTGAAACGCTCGGTCAGGCCGTTGGTCTGAGGGTGGTAAGACGAAGCGGTTCGATGGATAATGCGGCATTCCTTGAGGAGGGCCTCAAGAGCGTCAGACAGGAATACGCGTCCACGGTCGCTGAGCAGTTCTTGAGGAGCACCATGGCGAAGAATCAGGTTCTTTAGAAGAAAGGAAGCCACGTCGCGGGCGGAGGCAGAAGGTAATGGATTGGATTGGATTGGAGTAAACTTTATTTGTGCCTGCAGTTGGGCGCTCGCGCGCCCCGACGAGGGCCTACGTCGTCTACGAGGCTGCCGTTACTCGGCGCGGGTCTCCGCTCGCCGTTGCCGGCTCGCTGGGTCCCTGCCTTTCGAGCGCCCCGAGGACCTGCTGGACGGCCCATAGCTGTTGGTCATGGTCGTTGCTCTTCGCTGCTGCCTCCAGCCGCGGCGGGATTGTTCCTGATCTTGCTTCTTTTGGATTTCTGATGCAGTCCCACAAGATGTGCGTCTGATCTGCCGGCTCCCTCCGGCAGACTCTACACGTATCGGTCGGGTAGGTCTCGGGGTACATGCGATGCATCAGTCCCGGGCTTGGTAGCGATCCGGTCTGGAGCTGTCTCAGTAGTACCGCCTCCGCTCGACTCAGCCTCGGGTGCGGGGGTGGGAGGGTCCTGCGAGCCAGGCGGTAGGCCTTCGTGATTTCGCTGTAGTCGGTCATGCGGTCCTTGGCTCCGAACCACGTCGGACGGTGTGTTGCCGGGGCGCGGTTGGTTAGCGCTCGCGCCGCTGCGTGTGCCGTCTCATTGTGGTTCGCACTGCGTTCCGACGCGTCGCCCGCGTGCGCCGGAAACCACTTGATTCGTACTCTTCTGTCTTGCAGTTTAGTCGCTCGTAGTACGCGCTCGGCCTCCCTGCAGACTTGGCCTTTGGCGAAGTTTCGCACCGCCTGTCTCGAGTCACTCAGCACCGTGTAGCAGTCTGCGTCGGCGATGGCCAGGGCGATGGCCACCTCCTCCGCTTGTTCCGCTCCGGCGCCTCTCACGCTCGCTGCCGTCCTCGTGGCGCCGGTCGACGCCTCTATGACGACCGCTGCGAAGGCGTTCCGTTGGTATTCGGCCGCGTCCACGTACCGCGCGTGCTCGTCGTTGGCGTGCAGGTCGATGAGAGCCTTGGCCCTCGCCGCTCTTCTTTCCTTGTTAAACTCGGGGTTCATGTTCTTGGGTATGGGGTCGATTCTGGTCTGGCGTCGGACCTCTTCGGGGACGGGGAGCTTTGTCTCCGCGTCGTTCGAGTGTCCTATTCCCAGGTCGTCCAGTATCTTCCTCCCGGCTTTGGTCGTGGACAGCCGCTCCAGTTGAGAGGTCCGTTGCGCTTCGGCTATTTCTTCGAGCGTGTTGTGGATCCCGAGTTGTAAGAGGCGGGTCGTGCTCGTGGACTCGAACAGGCCCAGCGCCGCCTTGTACGCTCTCCTGATGATTACATTAATTTTGTTGCGTTCGTGTTGCAGCCATCTATGGTAGGCTGCAACGTACGCGACGTGGCTGATGACGAAGGATTGGACGAGCCTGATTAGGCTCTCCTCTCTCATGCCAGCCTTCCGGGAAGTGACTCTTTTGAGGAGTCGCATAGCGTTGGCCGCTTTTGCCGTGAGACGGGCGATGGTTTCGCCGTTTCTTCCATGCTTTTCGATGACCATGCCTAGGATCCTGATTTTGCTGACCTCGGGGATCACGTTGCCAGATTTGGTTACGATTCTGATTTTTTCGCATTCGCGTTGTCTGGTCTTGCATCTGCCATTGTTGGTAGGTGGGAGTATGAGGAGCTCCGATTGCATCTCCGAATGGAGACGTTTCAGCATAACGTGTGAGATGATCCACGGCCACGATAATCCAGCGGTGACCAGCGGGAGTGGGAGGGAGGGGGCCGTAGAGGTCTATGCCAACGCGGTCAAACGGGCGGGCAGGGCAGGGTAACGGCTGCAGTGGAGCAGGCGAGGTATGAGGCGGACATTTACGCCGTTGACAGGATGGGCAAGATCGCACAAAGTGGCGAACAAAGCGGTACATGCCACGCCAGTAGAATCGGAGACGCAGACGCGTATAGGTTTTCAACACGCCGCCATGTGCACACTGGGGGTCCGCATGGAAAGCGGCGCAAATGTCGGTGCGTAGATGGCGGGGGATCACTAGGAGCCATTTGCGTCCGTGGAACAGGTAATTGCGACGATAGAGGAGACCGTCCCGAATAGAAAAGTGACGGGCTTGACGTAAGAGGGAACGGGACGAATTATCAGTCGTAGGACTCGAAAGGAAGTTAATAAGAGTGGCGATCCAAGGGTCTTTCCGCTGCTCGGTGGACATGTCGGCAGTGGCAAGCGAGGACAAGTCGTAAGCAGACACAGGAGCAGGCGATGAAGCACTAGGTAGCGGCGAGCGGGAAAGAGCGTCCGCGTCATTATGCTTGATGCCAGAGCGGTAAATGACATGAATGTCATACTCCTGCGATCGCAGAGCCCAGCGAGCTAGGCGGCCTGACGGGTCTTTGAGAGAGGCGAGCCAGCACAGGGCATGGTGGTCGGTTACTATACAGAACGGGCGACCGTAGACATAGGGACGAAATTTTCCAATAGCCCAAATGATGGCCAAACATTCTCGTTCGGTAACAGAATAGTTGGCCTCCGCTTTGCTCAAGGTTCGACTGGCGTAGGCGACCACATATTCACGGAAGCGAGGTTTGCGTTGAGTGAGAACGGCACCCAGTCCAATACCGCTGGCGTCAGTGTGGATCTCAGTAGGCGCAGTCGGGTCAAAGTGGCGCAGGATGGGAGGCGAAACCAAAAGGCGGCGCAAGGTGTCGAAGGCGTCGTCGCAAGCAGGCGTCCAAGCGGAGAGGTTGGAGCTGCCTGCGAGTAGCTGGGTCAGAGGAGCGATGATCGTGGCGAAATTCAAGATGAAGCGACGGAAGTAAGAGCAAAGGCCAACGAAGCCACGGAGCTGCTTCAGTGAGGTGGGCTTCGGAAATTCGGCAACTGCACGAAGTTTGGCGGGGTCCGGAAGAATGCCGTCTTTAGAGACTACATGTCCTAAAATGGTGAGTTGTCGGGCAGCAAAGCGGCACTTTTTCAAATTCATCTGGAGCCCAGCGTCAGTAAGACAAGTCAGAACGCGCTCGAGGCGGATGAGATGAGAAGAAAAGTCCGCAGAAAAGACGACGATGTCATCGAGATAGCAAAGACAACTCTCCCACTTGAGTCCACTAAGGATAGTGTCCATCAGGCGTTCGAAAGTTGCCGGGGCGTTGCAAAGGCCAAACGGCATGACGTTGAACTCATATAAGCCGTCAGGTGTTATGAAGGCAGTTTTTGAGCGATCAGCGTCAGCCATGGGCACCTGCCAGTAGCCTGACCTCAAATCCAGCGAGGAGAAATACTCAGCTCCCTGCAAGCAGTCCAGGGCGTCATCGATTCGTGGCAGGGGATAGACGTCCTTGCGTGTGATGTTGTTGAGCCGGCGGTAATCAACACAGAACCTGATGGAACCATCTTTCTTTTTTACCAACACAACAGGAGACGCCCACGGACTGTGGGAGGGCTGTATGACACCCCGACGGAGCATGTCGTCCACGTGATCAGAAATGACGCGGCGCTCAGAAGCCGAGACACGATAGGGGCGCTGGCGAAGAGGGGCGTATGTACCGGTGTCGATGGTGTGCGCAACGACAGACGTACGGCCCAAGGCAGTCTGAGGAAGATCGAAAGAAGAACTGAAGCGCTGGAGGAGGGCGACGAGTTGATCACGTAGCGCGGGTGGAAGGTCGGCGTCAATGGCACGGTGGAAGACGTCGGAGGGCGGTGGATCATTCTGAACATCACAAGAGCTGAGCACATCGACATCGAAGGAAGCGGTGGTATCGAGAATAGGGTAGGGAAGGCAGGAATCAAGTTCTTCAATACGCCCGAGGCATTCACCTCGGAGCACTGCTGACGGGCACGAAGATGGGTTCGAGACGTAAATTGCACTTTGTCCATGGTCGATCGTCAGAACAGCAAAGGGAAGCAGGAGGCAGGGATGGCGGGAAGCGGTTTCGGAAGGCGTGAAGAAAACAGTTGAATGAGGGACGCCGACACAGGAGAGCGGCACGAGGGCAGCAGAAAACGGAGGAATGTCGGTATCAGTCGCGACCACAAGTTTGGCAGACTGCGTAGGTACGTCGCAAAAGGGAGCGTCACACAGCGGAGAAAAGGCGATTTCAGCTCGAGCGCAGTCAATAACGGCACGATGAGTCGAAAGGAAGTCACATCCCAGGATGATGTCGTGTGAGCAGTGAGAGAGCACAATAAACTCGATGGTGTACAAAACATCTTGAATGAGGACACGGGCCGTACATGCGGCTGAAGGATGAATGCGCTGTGATGAGGCGGTGCGAAGCGAAAAGTCAGAAATTGGGGTAGTCACTTTGCGGAGTCGGCGGCAGAGAGCTTCACTTATGACAGACACTGCAGCGCCCGTGTCGACGAGGGCGAGAACCTTGGCACCTTCCACGAACACTACGATTACATTAGCGGGACGACACGGAGGACTTGAGGAGTTCGAAACAAGCGCAGTTCTTGCCCCCGGAACTGCGGCTGTTAGTTTCCCTCAAGCGCGGAGCTAGAACGTCGCAGCATCGGAGAAGGGGAACGGCGTCGAGGGGAAGGCGATCGGCGAGTGGTGTAAATTTGGCGATCAGGGGAAACAAAGGGGGGACCAGGTGGCCCTCTCGGCGAGGATAGTTCGGCATCGTACGCGTAGGAGCGCAGGTCAGGTCGAGAAGGCGGAAGGCGCTGGCGGCAAAGCCGCGCGACATGGCCGGGCCGACCACAGGCGTAACAGATGGGTCGGTTGTCCGCAGTACGCCAGGGATTGGTAGGATGTGGGCGAACCCTTGAAAACGGAGCTTGAGACGGGGGCTCAGACGGCGGCGGAGGACGGAAAGAAGGGGCGGCCTGGTAGGAATCGGTTGCCGGCGTATGTCGTGGCCTGGCCACCGCTTGGGCGTACGTCAGGGGTGCTGTCACAGGCGCGGGCACAGGGCTGGACGGTAGCAGATCAGCGACTTGGTCTTGCACGACACGGCGAATGGTAGGAGCCAAAGACGGGGTCGAGTCAGGAACTTGGCGGGCGGGGTCTTGAAAATGGGATATGAGGGACAGCTGGCGAGCGACCTCTTCACGAACGAAGGCTTTGATTTGGTTGAGAAGAGGGGAGTCCTCAGGAGTAGTACCGCCCAGGGCCAGAGTGGAGAGGGCTTCGACGCAGACACCGGCACGCCGTGTAGAAGCGCGCTGCTTGCGGAGCTCGTCGTAGCTCTGGCAAAGCTTAATGACCTCACTGACGGTGGTGGGATTTTTCGCGAGGAGCATCTGAAATGCGTCGTCAGCGATGCCTTTGAGGATATGGTGGATCTTGTCCGCTTCTGGCATGGCGGCGTTGACACGTTTGCAGAGGTCAACGATGTCCTCAATGTAACTTGTGAAGGTCTCGTCGGTGTGTTGAGCGCGGTCCCGTAAGCGCTGTTCGGCACGGAGCTTGCGCACCGCAGGGCGGCCGAACACTTCCGCAAAGCTCTTCTTAAATACGGGCCAAGTGGGTAGGTCCGCCTCATGGTTTCGAAACCAGAGGTTCGCCACGTCCGTGAGGTAAAAGATGACGTTACTCAGCTTGATAGTGTCATCCCACTTGTTATAGCTGCTCACTCGCTCATACGATGACAACCAGTCGTCAACATCTTGGTCGGCAGTGCCACTGAAGAGGGCAGGGTCACGCTGCCGGATGGCGCCAGAACAGATGACGGTGGTTGAACTGGCCGCCGGTGTTGGGGCAGTCTCATCTGGCATGGTTGACACAGGCGGCAGCGTACGGCTCCGGAGTTCCAGGTTGGTAGGGGACGAACTCAGCACCTCCACCAATTGTAGGAGTGCGTTTATTAGGCGTCCTCAAGAGACCGAACCGCCGTGCAGGATCTGGCAGCGTAGACGGGCGTAGCCAGCACCAAGAGAGCGGGGCAACTTCGTCGTCGTCAGGCGCAGCGTAGTGTCGGCGCATAACTTCGTCGTCGTCAGGCGCAGCGCAGTGTCGGCGCATGGCGGTAGCGGAACCTGTCACAGTCATATATATATATATATATATATATATATATATATATATGAGCAAGATCATTGCATACAACAACTGTTCTCTTCCCCAGGTTCTCGTGGTTGCTGGCGATATACGCCGTCCTGAAGACGTGGCAGCGATTGTGAAAAAAACAGCTGACCACTTTGGCAAGATCGACATACTGGTGAGTTTGTGTCGTGCTCAGGCAGGCAACACTCTTTGTTTTCTCTTTTCTAACGTTTATAACGCCAGTCCATCGTGACCAGACTAAGTTTTCAAGAGCAAAAGAAGAGTTGGCTGCAGTAAGAAATTTCTTTAATTATTACTCATTCCGATCGCGCTGCAAAGTATTTTCACCGTCGGGAATAGCAGCAACATTTAGTTCGTCTGCGAGGCCAAAGGGAAAACAAAGTGGAAAAGAACAAAACAGTCAAACAGAAGAGGACAGGTGAGTCTTAGAAAAGAGGTCCTCACCGTGTTTGGCTCCAAAACTTCTCTACGACTGCGCTTTCTCATCGCTGCGTTTGATCAGCGCAACAGTTAGATGTGTTGATTCATTCCTATGTCTCTTGCACCCCACGAACCTATTTTGCGCTTTTAACCTATTTGGAATTCTTATTCATTCATCATTGCGGTAAACTTCAGTGCACGTTGTTCGAGCAATGAGATAAACTGCGCTCTGTCGTACGCGTTGCGCCACACGGGCCTCTTTTCGCCCGTTTTCACCTCCTCGTTGTTTATCTTCTTCTTCGGAGCCCTTTCACTCTCTCCACGCCATCCTCCTTTGATGTTTCCTCCTAATCCTCTTGCGGGTAACGCCGCCGCCGAAGTCCCGAAACCGAAGGAATAGGCGCTTAACAGCTGCGCTGTAAATGTTGTAATCCCCGGACCCGAATCTAGCAGCGTCGTTTCTTTGACGCGTTCCATCATAGATAAATAAGCAAATCCAGGATCCCATACCTCACAGACGCATTCTTGACTACGCCTCATGTGAGTTGAATTCAATTTCTTTTCCACTTGAGGTACCTTCGTTGAAAATACATTTCAAGAAATTCAGCATTATTCAAACTTTGTGTGCAATATGCCAAACTTGCCTCATTCGTCTCTTTGGCAGGAGAGAAGAAAGCACCAGAATGCTCATATTGAAAGATGCTTTCCAGTGGACTGCAATTTAATTAGTGTCGGGTAGGAATTGCAGTAGGATTTTGACTAAACTAGACAAATTATTATTTTGAAATACTGACGCAAGCATTCCATTGAAGCCGCACCACGCATCATAATTCAATCCACACTGAAGACTAGCATTATCATGGGAACTCTGATTGACATGAGAAATCATGTAATGGTCAGCATAGAGCAGCACATTGCAGGTGCCATGAACAATATTACTTTTGCTATATTAATGATACTATAAATCAGCACATGAAGGCGCTCTGACGCAACCTTCGTGAATACTAGAACATACACTAAAATAGGTGGAGTGGCATCCAAGGGGTGGACATGAATGTCGGCATTGAACAAATCAAGGACAGAGGGATGAAAACCAACGCAAGATTACTTCGAAATACGTAGCGCGAAAAACAAGACACAGGCAAGGTGAAGACAGGACACGAGCGCTTCTCAAGACTGATTTTTTTATTGGGAAGGATATCAGAATATATACCATAGATATGGAAGCGGGGAAGGAGGAAGTAAATACAAAATAACAACTCAAAAAAAGAACAAGACGAGGAGATAAAAGGCCGGCGATGGAAGCAAGTACATAGCATAGGAACATAAAACACGTGCATTGTTACTTAACCGATTGGAGGTACACAATCTCACTTTTTGTCAAGGCAATGGATGCGTCACTAATACACTTCCCCCCCCCCCCTTCGCGATATGGAACGCTTCAATAATCTCTCTCATACGTTGATAATGTGCTTTGTCAAGTACTACAGTCTTATCGAAAAGGGGGCGACATTTGTTTTTCGCGCTACGTATTTCGAAGATGCAATTGCTCCGACTAGCCCAGTTTAGCTTACTTGTGAAAGATTACTTATCTGGTAGCACAAAATTAGGTGCAGAATCAAAGGTTTTCCTCAAGTCGAAAAATAATGAAATATGTTCAACTTAGCATAATGTCCAATTCTCACATCCAAATGAGCACATCGGCATAGAAAACGACAACTGACAAAAGTAAGGCGTTCATCTCCTTCTTGGCTTGTTTCAGAGCCCTATTAATCTCAACGCATTTGAATTGGGCCAACATTAGCGAAAAAAAAAACCGATGCTTGAAGTATTTAACTTTTTTTTTGGCAGCTTGAATCCATGAAAGGGGGAGCTAGATTCTGTATACTGGGTGTTTCAGCGAGCACTTTTCAAAATTTTCAAAAATAGGCTTCTTGGGATAAAGATATGGCTTTTGCAGCATAGTATTACCAGTGTTGGCGGACACCAGAAAACTGGTGAATCGCCTTAAAAAGTAAAATGGTAAACTAATTTTTAATAGTTAACTTTTTAATTAGTAGAGTTAGGCGCCTAGTTCCAATTATAGATTTGTAGCCGGCCCTTAGTAACAGCCAATGCAGTCTTTATAATTTCAGTTGAGTTCAGTTTATTACCTTAGAAGTCCCCATGTAGGGGCATGACATAAGGTCAAAGGGGCTACAGCAGCCCATTTCGAAAACGCGTTTAGCATTAGCGCTGTGGCTTGAAAAAATTTGGCTTTTTCGACTGGTTACGTGCACTGGAGGTGTTGCTTTGCTTGCATGCTTTCGAAATCGCATGTATTTTTGCACGATGTAGACAAATTTTGAGTTGGCCCACAGCAGCGAGGGTACTGTCATTATCGAAATTCTAAAAACGAATATGGCTATTACCAACGACCGGCTACAAATCTCTGATTGCCACCACTTGACTATCTGTGATAGTTAGAAATTAGTTTTTAGAAATTAGTTAACCAGCTTACTACTGAAGACAATTCACCAAGTTTTCGGTGTCCACCAACTCCGGTAACACTACGCCGCAAAAGCCATATTTTACCCAAAAAAGCCAATTTTTGCAAATTTTTGAAAGTCTTTTCTGAAGCACTTGGTATGTTGACGGTGTTAGGCAAAGCCGCCATGACCTCAAGCCCCAGGGGCTACTCCATGAATAAAGACGCGCGCTATAGCTCACGCCACAGAGCGAATCGGACGTACGACTGGCTGACGGCAAGCAGAAAGGTTCGCGTTACATACAGCTCTAAGCCAGTTTGAGCTGTCACACTGTGACCACAGAAGAACACATGCTGAGCCAGTGGCAGTAGCTGCGGAGGTAGTTGCTGTACCCTTTTAAGACTCCTTGGGGATGTCCGGTTATGAGTGGAAAATAACACTTTACATGTCGCAGTGGGCTAAATGTTTTCTAACCTATTACGTATACTTTCGTAAAACAACAGTGGCGGCAATAATTTATTCTTGCGCCTTTCTCTCATTGATTCCCCACAAGAGGTCAAACATCATTTATGTGTATTTTTTTCTTGCTCCCCTTGGACATTTCCTTGTTATTCCGTGATCAATGCATTTTTGGTGTGTAAATTGGAGCGAGGTTTTTGTGAATGAATTTTATTCTTATTGCGGGGTTACAGCTCTGTTGCTACGTCAGTGACATGTGATTCGCAGTGGGCGCCCAGAGACCGCCCGTTGCTTGTAATAAGGAAGACGATAATACACGATGTCACGCCGCAACTAGGGTGCGCCGTGGTAAACAGTGTGAGGAGTGCTGCCTAAGGGGAGCAGGGGAATGCGGCGACAAAAAGGGAAGGGGCGAAAACGGCACCGCGTGCAAGTGTCGTGCTTCTCGGCCCCAGCGAGTGGAGAATGGTTTCTTCTCGGAAGTCGGTTCGAAACACGAGACGACAACAGGACGCCTGGAGTGGACTGGCGTGTGCTTGTTTTTTATTCCCGCTAGCTGGCCAGAGCGGCTAACAGTGGAGCGTGTGTTTTAAATTGTTTCTTTTTGTTGTAATAGCGTAAAGTTAGCCATGGCTGCTTACAGCGAGGCGTGTGTTTTAGATTGTGTACTTATCTTTTGCCTTGTGACCTCTTACTTCTAAACGACGGTGGGATAGTCATCTATTGGCTAAAAAGTAAGCTTTGGCGGGAGGATTGTCTATTGGCTGAGGATGGAGTTTTTGGCATGAATGTGACGAGATGGGTGCGCGCGAAGTAGAGCGCCGAGGTTGGGTGTGAGGCAGCCGGACAGATCGGTCGTGTGTGGCCGGTGGTGGTCCCGGGGCCGAGAGCGTATAGTTGGAGACGGGAGTTACTTGAGCGGCGGCCGGACGGGTTGGCCGTGTGTTCTGGCCAGCGGTGGTCCGGAGTCGTGGAAGTTTGAGGTTTGACTTTTAGTTGAAGTGGAGAGGCCGAAATCTTTTCGGCATATGTAAATCAGTTGTGTATATATTTGTATTAAATAATTTCTTGATGGAAACCTTCCAAGTGCCTTATCATCCGAAGACCTGCACACCTGTCTAAACTCACCAGTCGCGAAGTACGTCCCCAGGGTCACTCACGAGACCCGCCCTCTACCAATCCACATCAACATCAAGGAGAACAACAACAACATCGAAGAGAGCGAAAAATTCGTGACTCACGACTTGGCAAAATGTTCAAAAACAGTATAGTACAGGAGGTGGACAAAATATGGTAAACAATGATTTAGTAAAAATATTGACGCAGCGATGCCAATAACTGTCCTCGCTTTCGCACCGTCCTTAGAAGAACTTGTGAGGCATTTTGCTGCTATGCTAACGCAGAGACAGTTCAGAGGCGTAAATTAGCGCATTCGAGACACCGGCACCAAAGTCGCCCTCACTGGATACTAGGCGCAGCAGGCAAATGTTTAGGTCACAAGCTAAGCGAAACTTGACAGAAATAATAATTCGCTGTGGGGCGCAATCAAAAGTGTAGCTGCACCAGACTATCTTACTGAATAATCATGGTAAGATATATTACGGCCTTTATGGGGTAGTGCGCGAGCATAAACTACTGCTTACGCATTTCGCTACTAAAGTAGATTTTTTTTTCAGCAGCTGCAAACACGGATTACGATTCAGGGGAGCGCACAGTGCGGAGTCTAGTGTCTGAGAAAATTGAGCGTAAAAGGTCTTGTATGTATTTCACGAGTTCGTGAGTTGATAATTCATGCCCCGGTGCGTAGCTGGGGCGGCGCTTTGTTTACAGCACTGTTGAATTTCTGTGATGAAGACTCGCTTTCTTTCTGCGCTTCCTATTCAGGTTAGCAATGCTGGCGTGGCGCCAATTGGACCACTTGGCAACATTCCACTGGAAGAATTTGATGATGCTCTCAATACGAACTTGCGGTCCGCCTTCAACATTACGCAGGAGGTCCTACCGTACCTGAAGAAGACGAAGGGTCAGGGCCTTATGTACCATCTTTCTATTTAGAAAATTAAGTTTCGCCGCCAAAAAGATAGAGTAACTTTCAGCTGAAATTAGCAAAGAACTTGTAAATCGTAGAGAAGCAAGCGTCCGGTGAGACATATACCGCGCTCGACACTTGAACACCTTTATCTTATACCTCCCCGTTAACGCTGAGCAGACTTGGCAAAGGAAAGAATGGTGCAGCATCAATTAACGAAGACAGCAGGAGAGCGTACACAAGCATCTGCGTATTCTCCTGCTGTCTTCGCTAATTGATGCTGCACCATTCTTCGCTTTAGCATGTCTGACCAATTAGCCAAATCCCATACGCGACTTCGCAAATATATTGGATAAGTGTATTTTGTGATCCTGAAAGAATTCTGTGTTTATGTGTAACATAAAAGACATAAATAGATCAACATTCAATTAAGAACAAGAGAAAGTTTATGAATAAGGCTTGATATAACATAAAAGGAATGTTTGTGGACACCACGATTATGCGCTGGAAAGATGGTGCTCAGCCTCATACAGTGACGGAATGAGTAATAGACGGAAAGCGACGCAGTGGAGGGCGTTATCGGCTTGTAAGAGTGGTAGGGTTGGGGAATGGGGCTACAGTAGGGTTCCTAGCCAGGCACAAAATAGGGGCTTTGGGAGATAACTTGAAGAATTCTTTCATTATGCAGCACGCACAATGCGGACCAGGTCAACACACCCCGTAATCCTACGGAGGCAGAAATACGGCTGGAAGCTGGGTGTTGTGATAATTTTTTTTTATCTATGACGAAGAATACTTATCTTATATAGCACCAAAAGTTCCACTTGACGCTGGACGACGAATACCTGCAGCACTTTCACTGATCATTTAGTTTACGTGCAAAACATCTCCAACCAAACAAACAAAGGTAAGGGTTTCGAAAACAGCATGCACCATTTCCTGACCACTAGTTGCAAATTTAAAAACTCCAATTAATAATACTGCCTACGACTCAAGCATATAAAAGGCCCAAGGGGGTACAATATAGTTTACTGTCCTGTTCTTGGGAATATCAGACGTCTAGGAGGGCACTTTTGCGGTTACAAAAGGGTAAGGTATACTCTGTGCCCTCTTTTCTTTTTACAACTGTCTCTTCAAGCTTATGGTCTGCAATCTTAGCCATGGTGAAACTTTCTGCTGCTCTGCGATGTAAAGACCCTGTTTTTCGCTCTTATTCCCATAAAGGAAGCATCGTGTACGTCTCAAGTATATCGACAATGAGACCGGTAAGTAAGAAATGCACTCATTTAGGCTTTGTGCTTTTCCTCATGCGGCCACAGGAAGCTGCGCTAGCATGCTTGTTCTGTCAGTTAAGAACAAGCATATAAATTATCACCTTACGCAGTGTTTTATGTTGATAGTATAAAATTTTACTCGGTTCTAGAAACCCATCACTCCTTCAATTTCAATGCTCATGTTGTATAGATTTTGAGCGTAGCTCGGGCACGCTTAACAAAGCAGTAAATAATATATATCTAATCATATTTACCGCTGAATTAACCACCGGAAAGAAGACGCAGGACAAGCCTTTACAGAAGCACAGACACCCAGTGTGCTGCTCATGAGTAGTATCCGCTCTCTTTGCGCTGGTTCTTTCAGTGTCAGGCGGCTACACAGAGATTTCCCTCGCCGGAGTGCTCTTCATATTTATGTGTGCTAAGCATGGGACACACGCAAGCAGCCGTTGCCCTGTAGGCATACGAAATCGAAGAGTTGGAGTTAAATGCGTGCACCCAAACTGCACTTGCCGCACTAACCAAAAGGACTTGGCCACGGCAATTTGGCGACGTGCCGTTCTTTAAATGTACTCACTTCCAAGATGGCTCTATACACTGGTTTGTACGGCTGCCTTAGTACAGCACTGTGTAGACAATGGCCAGTTTTTAAATATTTTATGTCTGAGCTCCACGCAGCTTCTGCGAAAGCGATTGTCGCAGCGTACTTGGTGCGCAAAACTTCATCGTGCTATATGTCTATAACACCCTTTAACTATGTGCAGCGTTTCGTCGATAAATTAATTTGGCTTGGACTTTGATCCTCGATCTGAGCCTCTGCTGTAAATTCCCAGTTATATCTGCACACAAGCTAGGAAATACACAAAAAAGAAACCTCCGTATGATACGGAAAATCTGCAGATGATGAAACTGATCTCCTTAAGTATCTCAGTTGGTTGGTGAATTAGGATGCCGCTTTCAATCAACCTCAGCGAGATTGAAACGCCGAGTTCCCAGGACATGATGATCACTTTGCGACTCCAAGTGGACAATTTAAATTCCATTTTGTAGTCAAGTATTACGATGAGTTGACCGCGGAAAGATTCATCATCATCATTGTCATCGTCATAACAAATATGCATTCATTAATAATCATCATTGACCTAGCAACGTGCAGTTCAGGAGCAACACCTGTCGTATATATCTACAAAACCATGCAGTCATATGCAAGCTGCAGCAATGTCATCCCCGCAAACTTCGTAATCGCAAACATTCTAATATCTGACCCCTTTACGCCCATTCTGCGCTTGCCTTCTTTTCTAGTCTACTGTATTACCTGTTCACGAGACTTTAATTGAAGCCGAAAGCTCAAGCCAGAATGCTTGTTTGTACATTTATTTCCGTCAGAGAATTTAGACGAGCTCCATATGCCAAGGCTGTAAAAGTAGAATGGTACCGCCTAACAAAAAATAGGGCAGGGTGTGCTTCGCAAAGGCAAAATAAAGTTGGTCGCTAAGGGCGAACATCAAACTCATAATGACAGCCAACGATGCTTAAGCGGATACAACTCAAACGGAGACTGAGCTACTAGTCGCCAGAACTGTCCACGGCTTGCGTGCTAATCAATACAACGGCTAATTTCAGGCTTAGTTTCCAAATACAGATAAATTGCGCCACACAGAACTTCTGATAGACCACAAAAAAAAACGGCGAACTTAATACATCATCTATGTGCGTGAGTCTAGCGGTGCGCGTTGCTTCCTGTTCACGACTTCATACGAGAAATGACAGTGGCATGTTTTCTGACTGTATAGTTTTCCATCTTGTGGTGGTGTTAGTTCCGAAGCCGTAACAGTCATGTATCTCTCCTTTCTATGTTGGCAAAAGGAGCAAGCGGTTCCTCTGTCAGGCATCAGCAAAGCCGCTGTAGATCAACTAACCCGAGCATCTGCACTGGGTAAGTTGTTTGTGGGGTTGAGCGCATTTTTTTCTAAACATGTACCAAAATACAAAATTCTTGCGCTGTGACAATACTTCTCTAGCCTTTGATAAAATACTCTGTTGCACAACATTCCGGGCAAAAACCATACATTTTTGGATATTTCTGCCTCTCTCACTTAGTTAAGTACAAAAACATAGCCTATACTGTCCGACCTTGTGATGAATTTTCGCGTGAGTTATTTGCTTGAACTTAGCAAGCGGTATTTTATTGGGCCCGCTGCGATCGTGATAACGTCGCAATATGTCACTTTCTGCTCATCTCGTGGCCCCATTTCCTTATGCGGTACCAAAAAATAGTCGAAGCATGGCAAATCAGTCGGTATTTTGTCTATCCGTGGGATACGAATTTACGAATACTCTACTTCTACTGCTTCAAAAGGGGCTGAATTGGACATTTACCGTTTTTCGACGGCTATCAGAAATGACACCTTGATCCGGAGCTCGCACTGGAGAAATAATAGTAGATTAAAATAATAACCTGTTAAAAGAGAGCTTGAATCTTTCATCGCATGCACAGTCATTGGCGCATTACAAGCTTACTATAGCGTCACAAGAGAACGCGGCAACATTTGTGCATTTGACTTTTAAGGGTGCGTGCTGTCTTTGCAAAAAAGGGACTAGGGTTTACATATCGGACTTGTAGTGGATTCCATATGGCACCGCTAAAGGCCAGAAGTTTTTGAAAGTTCAGAAGAAGGGTTCTCGCTACTTTACACTGATTTATAGCCTAAGCGGTCCTATTAGTGCACACCTACAGGGCAAAGAAGAAACCCCGTTTTTTGGTTACTTTCCCAAGACGGCACGCTTACTCAGCTATCTTTTTGAAGCGCTCCGTGAAAAAGGTTCTATTATTTGCGTAGAATCTTAGAAAATAAAAAACAGAGACATGCATCTCAGAACTGTTTTCTTCGGGAAAACAAAAAAAAATGCCGCGAACATTCTGCGTCAGATCACTCAGGACGTTTCCGAACAACCTAAACCCTAACCTATAGCAATTTACTATTCGGGAAAGTCTACAGGGTTGACACTTCATAAATCGGAACGTCGACTATCTGGCGAAAATTTGCCTCGCCGGGAGGAGAATTTGAGAGGAAAACTGATCCCCCAACAATATTCTCATGGTAAAACTAACGTGTCGGTGCCAACTCGGCATTTTCTTCGGGGTTGACTTCCTGGATGACGGTGCCTAGTTGGCACGAAATTGTCGGTTCTCCCATGAGAAACAAGTCGGAGTTTCACAGTATTTGCAGTTACCCTCTGAAAGGTAGCGAATAAACGCTCAAGAACTGATTTCCTGGTGCTTAGGATTAGGTTGTAATCTATTGTAAGTCCAATATTTTTAGCAAGCTCAAACGAATTCCGAGATGACAAGTAGATACTTCCCTTGAGTTTCCTTATCTCTTTCCTCTCATTTTATGCTCCCCTTACCACTGTCACTGACCATCGTCCCCCTTGATGAACTTAAAGAAGCAACGTAAATACACAAATATTTAGCACGTTGGATGAATTGTGCAATAGGACGGGTGAGCGTAGTTTTTTTAGCTATTAATTGTGTGTGGTTTTAAACGATGTTATTTAACAACTGGATATATTTGCATCTTATCTGGAAAGGCATCAGCAAAGAGTGACTGCAAGCACTGAAAATAAGAGTTTACGGTTGTAGCATAACCTGTTGGTCACCCACCACCAATTATTGATGCCGTAATTTATTTTTCCAGAATTCGCCCACTACGGCATCCGTGTCAACTCCGTCAAGTGAGTGTTGTGGAATCATTTTCTTCCGCATATTTAGCACTTCCCACCTCTAGTCGGATTTGATCGCTAGAAAACTAAGAGCCTTACGCAAATTATCTGTGAGGCCTTTCTTACCTGAAAATATTCCTTCCAAAGAAACTAATTTCTGGATCTCTAATTATTTTGATACTGAACGCGGAAAGATATTAAGGTGTATGCACAAAGGAAAGTAAATTCAGGGAAAAAAATTGTGCCTGTAGGCAGTCCAAGGGAGGAAATCGGTAGAAATGATAATAGTAAAAAAAAAAGCTGGGAATGGGGGGGGGGGGGGGAGGGGGGGAGTTTTAGCCCGCGCGCTGAAGAAGTACTTACAGGGCGACTTGGACGATTTTTCCCCTCGACTTCCTTAATGGCTGAGACTTTATTTGATAGCTGAGAGTTTAGCTGAGGCTGGTTGGTTGGTTGGTTTATGGGGTTTAACGTCCCAAAGCGACTCAGGCTATGAGAGACGCCGTAGTGGAGTTCTCGGGAAATTTCGACCACCTGGGGTTCTTTAACGTGCACTGACATCGCACAGTACACGGGCCTGTAGAATTTCTCCTCCAAAGAAATTCAAGCCGCCGCGGCCGGGATCGAACCCGCGTCTTTCGGTTTTGCTGAGGCAAGATTTTATTTGCCAAACTACTAAGCTGTGATTTAAAATCAGCAAAAAAAATCACACGGAAACCGGGACTCCCGCTCACGGCCTGCAGGTCTGTGTGCGCGGTGTTATTAATGATGCCATTCGCGAATAAATTATCGACGTGTCTTTTATTATCGCGTGATGCACGGAAATCTCTCTCTCAAGTTGCTAAATTAATATTTTAGTATACAATGCTCCGTCTAGAGGCTGAATAGCACCTATGCAACCTCGGTGCAAGTTCCCACAAATTGATCACCCTCTCTGGTAATTGATTTCAACGCACTAAAGCGTACTTCGCGTCTGAAAACAAAGCGCTCCAGGGGCCACACATACTACTTGCTCTTGTACTCGCCGCACACACGTCGTAATGTGCGAATGGCTTAGCACAATGGTAATTTTCGCTAAGTAAATATGTACACACGGTGACAGAGAGTATTAGCATATAATGGCACACTAGTCCCTAACCATACTTCGCTCTATTTCTCTACAGTCCTGGTGCAATTGAAACCAAGATGGTCTTCAGAGCAGAAATGAGTCCGGAGCAACAAAACATGGTATAACCTTTAAACAGTGCGTTCTGCGTTTATGCGCTTATTTAGCGCTTTTTTTTTTCATCCTTGCGTTTCGCTCAAGAAAAGAAGTTTGTTACTGTTTTCTAAGATATCAGGGTATATGGTGGCTCTTTTTAACTTAAAAAACTTGCATACTTCGATATCACCTCTAATTAACAACTGAAAATACAGCAAACGTATTAACAGCCCCACGAGCTCCCATGTAATGACGTCGGGGTGAATCGGTGCGCACGCAGGCTTTTTTTTTTTGGTTAGTTATAGCTGGAGCAGGGCACTGGTGATCGGAAAACAATATAAGAGGCTTTGTCTCGCAAATGTCTTATTCCAGTCGACCATTTCAATTAAGGTAATGAAGATGAGGTGTTCTCGAAGTTGGATTGAGCATCACTCGTGTCAGAAGCTCGAAGCCACCTTGTATATAATCATGTGAAGATTAATATACCCCCTTGACTGCTTGTGCGAACAACTTCACGCTTTCACAGTGATGCTAAGATCCCAAAAGTCTATTTGACGCCAGCCTCATTTTATGCTTGGGATCTTGACAGGCTCGCTACATAGCCACGGCACTGTAACTGTCATACTGTGCAGATGCAATAGTAAGTAAATGTAATACTGTGCAGATGTAATAGTAAGTAAATGTAATACTGTGCAGATGCGGACGCTTCACTGCCCGCTAGGAATGCTTAGAGCGCTTATTTACGTCTACAAAGTTTTCAGGTGCGCTCAGTGTCTAATCCGCTTTGAGTTCGGTTTGGTTGTGCTCAACTTATATATAGAGTAGTTTTGCCTATAGGAATTAGGTTTCTGGCCAAGGGGCGTTGGGTCGCATGCAAATGAAAGCCTGTTCTTAAGTGCTGTATGGTCAAGGCTTGAGCACAAGCTCGTACCAACTCTTGATGGGAGAAGCCTTTATACCTTTATACCTTCAGTTCAACATCAGGGATGTTAGTGGTGCACCCAAAAAGCCTATGACTGGCTTGACAGAGGGGCGCACCCCCGTACATAAAAACCGGCAGCAACCAAACACAAACAGAGCAATAAAAAAAAGACTACAGTGCACAGGTAAGCATAATATTGAATAAAAATTAGTGACCATCCTCTTGCAATTATAAGTGAGTGAAGTCGGCAAGATTAACACAAAACGCTCAAAGACACTGAAAAATACAAAACGAAGAATAACAATAAAAAATGAAACAGGGAGAAAGGAGAAGAAAACTTGCAGTAAGAAAAAAAAAACGTATCATAAGGTCCTCAGGGCTCATTGAGCCGATTAAAAAGTTGGAATTATATGTCGCAGCACATGACCACCGTAATTAGTACGAAACCTTGAAATCATCTCCCATGTTTGCCTTATGAGGGGTGTGCCTGTTGGGAAAGAGGTAACACTCCGTTATAGCATTCACTGCGCTTTCTCTTCCGACTTCTACAGTTGCGGCACGCGTTGTCCGCATCACACGCCTTGGGGCGCATCGGAACCGTCGAGGAAGTGGCCCGCGCCATCGCCTTCCTAGCCTCGGACGACGCGTCGTTCATCACGGGCCACTCGCTGCCTGTCGATGGCGGGAGTCTGCTACTCGGACCCTCTTTGGTGCCAAGGGTGGGATCAGGCGGAATCCCGAAGTTTAATTGTTAAAGGCGCCCGCATATCGAGACGGCGTATTCCACTGCGGTCCTTCGTGGCCTAGTTTTTCGGTTTTTCTTACCAGCAGTATGCAACACTCGCACTGTAGGATTGCAAGTGTTGGTGAAGGGTTCATTTCTTTTTGAGGAAGACGACAAAAGTATTGTGCCACTAACATGTCAGTCTATTGTATCACTGTGTTGTCGTTCTCTGGCGAAACGAGTTACTGAAACTATATTAAACTTGGTATTTACTGTTTCGCTAGTGCTAACTGCTTCAACCAGCTTTCCCCGCTCTCGCCTCCAAACGCAATAAAATTTAAGGCCTGTATACTCAAAAATTATATTGTTTTTACTTATTCTCATGAAATCCATTAATATATCATCACGCAAGGGTGACAACGCCGCGGACAGCAGACGAGCCGAAAGAAGTGACAGTTAAAAAAATTATTTAGCCTGGTGCATTGCGCCCACAAAGAACTGGATGCCTCAGAATGACTCGGAACTGAATCATTGTATCTTTAGAACAGTTTCCGGTGCGAATTTCCCTTCTACACTGTGTGGAAAGCCTGGAGAGTAGAAAAAATGTTTTTGAAGTCTGCTTCAACCTTCACTGGATTTCTGAACGTAAGCTGCGTGTCATGTAAATTTTTCTTCCTTTTTCCTTTAATGAAAATGTATGGTTGTCACTTTTTGTGGTGTTGTTTTCTTAGACATGTGTATACTGGGCACAGAACATCCTATCAAGGATTCGCAGCTAATCAGCCTCAGAAAATAAGACTTCGATACTATACCATATGGTTCAAGGAGTGCAACAAAAAGACGGCGTCAGAATAGAGAGAACAGTCGTGAAGAACTCAGCACCAAAAAGTCAGCAACAACGGAGAAAGTTTTGAAAAAGAGGCGTTCAAATTTGAGGCCCTGTTTACTAGTCCAGAGGTGCCAAGACTGTTGTAGCCTTTGGTGCCGTTTTAAAAGCATCCTCACTTGGCCATCTCACCTGCCCCCTTGCGCTTGTGATGACTTCTTTCTCTGCACGCCAAACTTTTCACCTGGCTGTGGTAGAGCGTTGCACAGTAGCAACGGCATCTGAAGAGCGCGGCTGCTCATCCGTGGTGTCCGTCGTGTGGCTTCCTTCGCGGATCAAGCCATTTTACGCAGACGCTCTACGAGCTTCAAGTAAAAGCGCAAAAACACAGACGGGACACATAGAACGAGAACACACAACAGCGCTCGCTGTGTTTTCTCGTTCCATGAGTCCCGTCTGTGTTTTTGCGCTGTTACTTGAAGATTAATAACCAACAAGCCCTAGATGCTGCTCTACCAGCAGAGCATGAAGTGCTGGTATACGCGTATAGGAAGCCCTGCGTAATGAATTCGCTCGAAGTAGCCCGTAGAGTGGTACTCTTAGCATTGTTGGTCGTTGGCGGCTTTCGATTCCAGATGTCCAAACAACGTGCTGTTTTGCACCTCTTTTCCAAGTGGTGTCGATCGCCGAAGACAAAAGTGTCGCTGAAATCAAAGCCCAAAATAATGCAGCGTGAGACGAGCAAGCGCCCCCGCGTTTGACGAAGCAATTTTTTGTACTTCCCTGTATATTTCAGCACCGAAAATTCGAGAGAGCATAGAAAATTAGCCGTCCGACGGAATACTGATTTTTAGGCAAGCGAATTTTTTGCCATTTCTTACACAGTGTTAAGTAGCTCGTCTCGCGGAAAAGACGGCGTCAGTGGCGTTTAACGTGAAAATCCCTGCATGGTCGATAGGGTCATGACGTCACAGCCGCATGACCTCGCGCGGAAATTTCAAACCCACAACACTAACGTTAGAAAAAGTGGCTAAAGCATGACTATTAAAGCTAGTTAAAGGCCACTGCATGTCTAAAAGGATTTAAAATTAGGAATCAATTGATTTGCCTTAAAGAAAAATTTTAAGAATTACAGCCGGGATAAGAACCCACGACCCTGCGGTTGCGAGGAGCCAGTACTCTTATTGCATGGTACAACGATATTGACAGCTTTTTAGGCTCTCTTAAGGCCGAGCAGAACACGCAAGGCACGCTTAAACGGCTTGCGAACATGCGAGATTTTATAAGGACTACGTCATGTGGTCTTTCATTTTAAGTGATATCTCACGACAGTATGCTAATGAGAAGGGGTGTAATCAGTTAGGACTACAGGCCGCTATTGCGTTATAACCTTTAGGCGGAGCTTGGTGCCCTCCCAATTTTTAAAGCCGCTTTCTCCCTTAAGCAGGAATAAGGTGCAATGCAACATGTGGCCGATTGCAGGTGTCACAGTCTGAATATCATCCTTTATTTATTTTATTTATTTATTGAATACTGCGGACATGCTGTATGTCCAAGCAGGAGAGGGAAATACATACAGGAGGGAAAAGCAAAACAGGTGCGATAGTAACGAACGATATAAATACAACAAAACAAGCAACGCAAAAGTACAATTGAGAACGCGGTTACAGCACAGCTACTAAACCAGCAGTGAAAATCAAGAATGATTACAAAACAACGGAGAGTTCTCCGGTAGAGCATTCCATTGAGAAACTGTTCTCGGCAAAAAAGAAAACTTGTAGGCATCTGTGCGTGCAAAAATAGGTTTCAGGCTAAGGGCATGCTTATGGCGCGAGGTTCGTGTGGAATCATTAACGATGTAATTTTCAGGTCGGATACCAAGTCGAGAAAAGTATAATGAATGAAGGAAGTTGAGACGGGCTTTCTTCCTTCTATCTGCCAGTGGTTCTAAGTCTGCGAGTTTCAACATGGCGGAAGGAGAGTCTAGGCGCCTGTAACGGTTGTAAATGAATCGTGCCGCAAGACGTTGCATTCTTTCTAGTTTTTGGATGTCATCTACCGTGTAGGGGTCCCATACAATGCAGGCATATTCGAGACTTACCAGTATCCCTTACCAGTATTCCGGCAGTAACGCCGCCGCGGTTGCTCAGTGGTTATGGCACTCGGTTGCTATCACTAGAGGCGCGGGTTCGATCCCGGTCGTGGCGGTCGAATTTTGATGGAGGCGAAATGCTAGAGGCCTATGTACCCTGCGATGTCAGTGCACGCTAAAGAACCCTAGGTGGTCAAAATTTCCAGCACCCTTCACTGCGGCGACCCTCATAGCCTGAGTCGCTTTGAGGCGTTAAACCCCCATAACCCAAACCAAACCAGTATCTCGTTCACGCACGGCTGATGAAAAACGGCATTCTAAAAAGCTGTGTTGTGTTGCAAAGACCTTGTATACAAAAAACCGTGGTTTTGTCTGATTTCGGATTTTCTGTCCCTGCCATACCAGTTATGCATAATTAAATGCACATACTTCGTCTTTGATGGCCTTAGATGCAACCTGAAAGGGCAACTGAAGTGCTTTTAGAATTTGATGAGTTTGAAATGACCGATTGTGTGAAACATGCAACTAAGCCTGCGAAATCATTTGGCGCAACCATTTGAAATGGTAGTGTAATCGCCGAATAAGGTGGCGTTGGCAGTCAGGCTTGCCTGCAGTGTACAACGACGGGCAGAGGCTCCGATAATGACGTCACGTGTGACGGCGTTGAGTTCACGGAGCTGAAACAGTTGTTTCATGGAAGAAAACAAATGTCATTGAAGCTGAAGCTCACGCAGCATTGTTTGGCGGCATTGCATGACGCACAGTAACTTGCAGGTGAAGGCAGCGAACATCTGAAATTTCGACGATAATGACGTCACTACGAGTTTCCCCGCATACTGCAACGGAGTGAGGAGAAGCCTGAACATCGTCGCGACTTTCGCAATTTTAAATGCTAGGGCAAAAATATTTCGCATGATTTACCTAACAGCTTCATAGATTACAATTCTTGAATAACCTCGAATTCTCAAAAAACCGTTTCAGCTTCCCTATAAGCAATAGAGTGCATAATGTGTATGAAAAATACCAGGTGTATGTAAATCGGACTAACTTTTGGCGATGACTTTTAAGCATGAAATGCTTTTAGCTCCCGTTGTCGGCAGTGTGGCGACGTCACGCCGAGACCGAGAGCCAACATCCGGGCACTGAATTCTACTCATCCGGGCACTGAATTCCACACATCCGGGAGCCGAGACGAGAGCATCCGGGCACCGTACGAGATTTAACGAGACTCTCTAAGCCCTCCTACAGGACCGGCATACAAGCGCCGGTAGCTTCGCGCCGAACGGCTGCTGGCGTCTCTCTCTTCCTGTACGGTGCCGTTCGGGTGTCCACCGAGATGACAGAGAATTACTGCGCCATTTCCTTTCCTCACAAAGCGTTGCGTTCAAAGGGCAAGGCATCGCGCCAAACTGGTGGTGGCGCTCCTCCCTTCCTTTACGGTGCGGTTCGGGTGTCCACCGAGATGACAGAGAATTACTGCGCCATTTCCTTTCCTCAAAAAGTATTGCGTTCAAAGGGCAAGACATCGCGCCGATTGGGTGGTGGCGTTCCTCCCTTCCTTTACGGTGCGGTTCTGGTCTCCACCGAGATGACAGAGAATTACTGCGTAATTTCCTTTGCTCAAATAGCGTCGCGTTCAAAGGGCAAGCCATGGCACCGAACGGGTGAATGAATGAATGAATGAATGAATGAATGAATGAATGAATGAATGAATGAATGAATGAATGAATGAATGAATGAATGAATGAATGAATGAATGAATGAATGAATGAAAACTTTGTTGTACTACAAGGGTACTTTCTCGCAGCGTAAGAGGAGCCCTCAGTCCATGGCCCCAGCGGCCTTTGCAGTCTTGCGAGCCCTGTCGATCAGCTTGAGCTGCTCTTCAGGCTTCGAGCTGGAGAGCGCAGCCTCCCACTGCTCCGGTGTTGGTGTGTTGTTTATCGGCGTTGCCTGCATTTTCTGAAAGGCCCATGTAACGTGGTAAAGCGTTGGGTGTTCACCGCATAGCGGGCATTTGTTGTCATATGTGGAAGGATAGATTTTGCTGAGTCAACTGAGATTGGTGTATGTATTAGTCTGCAGTTGTCTCCAGGCAACCGACTGCTCTCTACTAAGGTCTTTGTGGGGAGGAGGGTATTCCTGAGGCCTCGTTGGTGTTCTAAGATGGCTCCATACCGTCTAGTGACTGCGTCCAGTTCCCATTCTGTGCGCGCCTCCCGGTTGGCGTATGCTCGGGCGTTGGCGTCCGCACATTGGTTCCCTTTGACAGCCTCATGGCCTGGTGTCCACGTGATAAAGCATCTCGTAAAAGTGATTGTCCTCGCCTTGAGTATTTGAATGGCTGCAGTGGATATGCGTCCACTGCTGTACCTTCTGCAAGCCTCTTGCGGGTCTGTAATGATGTGTGCATGGGGCTCGTCACTCTGCTGGGTGATGGCGAGTGCAATTGCTGCTTCCTCAGCCTCGAGGATATTGGTTTTTATGGAAGCGCAGTTGATTTCCCTAAGCTGGTGATCCACCACGCTGGCTACCGAGTCGTGTCGGTGTCTGTATGTTGTTGCGTCAACGTATAAAACGTCTTTTGCCCCGGCGAAGCTTCTTTCATGGAATTTGGATCTTGCCTTTCTTCTCGCCTTATGTGTATCGATGCATGTTTTTTGGAATTGGACTGATCTCAATGATCCTCCTGATTTCATTTGGAACGCTCGCTGTGCTATTGAATTCTGTCAAAGCGTCCCTCATGCCCAGCAACCGCATCGTGTTTTTGCCTGTTTCGGACAGCATCAGTCTTGTTTTCTGCGGAAGAAGGTGGGCCTCGATATGTTCTTGTACTGTGTTGTTTATGCCAAGTTTAAGGAATTTCTCCGTCGAAGTGTTGACCGGCAGTCTGAGAGCGCATTTGTATGCTTTTCTAAGAATTGCCTCGAACTGGTCCTTTTCTTGCTCGAGCGGTGTTGTTTGGTAGGGGACGCCGTATAAGATCCTGCTGACCACGAGGGCCTGTACTAGCCTACATGTGTCTTCCTCCTTCATACCACTTCTTCTGTTGGAAATTCTTGCAATCATGCTGGTGATCTGTGCTGTGGTATTTGCTAGCTGTCTGATCGTGTGATCCACATGCCGAGGATCCTAACTTTCGATACTTCCGGAACCTTCGTTTCCCCTATGTAGATATCTATGGAGTTTTGCAGATCATACCCTTTTCTGTAGGCTCTGAGCACCTCGGATTTTTCAGGGGAGCATGCAAGTCCACAGTGTCCGGCGTATGCAGTGACCGTGTCTGCTGCTCGCTGAAGAAGCTCTTGTTTTTCTCCTAAGGATCCCCTTGTCACCCAGATTGTGATATCATCTGCGTAGATGGCATGCCTGATTCCTTCAATTTCTTCGAGCGCCCTTGCTAAACCAATCATTGCAATGCTAAAAAGCATATGTGATAGCACAGAGCCTTGCGGTGCTCCTTTTTCGCGGGTGTTGAAGGTGTCAGTCCTGATGCCTCCAATTCCAATGGTAGCGGTTCTGTTAGTCAGAAAGAGTTGAATATTCTCTGCCCGCAACCCCGTTTGCTGAGCCCCTCCAGCACAGCCCTTTGACTGACGTTGTCGAAGGCCGCTTTAAGACCGGGAGCGAGCAAGATGTTTTCTCCATATCTTGGGACGGTAGTAAGCACCTCCTCCTTGATCTGCAGGAGAACGTCTTGTGTTGATAGGTATTTTCGAAATCAAAACATAGTGTGCGGCATGAGTTCGTTGTCCTCAAGATGTGTCTGCAACCTGTGATGCACAACTCTCTCGTACACTTTTCTCAAGCATGATGTTAACGAAATGGGTCTAAGATTTTCCAGGTTTGAAGTCTTTCCGGACTTAGGAATCATTACTATTTCCGCATGTCGCCAGTCGTCTGGGAGGGTCCTCTGTTCCCAGGGCTTATTGACGAATTCCGTGAATCATTTGATTGAACTCTCATCCAGATTCCTTATCATGGCATTGGTGATACCATCCTTCCTTGGTGTTGTGTTCTTTGCGGCGGACATCACAGCGTGTCTGACTTCTTCTATGGTAAGGGGTTCGTCCAGAGCGGGATTCACTTCGCCCGTGTATGCCAAGCTGCTGTCGGCGTGTGTTGCATTGCCGATATAACGCTGCTTGATATCCTGTAGCATTTCCTCGTCCGTGCCTTGGAACTGGTGCGCGATCCTTTGGGTCGTCTTACTAGTTTCGGATTTTGTCGTGGTTGAGTCTATGAGAGCCCTTAGCAAGGCCCATGTCTTGGCCCAACCTAGAGTCCCCTTGCAGTTCGTTGCATTTTTGGTTCCAGTCGCGCCTCGAGAGCTCCGTCGCATATTCTTCGGCTTGTCTGGTGACCTCAGCGATCTTACGCTTGAGCCGCCTATCATGCTTTTGCCTTTTCCACCTTTTTAGTAGGCCCCGTCTGGCGTCCCACAGGTGTAAGAGATGTTTTTCCACCTCGGGTGTGTTGTTAGTGAGGGCGACCTTTCGGATTAGTTTTTGCCAGTCTGTCTTGATTCTTGCCACCCAGCCTTTTAGGTCGGTGATCTCAGCGTCTTCAAACTGTGCCCTGGATTTCCTATAGGCCTCCCAGTTTGTCAGTCTAGCCTGGCCATGTTGTCTCCTGATCGGAAGGGCTTCTATATGGATGCGCAAGATGCAGTGGTCACTGCCTAGAGTTTCGCCGTCGTTTTCCCATCTTGCGCGCCTTACCCCTCTGACAAATGATAAGTCTGGACACGAATCTCGGTTCATGCTGTTCCCCACTCGCGTGGGTTGGGTGTGGTCAGTGATGAGGTGAGCCTTCTACGATCAGCTTCCCAGGCTAGATCCCTGCCTTTCTGGGTCTCCCGAACGTAGCCCCAGCTTTTATGCCAGGCATTAAAGTCCCCCAGGATAACGATACCGTTCTTTCCTGCTGCTGCTTCTGCCTTGCCTAGCAGGTAGCTGAAATTGGCTTTCCTCTGGCTTGGCGGGCTGTACACGTTAAGTAGGAAGGTGCTCTCTTGACTTCTCTTTTGGGTAATGATTTCTATAAAGATGTGGTCAATGTCCGTTCCGTAGATGTTGTGTCTGATTGCGGTGACTACTTTCGCAACCAGCGTGGCGACCATGCTTTGCCCCTGCCCTCTGTAGACGGAGTACCCCGCGAGAGCGAGTGAGCAGCCGGTTTCCTCTAGGGCGATAATTTCTGGCGGAGAGGTGCAATTTGTGATGTGTTGTTTAAGAAGACCCTGTTTTCAGCGGATCCCACGGCAGTTCCACTGCCATATTTCGAAGGTTTCCAACTTTACCGAACGTTTACGGTTGCTCGCCATACTGAGATGGCCTGTTATAGGGTTTTCCTTTGGATTTCATGGCTGTGAATTGTACTAGACGCTCTCTATACTGGCGCGTCTCGTCTTAGATGTTCGAGATGAGGTTGCTAAGATTAGGCAGTGCGTTGTTAACAGCAACCATGACAGTTGTAAATTCCTGGCGCCCTATAGTTGTCGCCTGATCTTCGTCTGTTTGCGGGTTAGTTTTGTTCTGCCTTGTTCTTTGGGCCTTTAGTTCGTCTATCAGATCGTTTAGTTCTGTCTAAGCTCGGCGTTTTCTGCCTTGAGCGTCTGAATTATTTTTCTTAGCTCTCGAACTTCCTCGTTACGTTCCCCATTAGCGTTGTTAGCTATCGCTGTTTTCAGTGTGTTAGTGTTTTTTGGAGCAGTGGGAGAGGTAGGGAAAAGATGCTCTTTCCAGCTCACCCTGGTTGCTTCCTCCTTTTTTGGTGTGGTCTTCTTCTGCTGCTGCTTCTTTTTGGTTTCCGGAACCTCCCGGGTCCTGGACGGCGATCTCGACTTTGACCCTGATCTCGATGCCGATCTGGACATGGATCTCGAAATGGAGTCCTCGCTGAACCAGCGTTTCAGGGCCCGACCGCGTCCACCGTTGTCTCCGCCGCCTGGTTCCTCTTTCTTTCTCGTCCGTGGTCTCGGTTTCCTGAGGCGTTCCTTGCACTCCTTTGCCCCTGTAGGATGCGCTTCCGTGCATAGCACACACCTGGGCTCGCAGGAGTGTCCGTCCTCGATCACTGGCTCGGTGCATTTAGAGCAGACGACGACGTCAGGTGTCGGGCATACGTCCGCCCTATGTCCGGCCTTTAAGCATGTATAGCAAACTTGCCGCGATGATCGATAGAGGGAGCAACGTATCTCGCCGCCGTAATAGTAGACGTAGCGCGGAACGATCTTTCCCTCGAAGGTAATGACCGCGTTTTGGGATTTGCCAAGCATTCTTGCATAAAGTATTTTGATTCCTTGGGTACGCACCGAAGATGTGATAGTAGTTCAGTTCGCGTGGTCCCGGCGTCCACTCTATGAATGACACCTTTGCACGAATTGTCCGGCGCGGCTACGTAAGCCGTCACTGCATAGTCCTTCGCACCAAAGCGTAGACTCGAGATACACTCCACAGCACTGGCAGTCTCCATGCTTGGCGTACTGAGTATAGCGATGTCGGATCCGTTGCGCAGCCGTATAAGGAAGTTGCCTTCGTTGCAGATGTCTGGTTTTCCGCATGCTTTGGGTATAGCCCGGGCCATCTGATGCGTGCTCAGTTCGCTGATGTTGAGTCCATTCTTCGGTCTAAGGATGACTTTGAAGTCGTTTTTTGGCAAAGGCGGTAGCTTCTCTCGCCGAACGGAATTCCACTTCAGTTTGGGTTGGCTCAGCGCTGAATTGTCCGCCGCGTCTGTCCCGGCCTCCGGAACGGCAATCGGTCTTGAGTTCTGGTATTTGGCAGTGAATCATCGCTCGTTGTCGATTGTTCTCTTCTGCGAGAGGTCGGTAGCGTTGTCGGTAGCGTTGTCGGTAGCGTTGTCGTCGCTTTGAAGATTCTCTTCGAGCGGTGTCGTGGCTCCGGCCGACGCCGCCGCGTCAGCGTCAGCTCTCCTCACGGGAGCGGCGTGAGCTGTAGCAGTGTTCCTTCGGGCCGACGGCCCGACGCCGCCTAGGCTTAGCGCGGCGTTCTCCACCTTGGATTTTCAGACGGGCAGGAAATGGCAAAATCTGGACTTACGGATGTATAGCACGTATCCACAGATTTCGCTTGATCAGTAGAAAGCGATGGAGTACTTCATTTTTTACTGCGGTGAGGTTTGCCGAGTGAAATGAAGAGTCGAGGCAGGAGCACTTGCGAAAGGCGTTCTCTTCGTCTGGCCCCCTAGCGGCGTGTCCCGAATGGGTGGTGACGTTCCGTGGACTGCTTGGCAGCACTACAACACGCTGTCACGTTCCACTCCTAAAGGCGAAGCTTAAGCGTCATTAATTAGCAGTTAATTAGTATTTAGTCATTAATGAGTAATTAGACACTAATTAGTAATGTCGTTACTTTGTCATCAATTATGTGTGACGTAATCCAGTGGTGACGTTACCAGTATCACATAGGCAAAGTGGTGCGGAAAACGCTTTCGCCTCTACGCACTTTAGCCAGTTTCGAACGCGCTGCATATACATTCTTGTCAGGCCTGCTTCTCGTCGTATCCGCGTACGCTTCTCCATCCTCCTGCAATTCAATACCGCCACCGTCACAGCTACAGGAGTATTCGAACGCGCTGCATATACATTTTTGTCAGGCCTGCGTCTCGTCGTGTCCGCGTACGCTTCTGCATCGTCCTGCATTTCAATGATGCCACCGTCACAGCTGCTTAAGCCGAGCAATAGAGCTTGATGAAAGGAGAGGTAGGAAGCGTCTTTGGAAAGCGATCGCTTTCCGAGGGATACGCCACAGCAGAAGACTGCTCGCCCCTGCTTCCCGTAAGCATTTCATGCTTACTCTACTCTCGGTTACGGGAGAAGGAGAGATTGTGGTCTTTACTACGCGTTAAAACGTATACGCCCCCAACATAAGACACGCGTAATGGACTACGACGAGAATAAATTATTTATAGACGAGCAGCCAAACTTCTGATGTAGAATATTGAAGGCCTTTCTCTTAAGTTTGAATGGCCTTTGCTGCACTCGTCTCCATATAAAAGATGTGGTTATTCTCGTGCAGGTGTGGTGTAAGTACTTTCTCTACATATTTCCATCTATTTGCTGCAAAATGATTATAGCATATAAAATGAATTCCCTGCACAAAAACATTCACCAGGTAGCTGTTGTGCCTTTATATCTAAATCCAGTAAATACTCTTTCTCTCAAATTCAGTGGCGATCAATTGGATTCAGGCGGAAGAAAAGAGGCAGCACTTACCTTTCACTCGCCAAACTATTCCAATTTTGTTTCTAGCACAGTTGTAATGCTATTCTTCTTCCGATTCAAGCGTATTTGCAATTCGTCATTTTCCGTTTTGCTGTATCATTTTTAGTTCGTAGTCTCTCTCCCATCCTTCAAAAATGGCGAGTGAGAGGCGAAAGGAATTAGGAAAGCGAGGCGGGGGGGGGGGGGGGGAGAGGAAGACTGCTGCCAGGTGGCAGATGTCACGACGGAAATCGCTGTTTCAGTGCCAACAATTTCTACGTCATCTCAAGCGATTTCATGCCCTTCTTTTTCGCTTGGTATGACGTAGAAATCTTTGCTACAGAAAGAAGCCTCTCAGCACGGCTCCACCTGGAATCACTGATCACACAGCTAACATCGAACATTATCAACAGGATTAAGGGGAATCTTCACCCGACTTGCGCGAAATGTGTACGTTGACTTTTAAAAGCTGCTTAAGTTGATTCTTACTCGGCCGGTTCTTCATTGTGAACAAGGAACCCGTAGTGGTTCTGAAACGTCAGCTAAGAGTTTTTTGACAATTGATCACTGACCCAAAACTTTTCGAACATGCTACTACCTGGCCAGACGGCGTACCGTCAAACCCTGGATTACATCGACCATCAGGTTCAGAGCTGAGCACGCTAACAACTAATCCACGCCGAACACTGGAAAGAGCGCATTATTTTCTCATGTCGATGGCCGATGTGCATTTTCGCATTTTGTAGTTTTTCACAAGTGAACGCACTGCAGTCGTAGCACTCCTGCTTGCCTTGCAAATATGCTAAATTTGTCACGTTGTAGTGACGGCAATCCAGCAGTCAAGAAGACAGCAACAAAACTGGCGAACGAAGCTCTTTATTTGGGCTGAGTTGCGCCCGCAAAAGAACTGAATCACTCGGTGGCGGCGTAAGGAACAAACTTGCTCGTCGGTCGTCGAACTAAGAATGCCCGCCGCTCGCGGCATCGCTCAATTTAAAGCCGGCAAGGAAACTTCGAGATAGCAGGACAAGATCATCTACAGTAATCTGGAAAAACCTAGACGCATCCTTTCATGGCTGCGATCAATCGAGATTAGACTGGTCGCTTCTCGCGTCATGAACAAAAATGATAACAGCCCTTTCCTGCAGCCTTGAGCGTGAACGAACAAGCACTACAATGATACGTGACATTACCCCCCTTCCAAAGAAGCATCGTCTCGATGCTTTAAAATGAAATTAAACACGGAGAATGCTTCGAGAACTTAACTCTTTCGCTACCGCGGAAAAATGCACGATTTGGAGCGTATTGAAAGAAAATTTTTTTTCTCAAGAACTAATACACCCAGCACATATTGCAATGCATGAAATTGTAGCTTATTAGTTACACTTCTGAATGAAACAAACACCAGAGTTGTGTGTGCAAAAGTAAATGAACATTTATTTGTGATATTTGCTAAAAACACAAAAAAAGTAAATAGCAAAAACAGAAATTACCGGCTGCACTAAGCCCGAACTTGATTAGAGGAAAACTGGAATATACAAACTGTTGCACATGTTTATAGCTGTCATTATTCACAGTTTCAGCTATGAGAAAAATTTACTGCACTTTCCATGGCTTGTCAAGTCAGGGGTCATGACTGTGGTGCCACTGTGAAGAGCAGTCAGAGGTGAAGATGTGAAGTAGAGGTAGACTGACAAGTGCTTCACATAAGGTTTTATCTTTGTTCCTCCCTTGTTCTCTGATAGCCGAGCTTGTAGTTTCTTCTTTTTTTCATTCTTTTCGGTTGGTGTTGAATGGATTCTATGAGAGGATTGGGGGCGTGGACTTCTTTTCCCTCATCATACCCGAAGATTTCTTGAATGAGCTGCTCCCTGAAAGCCAGCTGATAAAATTTGGCATTTTAGGCACGCTCTAAAACATCAGGATCGATGAAATAAGTTTTATCGATGTGGTTCAAAAGCCAGGACACTTTTCAAGTGTTGCCAATAGAAGCTGCCGCCACTGAATCATCCGGGTCCGTTACGTGCAAAAAAACAAAAACAAAAAAAGCGAAAAACCAATTTTGAGAAAAGATTTTTGATGGCAGAGAGCCAGAATAGATTATTCTGGTATTTCAGTAGAGATACAGTCGTGGCAGGTCAACAATTCCAATGTATATGATGATTCCAATGAACATCAGAATCTCCAACAGATGCACGTCTTCCCATGAGCCGTCACGCCGAATTTGCTGAAAATCTTCATCCATGCATACTTATTAGTGTTTCCGCACACGATCTTCATCATTTCCGCCGTGAAGAGCATCAAAAAAAAGTCGAGAACTCGAGCGAATCTCCGAGCGCCGCTCCGCAGCGATGTGCCGATATGGACACCTAGCTGTCGTCTTGGTTGAAAAACGCGACGCGACCTTGAGCATTTGGCAAACTGTCTTCGCCATACGTTGTCAAGACCCTGAAGCACAAAAATAAACCACTGTCATCAATTACAAACCGTAAGCACCGCAGAAAACACACAGCGAACGAAAACAGAACTTACATGCAAGTACGCGCTGACGTTCCAGGCTCCCGAGGCGAAGTCTTGCTGCCGAAACCGAAATCCAACGTTTGTACATTGTTGCCCGACTAATAACCGCTGCTTTCGTCGCAAAAAACGAAACTGAAACCGGCCGACGTGCTCGGTGTCAGCTTTCGCTTCCGAGGAGCGCGCGGCGACGCGGACGCCATTTTCTCCGGCTGACGGTGCTGCGGCCGTTCAAAGTTTTATTTTTCACGGCGCCCCCTCATGTCAAAACACTGAAACCAAGGCTGCAATCGAAAGAGCAGTTGTTGAGCTCGCTAACTAGATGGCGGAGCACGTCCACAACGCTCCAAAATTAGCTTTTTTGCGCGGGCGATTTGAATCGATCATATGCGAACGATCGCCTATGGCGCGGTAGCGAAAGAGTTAAGAGTCCTTTAGCTTTCCTAATAAGGTGTAAGGGCAGCGGTAAAAGTTTCAAGTCTGGCCGTGTCGTAGTCGTCGTCGGTGTTGTCGTAGTTTTTGTCGACGTATTTGTCGTCGTAGGGGTCGTCGTCGTCGTAGGGGTCGTCGTCGTCGTAGGGGTCGTCGTCGTCGTCGTCGTCGTCGTAGGGGTCGTCGTTGTCGTAGGGGTCGTCGTTGTCGTAGGGGTCGTCGTTGTCGTAGGGGTCGTCGTTGTCGTAGGGGTCGTCGTTGTCGTAGGGTTTGTCGTTGTCGTAGGGTTCGTCATTGTCGTAGGGGGCATGGTCTTCTGTTTTCGTCGATGGAGGATCTTAGTTCTTGCGCTCAGAAGCAACCTCACCTCCAGAGGCTGCTTTATTCAGTTTAACCTTCGGGGCTGGGGAAGCGTCCACGCACTGCGTAGCCTCGGCTAGGAGATACTTAGCGCGGTGACGATGGCGACGGAGAACGCGATAGGCGACTCGGCGATGAGTATCCTTCCCGACGCAAAAAATCCTCGATTTCGGCTGGTCGCTGGCCGGGTCGGGGTCGTGGGGCGTCGTAAGGGAACCCTCGGATGCCCATTCTCCTGTATGGGCAGTACCGGAGAATGTGACCGGCTTCTCCGCAGTGGAAGCATTGTGGGCGGCGCTGGTCGGGTGTTCTCCACTCGACGCATTTCCTCGGCCGTGTACGACGCTCGTAGGACGGGCGAGTTGGGGCGAGAGGGCGGCGAGAGGGCGGCGCTCCAGCGCAGCTGGCTAAGTGCGATAGGGGCTTGGGTCCCGTCGTTGAGGTACAGGACGGCGCACTGCTGCAGCGTAAGTCATGGCTGGAGGCTCCAGAGGCTGCGTGGTCGACTGGAGTCAGGTCTTCCGGCGAATAACTCAAAGGGCTGGCGTTACGACTTGCAGGGGTTCCCTTACGAAAATGGCAGATATGGGCCAGATATATTTTATATATGGCTGTATATACTCATATATGGGATCATATACAGTTAAATAGGTCCATATATGGTCGTATATACGGCCAGATATGACCGTGGGAAACCTGATATGCCGCCATATACTGCTATATATGGGCGTATAAGACCACAAATACGGGCAGATACGGCCATAAGGTACCTTATATAGTGCGATATACTGCTATATATAGTCGTATTTGCGTCCTTATATAGATGCTCTTTCTTTATATGGGGACCTTCAAATCCTTACATGGAAACAATCTCGCATATATGGAAGATATCCTACCTCATATATGGGATGCTTGTGCCATATACTTCCGGACTTAAATAATTAACTTTGTGTCAAACATGATATTATTGGTTAATTAAGATGGTGAAACACACCGCACAACAAGCTACTAAGCTTTGTATGATTGAGGCTTCAATCAAGTTAGACTGCTATTACATAGCAGTGTTTAATTAAGGTGAATTAAAGTACAGTGCTATAAATCGCCTTCAACTTTGCTATGATTTAAATGCACTAATACATGCATTTACGCGCTTTCTATCTTGGGTGGACTTCGAACCTTCCTTGCGAACTGAACCTTCCTGACTGGGCCTAAATAAGTGGATTACAAGTCCAGCGAGTTGGTTGCGATCGAAATCATAGTTTTTAGGAACATTGATAGATTATAGAGTCCCGAACGTACAACAAGCGCTTGGGGATCGAACTCAGCCCCTTCGCAAACGTGATGAATACTCAAACCATCAAGCCGGTGGTGCGGTGTACGTTCCTTCTTTGGGCGCTGTTCCCCAAAACTATGTCGTTCTGAAGGACTGGGAAACCTGCATTGTTTGCGGTAATGCCAGACAACAAACGTTTGCAAAACCGCTGCAGCATACGGCCATTTCTTGTCCAGGAGCGTAAATAACACATCGCTCCTTGCGACACAGGGATGAAGATTAAAACGCTGTAGTATAATTGTCAGAGAAAAAATACAAAATATTTGGAAATTCATCTATCTAGAGTTGCCAGCAAAACGTTTACAATGCAGACGAGAAAAACTCCACAGCAACAAGCAAATCTTTTACCCATCGCCTTTTCCGCGCCGCCGAGTCTCCGTGGTGTACTGACCAAGCTCGCCATTCTACTCCGACTGTTGTGCGAAGCTGAACAGTTTGTAAAAAATCTTCTGCAAATAGTTCTTGATACTATGCGCGTTGATCTGTTTCTTTTCTCCTTAAATTTTTCTTCCCTTCATAATCCAACTTCCCCTGCCGGCCGATATTCAGATGCCAGTTCTGAGACAGGCCGTCACGGGGAAGCAAGACATCCTTTATTTGCGTAATAAATGAGTCGCCGCTGTGTCCACGGTCAGCCACCATATAGTGCCTGGAATATAGCCACCACTCACGGCAAAAAGTTCCTTACCCTACTGAGCGAGAGATGGCGTTGCTGAGGCGGTGAAAATGCGGACCCTCGAGACCCCCCCCCCCCCCAGAACAGCAGAAAAGCGACACATTGCCGCCTTCGGCGGTGCTCAGCAGATAGCTGGAGGGTGGGTAGTCCAGGTCCATGTCATTTTCCCCCTTTCTTTCGCTCCGAAAGGCACGCCGAGGGTACCGAGGGAACCAGAGCTTTGCAGAGGGGCGTTGCAAGCGCGAGTGAAAAGCACCATAGCATCGTCTCCCGCGACTCCCCACAATTGACCGGACAGACCTGTCACCCATACCATTGAGAAGTTGCGCGTAACGCCCTCTCTTTTGAAAAAAAACCAGTTCCGCACATGCTTTGCACGTGTTGGACTGCCTGGAAATCTGTTTGCGCTGACGCTTGCTTTTTCCTTCGTGCTAGGACGCTGACGAGATTAAGAGGATTAGGAAAATGTACAAGGACGGTAGAAAATAATGTGAACAGCATGTTGCCTACGCACTGCGAAATTGGAATTCATGTCTGTAGCCTACTTGTGTTCGAATTAGGCGCCGCGCTGTTCGCATTTCTTTCTATCGCGACAGTACCCTCTCAGGTGCAGGTTCCAAGAAAGAGTGGTCAGCGATTTTTTTTTCTGCGCCGAACCTCAAAAAAAAAGAGAACTGACAGTGCATCAGGTCCACTTCGTGGAACAGATTGTTGACGAAACCGCCGTCACCGTTGCACCGACATGTGTGTCGCAAGTAAATGGCAAGTTCATTTAAGACGTGGAATTCGAGATTAATACCTTTTTTTATATGGCAGGGACATTTTCGCAAAATACTTAATTTTGTTGGGTAGCTGAGCAGTTCGATGTACGCAACTTTTTTGGCCAAATTGTTGGATTTTTTTTACGTTTTTCGCTGAATAAGAACGACTATGTGTTTATTTGGAAGTAAAATAAAGAAAGGCGAGGCTGAAAAGAAAAACGAAAATACGCGCGAAATGTGCTTACCAGCTGCTCGCTTACGGCTAACAGAAAAAATGCTATAGTTTGGTCAGTCACTGCGCAGTGGTTGGTACATTTAATTTAATGCCGATTCCAGCGCACCTGCATTCCCAAAACAATATATTTGCAGAGCCATCGCTTATATTAAAATGCTCACTCATGTGCAAGCTAAAATCTTTACTACTTTTACTTTGAGACATTTTTTACATCTAGCAAAATAACTTGGAAATTGAGCCGGGCGTCACACAAAGGAACAATGAGGCGATCACTGACCTTGCCTCACAAGCGTCTGCCTAACGCAGCTGTTGATGTCAGCCTCCAAAATATTTGTTTGCGTTACCTGACCGGCGGAGGGCTTTACAGGAAAAAAAAAATAGTTTCGTTAGCGTGAGCTCTACGACTAAACACTGCATGCTTAGTGAATTACAATGAAAATTCGTCAGAAATAATATACTCGCGCAACATACCAAACCAATTTAGCAAGAGAAAACCGCCTACTTCAGCTTGCGCACAGAAGTTATCCAGGCTTGCCGTCTCTCGTTCTCAATCATTTCACAGACAACAATTCCCTGGAAAACGATTTTTGAATGGGAAAAAGTGTATGAACGCATTTTTTTATACACTGGAAGACTTCACTATACCAACCTCCCGTCGACATGCTTGCATGGTTTTTTTTTTGTCTTGCTATTAATGTTTTTGTTATCGCTCGATGCGTGCGATGGAAAAGTTCTGCAAGATTTTGCTACACATCGAAAAGATTCCCCGTAACCTCCAAAATTTCTTCAGCAGTAGATTACAAATTTCGAATATTGATTTTTTTTTTTCAGGAATGTGGGACATATGTCCAGGAAATCTATAGAGTTACACTGGCTGCTCTTCGCCGTTGATGTTGTGAGAACTATTGTGGCAGCAAACGACTCAACAATACGTTTCTCCACTCTCTCAACGTCGCGGCATTCCAGTCATGACTCACAACGAGCGGCAACCCCTCTTTTGTGCACCCACGAGCAGGACGGCACGTGCTCACAATGAAAGAAAGAGTGTCAGCAGCGCGAGCAGCACGGGTACCAGTCGAGGCGTTGCTGACTCCATGCGCTCCGCCGGCGACGTGCCCGCACAGAATTTCGGAAATGACCAGCAGGCATGAAAAAAGTGCAATATAATCGCTGTTTTACATTCGTTACAAGTCCGGATAGTGAAGCTGGCTGACTGGCTCCAGCATTGTAGTGAATTAAAACGAGGACGCAGCTATTATATCGCAGTTTTTCATGCCTCACTCATTGACGTCCCACTCATAGTGAAGTTATTGAAGTTTAAACAGCAAGACAAAAAATCGATAATAAATTATTTAGCAGTTCTAGGAACACCACGTGGTACTCCATGTATAATAATGCCTCACGCATCATTACAAAGAAGAAAACACGCACCCAAAAGTTAGGTGTCCATACTCCTTTAAGAGCCCTTACAGTTTGAAGAACAGGTGTCTAATTGACTCACATAATGAAATCAGCCGCATACATAACATGGTCGGCTGGAATTGCGAAAAACGCATCGTTACTACACAAAGACAATGGTAGTGCTATATACTGGATGTCTTCAGGATGAACACTGGTTTGCTTTATGTACATGTATTCCGCTCAGAGAAGCATAGGTGTAAGTAAACAATAAGACTAAGCATTTCTTGCTGAGTATGTTACAGGACTTTTGTGTTAGGTATTTCCTCAGGGCATTCATTTAATTAGAGACGGCAAAGGAATTTTGACGTGATGTATCCCATTGTGATGATAAACTTCAGGAAGGGTTTAGCGATGTGAAATGCACTAAATTACTTTACAAAATGTAATGCCCTTTCTAGTTTTCTTTCTATTGATCAAGAAAAGGTTTTAGATGGCGCGATTTCACTAATATCAATATAAAAATTTTAAACCGCTCTATGCAACGTGATACAAATCCATACAGAAAAACTTGTAAGCGAAACATCGTGAAAAACTACAAAAGCACGCTCAGAAAAACGACATCGTACCCACAACGCGCACGCATGCATGTAAAAAAAACCGCCCTAACCCGCTGAACCACACAGATGTATAAAAAACTGTAGTCTGAAACTACAGATTCCCGCTCCAAGAACGCCCCCCAAAACCACTGCCTATTACTCAGCGCATTACTTCTCTTTACACAAAGAAACAAAGCAACTCCTAGGACTCCTACCAGTGATGGCACATTGAAAACACCCTAGACTACGTAAATCCGCTCCCAGTTTGCACTCATGAATTTAGTTCCAAAATACACTCTGTTCCAGTGGACCCTCATGTGCATGCGCAAGCATGCATGATCTCCATGGAAAGAGATGTAATTTTATCTTCGATATATAAACACAGCAGTAGGTCGAGCCACCCATAATTAGCGAAGTTTGTTTTCGCTTTCGGAGGGAATATCTTGGAGCTCTCCTAGCTGACTGCAAACTGAGCGAGAGAGCGACGTCCATCTTCCCCCCGTCCCCCTTCCCTGTTACCCAGATGACGTCACTCGTGCTCGCCAAACTGCAGCGCATGGAGCCTATACTTTGACACCACAGCCATCATTCGGCTATTAAAACCCTATTCGAAACACCATGTGAGAAAAAAAATGCTATGTAAATTATCTACTGGTCAGATGTTAACAGCCCATTTTGTTCCGTCTACAGCAAGGCAAGCGAACAGCCCATGTGAACAAAACAAAATATTTTGCCTGTATACTTTCAGCTGTTGTGCAGAACTAGGCTGATTCCTGTGTCTGGGTTAAGGATCTACCTAAGTACATATTTTTTAACTGGCTCCAAGTGAATACTTATCTGCAATGTAGAAAAAGAAGGCGATATGCGTGTTCGCGTTTTATTCCGGCTGGATTGTATAGCCGATCCTAGTTATAATGAACCTGGCGCTCCCGCTCATTCTGTTTGCTTCTTAGTATGATGACTCCCCATATTTCCGCAAAAAAATACTAAATCATAGAAAGATAGCTTTTGTCTCTTGAATTGAAGTCCATTGTGCACGCAACCATACCATATCACGGCGCTTTCCGAGCTCTCCAGCGCCGTCATGAGCTGCTTCGATGAGACCCTTGCTTTCGACGAATAAGCGCTAGTCCGCATTGTTCGCGTATGTGGTCTCGGCTTTTGTGGAGAGCGAATACACAAGTTTTGGCGAATGCAAATGGTCATAAATGAAGTTTTGGAAACTGTAACCCTTAGCGGAGGATTGCTGCTATCGCAGGACGAATAGAACGAGCGGGAAGCGCCGGTGTCACCCGGCATGCGGAGCATTGCTTTAGGGAGCTGTCAACAGTCGACCACTGGCGCCGCTCGTGGATAACAAATCAGATTATTTTCATTGATGCGATCAATCGTCGAACATGCTTCTGGATAAAGCAGTTCAGCACCGAGTATTTGTGGTATGGAAGAAAGCGGATCTACCACGACCGGGAAGCGCCAGTTCTCCGGCTATCAAGTGTTTCGTCGCAATCATCCGGTCTTCTTGCAGTGATCATGCTGTGTAAACAAGCATAGTTACAATCCGCGCATCAGAAAGAGAATATTCAACATAGCTTGCGTTTTATGCCATATACAAACGATAACAGGTATGCAGACAACGGTGGTACTGCAGTGCAGTCGACATTTGTGTATTCCCGCTGAAATTTCACGCGCACGCTGTAAATGCTGAATGACGAGTCATTAACTTGAAGCACTTAATTAGCGACAACGCAAGCAGTGTGCTAAACAAAGAGGAGAAGAAACAAGTCAGCAGCAGATGTCGAAATCAAGAGGGCCGAAGCAGTTGCGGGACGCGGCTCTGAGGCAAGATAACGGCCACCGCCAATGACAGGGGCGGTCTCTGTTCGCATTTCGTAAGCATTTGAAACCGTCGAATGTCGGCCGGACGCCGAAGAGCCTCTGAGTGCTCAACTTTCCGCTAAGATATCTTTTTCTCATTTTCCGCAAAGCTCTGTCGACTCGAGTGGCGATCGGTTCGACGGGATTTCAAGCAGCCGTGTAGCACGCATTGGGCATGGCAAGGAAAATACTAGCGATAACGTCAAGGGGAGCGATTAGAGTATTACTGAACAAACTGGTGTCATCCATATTTTAGCACTAACAAAATGCGGAAAAATGAGCTTAGGGTGGCCAAGTAACGAGCCGAACAAAGGTCGGCGTTTAGAGTGGCAGAGTGGACTCCAAGGGCAGCGAGTCACAGTCAAAGCTTATGGAATGTCTGATGAGCAGATGTGACAAAAAACAAGGGTAGCCTCACCCTGCCCGACTGAATTCAACAGCAGCTAATCGGTGGTCGATGGGAGGGTTCTTTGTCTTGTAAAATTGATCACGGATGACGATGATGGCGATCCCCGTCTTCAACTTTGGAGTGAAAAGCGACCCTCAGATCAGGCAATTCGGTTCTTATAGCCGTTGCAGCCTTCTGCTTCTCCTTTAAGAACTACAACATGTTGTGTGCTGCAATGGAGTACAGCGCACACAAATCCCCCCCCCCCCTCAAAAAAAAAAATTCCGACCCAATTCGTGCAATTATGCATGCAAAACAGTATATACCAGCGATCTAATTTTTCCAATGAAGTATGCTAACTGCTGTTCCCTGGTAGAAGGCATTTGTTGCTGATTTTCGCGTGTTCATGACGACGAGCACTAGATGAAGCTGAAAAGTGTTTTGTTTCATTCTAGGCAAGAGAAATCGAAGAAACATCACGAGATGCACCTGGTCATCACACCAGGGAAAAGTTTGGCGCCCTTGGTCACTCTAGTCAGGTCGTAATCACGTCGATTTAACCGGACATTGAAGATACCTCAGAACGCCGTCGTTTTTTGAAAAATTCAGGCAAATATAACGCCCTAACACAATGACTGCCTGTGTTTTCACAAAAACAAGCACATAAGCCTCAACAAGTAATTAGAATTTTAAGAGGTTTGTAAGGAAATTAACGGTGATAATTCCACCACACTATAAGGCCGCTTGGCCGAATAACTTCCATACAGAAACCGCTGTGGTGTACCGCTAATCATTTCTTAATATAAATTGTGAAACCGCACCTTCACAACATCATTTATGTGTGCAAAAAAATCATGAAACTTATTTCTCCAAAACGGAAATTGCCGTTTGACTAGCTACATATTTGATAGAGAAGGCGCGCCGTCACCTTTGATAACCAGCTGAAACGTTCCCGTAATCCACCCTGTCCTAAAGCAACAAACATGTAAAATGACGTGATTATGTGCCACAACGGGCAGCTAGTATAGGCATTCAAGAAGAGAAGACCGCTCACACATGGGGTGCCGAATCTGCGGAACAAGCAGATGCTAAATCTGCGAGCGAATGCAAACGTCAAGCTGCGCATCGTATCAATCTCTAGGAAAGGCGATTGGGACCTTTGTGATGTATCTGACGTGATGTATGGTCGAATTCATTGCGCAGTGTCCAGCACAAGGAGCAGAGAGCTAGCGATTTTCGAAATTCGCTTTCACAATCACTTCGAATATAACAGGTCTCAATCAAGCCTCTCTTTGGTTTATGTAGATAGGACGAAATATTTATTCGGTTCAGTTTACATAATACGTCCTACAGAGTGATCCGAAAACACGACGCAGCAGAGGTATCGTTAGTTATATTTATTTTGATAAAGATACACGCGATATAAAGCCCCATCTCGATGGACACTTCCAAGGCATACACGCGAAGCGCCTGCGCGCCCAGCACGCACCGCGACGGGCGTCGAAAAGTGGCATGAACCTCCATGCTCCTGGTGCTGGCTCGCTCTCCCTCGGGAGCCGACTGAAAAAAATGTCAAGCCGTGAACAAGAGATGCTTGGGGAGCTGCAAGGATTCCAAGAAAATTTAGGGGAGGAGAGCTTCGAGCCATGAAGAAAAAGAGTCCCCGTCAGCCCCCGCGGTCCTCCCATTGTTGTAAACCGGACCCCGCTTCTGACGCGCGCGCGGCGCCCGTGCGCAGGTGCCGATATCTGACATGCACAGATATGCACAGATATCTGCTAAGGAAGGCATTGGTGGCGCCACCTCTGACTGTCGTCTGTTGCACAGAGCTAGAAGCCGGACTCTGCAGTGTGCTACGCACTTTCGTGCCGGGCGAGCAATTTCCGGTTATACCCGTTGTTGCATCCACTTGTTGCATCCACTCTTTGAAATCATGGTACAGCGCCACACTTGTGCGTTTTGAGGAAGAAGACACTTTTGACGTCGTGATAATGACCTGCGCCAAGCATGCATGGGATGATGAGCCATCGGAAGGATCCAGGGTGCAAGTGAGCGGGAAATACCAAGGTTTCTGTGAACCTGCAATCATCAATATTTCAGGTAAGCGTGAACAACCATTTACTGTTTTTCCCGTATTGCTTTGTTGGTTACCTTTGTCAATGCCTTCGGCAGTTTTCGATGATAGGGCTATAAATTAAGCTAAATGGTATCATAATGCATGATTTATTTCTATGTGCAGTCGGAGAGTAATCTCTCATTTTTCAGTAGTGAAATTTTTACCGCCACCGAGTTGCGTTCCTGCCAGCGGTAGTTCAAGTGCATGATATGAATTGTGTAACGCAAAAAACATAGACTAACCTCGCTAAGCACATTGCGGGGCTAGTTAAGGATGTATTTTCTAAGTAACGAGACGTAGACAACAACCTGTCATGGATTCTGTCATATGCACGTATCAGGAACTGAACCCTTTTCATTGTCGTAAGTAATAGTGCTAATTCTATTTTAACACGGGATCAGCATTGCTGCGTTCTGCGTATCCAATTAGGCTACAATGGCCCCATTACATTTGCCACAAGGTTTGCGCTCTACAGCTAAGGAGGAGCAGTGGAATGAAGAGCTGGTACGCGTTTTATTTGGGGTGGTTAGTGCGAACGAACGTGTTTCAGAAACAATTGGCGTATACCTGTTTCCGTTCGCGGTTGTGCCAGGAAACTTTAATGGTAAAGCCCGAAAAAAAAAGCATGAGGCTAAGCTTTTAAAGGGGCATCGCGATGATTTGCTCTGTACCAGTTAATATTATTAAATAGATTCATCATGCGTTCCAGAGACCAGAGCAAAAAGAATTATTGAAATCGGAGCATGCAAGCGAAAGTTATTCCACTCTGAAAATTCGAAATGAAAAGCTCAGACGAAAACGCATTTCACTCTCCCATTTCACTCAACCAGTACCGAGATTGGGCGCTACAAATCGGAACCGCGCCTAGCGCCCACGCAGCGGAAGCGTCCATGCAGTTGTTGCTTTGTCGGGGTTGTAGACAGCCGCGCATTTTGACGGCGTCTTCCCCCCGTGTACGCGACGCTGTAGTAAGGCCAGGGGCGACTAACGACAAAGGAAGCTCCCCGAAGTTTCTTTTTTAGTCGGACTGTAAGGCTGTCAGCGGTAGCCCCCCTCCCCCCCCCCAAACTCGACTCCCGTCTCCTGTCCGGCCTTTCTCTTCACATTTTGGGCAAGGTGTATCGACTGGCTTTTTTTTCGCTGCCGTCTTGGTATGGTCACGGCCGGTCTCGACGCGCGCGCTTTCTGGTCTGAGCAAACGTTTTTTGAACAGCGCTGGCTGCCACGAAGGTTTGAAGCGGAATGGAATGTGTCGCCCCTAGCTGTATTCTTGTTAGTTTTCGTTCGCTTTCCCTGCTTCTTTCCAGTTTTTGTGGCATGCGAAAAAGCTTTCAGTACTCAAAGACATAATATTTTGGATCCATTTCACAAGTATGAAGGAACAATATGCAAACTGGACGCCCAATCAATGAGAAAGGCAGAGCTCTATCTAGATGCCACCTCATTTCCGCTGCCGCAAATGGCCGCCGCGTTGCGACACCATCGGCTCGAAACAAGCATTTCTAGCGAAGATTAAAATATCAAATATTATGATTTCGGTGATCTCATTGCGCGTTCAGGACTCACAATGTCCCTTACTCTGCATACAAAGATTAAGGTACCCATGCTTTGTGTACGTCGCAGGGCACCTTTAATATCCCACAATGGATTTTACGGTAGGGTGTCTCGGATTCAGTGCATAATTCTTCAACTTATGCTACTGTGGCCATGTGCACAAGTTCTGCGCAGATTTATATCATGATCGCTCTAAATTATCTCCCACGCAGCCTACACAACGGCCCTGCCGACCAAGAAGGGGCGGGAGCTCTCCGGAAAGCTGCTGTTGCTGGCTGTGGGCACTAAACTCAGCGAAATAAGGAGCGAGAAAGAAAAGCATCGACGATAAGAAGCATACAGAACTATAGAACCACAAGAGCATTAAATGTACCCCAATAAAATTTCCTGCGCAATTTCTGTGTGGTAATTGTGTTACTTGTGTTACCTATGCTATATGATTATCAGGAGCTTTAGAGCAGCATAAAACCAAGTGGTTTTTCAATTTAAAGCAGCACTTAGAGATGTATTGGATGACATTTTTTAACGTTTACAGATTTTTATTTTACAAAGTGCGAGAGATATGTCGGTTTGGTCAGTGAAGGTGGCCGTACAGCAAGACGGGCATTATGTACGTAATAGAGCTCAATAATCTGAAAAAATGATTAATTATATTTAACTAATCAGCTTTCATAATTTTGATTTTGGGGCGTAAGTCTGTATCGCGAAGATGAAGGCCGTCAGTAAAACAAGATAACCTTAGCTTTTAAATTTTCGTAATCGTTAATGTGCACATTAACGATTGCAAGTGTGTATGTTCTTGTAGCTTGCAAGTGTGTATGTTCAGTATTTCGAACCATGGTTCGAAATACTGAACATACACACTTGCAAGCTGAGTGAATTGCCTTGTCCGCTTCGGATATTCATAAACGCGTCGCTGCGCGTCGTATCGTCGGCGAATTCAAAGAAACTTTTTCTACATCACAAAATACACAAACGGTGTCCGTGTTTGATGCATAAAAAAAGTGACCGACAGTTTTATGCATTTTCAATGCGGGTAAACCAACTCAGCGAGCTTTGAAATGCGCAAAATCTGGCGCTCGATATTTCAAACCCCTATGCCAATTAAAAAAAAAGTTAGAAACTGGGCTCACCTTTTACGATGACGGCCTTTAATTTGGCAACATAATATTGCCCCTTAGAATCAAAATGAAATGTTCATTAGTTAATGTTAGTTAATTAATCGTCTATTAAATCAGGTTTATCGCTTACATAATGTTAACCATCTTGTACAACCCCCCTACACAGCACCAACGTATCTCTCAAAGTTTTAAAAAAAAATCTGCGTCAAAAATTTAGGCTATATTACATATCTAAAGTAGTAGCGGTAAGGACGTACTGCACAGTCGCTTACGTCTGCATGTGGCGATAACGGCATATGTATGACAGCATTCTGCAATGGTTGTAACTAATTTCATTACATCTTTTATTTGGCCGCCCTCCATCACTGTTTGGAGACGCCACGCCCCAGGCTCACTCTTTATTGGCTAATGTGATAGAAGGCCGCGTCGCTGTTGCAGGCAGTCACTGAGAGCGAGCAGTACAGAACTCGAATGAGAATAGTTTTACTGGCTGTGATGCTGGTGTTGTTCTAAAGTAGCAGCCTGCAACATTGGAGAAGGGGAGCCTAGGTGCTTGCAGAGATTGCAGATTAAGCGCGCCGCAAATCGTTGGATTTCTTCAATTTTTTTTTGTACCGTCTCCTTCGGTAGATCTCGCCGTATGAGGGCACATATACATAGGCTGCCATTTATTATATATTTCCATATGAAAGCTTATAAGGTTTTAATAAGGGAGTAATCACTCATTTTCATTCCGCCAAGCAGTCACACGGCTACAAAGATACCCGACAGCGCTTCCACAGGAACTTTTGCTCTTTCGTAAAAAGATTCGTCCTGGTCTGGGGACATGGTGTATGACTGTGCTTGGATGGATGCGAATAAGTAATTAACTTAATGGAAGTCTGCTCCGCCTTAGGGGAAATTTCCCCTCAACATTTAACCAAAAGTATATAAGGTTATGAGCAAATCTGTCAGTATATGTTCGTATATAGAACTAGCTCCATATATAAGCTCCAGCCAAATATGGACATATACAGATTTATCTATATTTGGCCATATATGGCCCATATAAGTATATTCATCCATATATGACTGTTAGCAGATATGGCTATATACGGATTTGGCCGTATCTGGGTATATAAAGACCATATATAGAAATCCCATATATGGGCTCTATCAGATATGGTCATATAAGGATAGGACATATCTGGCTATATAAGGACCATATATACATATAGTTCCATATATGAGTTCAATCATGATATGGATATATAGGGAATTGGGCATATCAGGCCATATATGCCAGATATATCCTTATATGAGTTCAATCATGATATGAATATATAGGGAATTGGGCATATCAGGACATATACGACCATATATACATATATTTCCTTATATGAGTTTCATTCAGATAATGGTATATAGGGAATTGGGCATATCAGGCTATATAAGCCCGTATATTCATATAAGACCTTATATGCCCAATTCCCTATTTGTTCATATCTGGATTTTTTCATATCAAACCAGATATGACATTTCCGTACGGGTTGTCCGGTACCTGGAAGGCTACCCAGCACCTCCACCAGATGTCACGTTGTAGTGACGGCAATCTAGCAGTCAAGAAGACAGCAACAAAACTGGCGAACGAAGCTCTTTATTTGGGCTGAGTTTCGCCCGCAAAAGAACTGAATCACTCGGCGGCGGCGTAAGGAACAAACTTGCTCGTCGGTCGTCGAACTAAGAATGCCCGCTGCTCGCGGCATCGCTCAATTTAAAGCCGGCAAGGAAACTTCGAGATAGCAGGACAAGATCATCTACAGTAATCTGGAAAAACCTAGACGCATCTTTTCATGGCTGCGATCAATCGAGATTAGACTGGTCGCTTCTCGCGTCACGAACAAAAATGATAACAGCCCTTTCCTGCAGCCTTGAGCGTGAACGAACAAGCACTACAATGATACGTGGCAATATTTCTGCGGCTATCAGCAGGTGTCACCGATGCCCTGCATCTTTATTAAGCATTGGTTGTGGTAGAACCATCTGAGAATGTTATAATTTGTCAGTGCTAGCTTTCGTGTTGTTGCCTCAGAACGCACGTAATTGTTCCTACGCACAATCTGGCTCTTCAATTCCTGGCATAATGCGTCATTTAGCTCGACATGCGGCCATTGGAGGAGCAACGTCAAGAATAAAGATCCGACTAAGCATTCAGAGGCGCATTCAGAGACGGAATGAACCACAGGCTGGTACACGCGCGATGGTGGCAGGGTACATCATTGTTCCAGATTATGTAGATTTCCATCACAATAAGACAACTGACCCAATAGGCGATTCAAGATCTCTTAACCTAACCAGGGCTCACATTATAAAACGGAGTGCGCTAGTGGACAGCTTACTGCTTTCTTTTACGGGCATATGGGCACATGTGCCCATATGACCTCATATCACCTCCCATATCAGGTGCACTTGCTTCCCAATGCACCATAAGAGGTGATATTGGTGTCCATATGGGACACATGTGGCCTCATGTGTGTTTCATATGGCTTCATATGTGTCCCATATGAGTTCATATGCGACACATTTTAGTTCATACGGGAACATGTGAATCTATATCGGACACATATGAATTCATTTGGGACACATATGAAGACATATGTCCCACATGAATTCATATGCGTCCCATATAAATTCATGTTCCCATAAGAATTCATATGTAAAATAAAAATCATAATAAACATGGGACATATAAAATCATATGGGACTCTTTCATAAGGTATATACCTCGTTTTTATTCTAAATGTCCCGAAAATCATCCCACCACAACTGTCGCGCAAGCGAAAGCATACTACTGTTTTATTTCTTTGGGCTGCCTCAAGCTAACATTTGTCAGAATTCGTGTCTGAAGAAGCATGTGACAATATCTGCTCAGTAAGCAAAGTAGGCCGCTGCTTATTATTCCACGAAGCAAGTAGAGAACAACGCCCAATGAATGTATCCACCTACGAGAAGTTTTCCAACTGTGAGGCTTTTGAGTGCTGTGGTTGCAGAACCCTCCGAAGAGAATAGAAGGAACACAACAAGCTTTTAATGGCCTAATAAAGATAGGCTATTCTGAACTGCCACGATGTTTGTTTAGGCACTGCTTCATCAATACGTTGCGGAACTGCACCGAATCTTTAGTAGTAGTAATAGTTGTAGTGGCACAGTATTACCAACTAGTAATACTATGCCGCAAAAGCCACATTTTTACCCCAAAAAGCCCATTTTTGAAAACTGCTTAGTCTTCTCTGAAACACCTCGTATAGAATTTTCATTGCCCATTGCAGTGAGGAGACTGAGTCTCACGAAACCAAACAGTCCACTCGTAGTTTTATTTTCTTTGGCTTAATTTGCGGTCATGCTGTCTGCGAGTGCCAAGGTTTGTTCACGGAAATTCACGCAGCAAAATGAAAGCAAAAAGAAATTCTTCCATAACCCAGGCCGCGCCACAGCAGACGTCGGATCACCTCTTATTCTACTGCGATGCCAGCTCAATAGTGAGCGTGTCCTGTGCTAAAGTATAATGAGCAGTACCGCGACGCCGCACTGCTAGCTGAGCGGTCCTTTTTGCTCATGTGGCTACGTTCCGACCGTGTCCTGGGCATGCGGACAAGTGGCAGTCCTTTTCCGCAAAAATAGATGTCACCCTCAGCCTTTTGAAGCCTCACATGGTCGCGCCAGGCTATAGTACGCCAGGCCAATCCCACATGCGGGAGAGCAAAAACTAAACAGTAATTCAAAGGCAGCGGAGTACTGCGGCAGCATGAAAGGATAGCGGTATCTTCTTAAGTAGAAGGACCTCAGAAAAGGCAGAGAAAGAACTCCAGCAGGAAAGGTAGCGTTGCTCACGCGGATATTCTTTTCGTCTCAGCACTGCTCGCGTGGTCGTTCTGTGCTCAGTAAAGCAGTGATATTTCGCACGGATTTGAAGTATGAAGCAAAACCTTAATCAGTTGATATGCTAATACCTTTATACGACTGCATGTTAAGCGCATTTTGCGCGGACATATTTCTCTCATAGCTGTAGGAAGGTGAATTACTTTACTATAGTCGACAAACCACGACGGTATTCAGGCCCGGAACCTCTGATCTTACTGAGTACCAGAACTCGACATCGCAACAGCACAAAAAAAATGTCACGTGCACGAACGCAGCGCAGTAGCTGAATATAAAAACCATACGTTGTGAATTTCTCTACTGTACGCTTTTGCTCTCCATCGCTGCCATTCTCCATCATTCTGACATTCTTCGCTGCTTCAGTGTTTTGCTCCTCCACTGCTTACTCAGCCGGCCATCTATTTCGTGATTCACTTCCACTGTAGTTGCTTTGTCACGGCTCCTCAGAAATAATATCGCAGTGTCTTTCTATGCACCCAAATTGCAATACTGATTCGAAGTCAATGATGGCATGTGCCTGGCTTCTGGCCTTTTTCTTTCATTCTTCCTTAGCTGCGAGAAGAGTGGATTGCGAACCAGACCCCAGAAGCGGTTTGTACTTTGTCTAGTAGTAGGGTGCAGAGTGTGAGCGAATTACAGAAACCATCTTAGTAGTGAGTCTTACAAATACATGTTTTACGCATAACACTGACCAGACGCCGACCATTCTAGCAGCGTAGACGAGTAAAAATTTGTACAATGCTTATGGTACCTCCAGCAATACGCTGAACTCACCGACAGCGATGCTGCATGTGTGCGTTGTGGAGAGGTTTCTTTGACGTTGAGTGCTTTTCTTCTATGATGTCTGGATACGAACTTTCCAATGTTTTCAGGCAGCATGCCTAGCGTGTGGTCGTTGTGTGTTCGATCCGTTGCATGCCACCCGGCTACACGCACCGTCCAAGGGGTGCCTCGAAGCGTGTGGCGGCGTCTTTCGACAGCGCGTTAATCCAGATGGCAATAGAGGTACCACGAAGAGTGACAGCCGCGGTGCGTCCAGACTGTGGTCAGGTCATGGCGGTCAATCGCGCGCCGGACCCGAAGACGACTAACGCAGCACTCCTGACTTCCAAACCCATACTTACCGCTTTTCGTTCAGCCAGGGGACAAACTTTCACATGTATGTCGAAGGACGTCACATAGTCACATACAGGGTGTTTCAGTTAAACCTTTGCACAGTTTTTAAAAAGCGGCTTTTTAAGTTAGAAGAGCGCTTTTTTTCGGCATAGCATTGTGAGCGGTATAGTACATCAGAATACAACTGAAAGGGGTTAACTAGCAGGTTGGTTAACTAGCATTGAATACTTAACTTTTTAACTATTACTGTTAGGTTCCTTAATTCTTGAGAGCGTGTAGTCCATCGTATTGAACATCAATATCAGTTTTTATAATCTCGAAATGCGGTTAGCGTCCGCGCTGTGGCCCAACAAATTTTAGAAATTTCGATAAGTTACGTGCACTGGAGAGGGTTCTTTGCCTGCATGCTTCTCGAAAGCGCATGCATTTTGGCGCTATGTAGCCAAAACTTGTTGGGCCACAGCACCGAGGGTAACCGCGTGTTTACAAACGCTTGGCTACTCGCCTCTCAACAATTAAGAAGCCTGTTATTAAAATATAAATAGTTAACCACTCAATATTAGTCAACTAGTCTTCTAGTTAGCACGTCTAAGCTGTATTCTGAAGTACTGCACCGCTGAAAATGCTAGGTCGAGAAAAGCGCTCTTCTAACTCCGAAAGCTTGTTTAAAAATTGCGTAAAATCTTAGGTGAAACGGCCTGTATATAGCCCTAGCTGTGTAAGAGATGTGAGAGCGCAAGCTTGACGGGCAGTATAGGCGGACCTCCGAAATACAAAATATGGCTGTGGCGGAATGCAACGGTTGATAGATTGTCGCTGTTATCGCCGCTTGAGGTGAAAGTGGCCTAGAAGGTAAAAAAACGCGTTTATCTACGGAGTTGCCGCCGCTGTCGTCTCGCTTTGGAAAAAAACAAAGTTTCGAAAACAAGTTTTTCGAGCAACTTACACGGCAGATTGTGCCAAATTGAGCGCAAAATGCCGTGCCTTAGGGGCATGCAAACTTCACACCAGCGACGAACATGCAAAACGACTGAGACTGTAACCTTTATTTCCGAGATCATTGCTGCTTGTAAATTTTACAAAGCAACATTTTTGTTTGACAGGATTAGGGTGTAGCTAACCTGAACGCAGAATTAGGTACTGCCTCAGTCACATAGATCGCAAGGAAGATAATTGAAACGGGTGCACGAAAACAAGAAAGTTTTAGAATGATTACCTGGGCACTTCATTTTCCCTTCGATAGGACGAACAGCGAAGCCTGGAAATGCTGTGTGAGGATGTATTTGTCCTGCAGCAGCTATTATTTTCGTGTTCCAGGGTTCGCGTTCCAGTCATGTTTTTAGTCATTACAGAACTCTTAAACGGATATTTCACCGATACATCAGATATTTTTCACCCTCTTCTCATCTGTCTATTGTGGGGCTGAATTCACAGTTTTCTCATAGTCGCACTGACTGAATAATTGAAGTTCTTGCACACACAAATTCTTCGCGATTTAAGTCACATGACTGTTATTTAAGATTTTCTAGGCCGTCATGAGCAGGAAGCTATCAGAAACTAAGCATTGCATCTTGCAGTCCTGTTACTGATTTTTTGTAATTTTTTCTCGCACCATGTAAAATTTCCAAACTCCTTTTCCGGGTCAAGTCACGCACCTCATTTAAATGAATTTTTGGGTTATGCGATTAATAGCTGACATATTTCTACGCTGCGTTTCCTAGTGCTTTCATACCATCCCATATGTTGCAGTATTGGCTCAGAATTTTACATCCTCCTCCCATAGCATAATGCAAGGACGCAAAATATGAAAATTAAGTAAACCGATAAAACATGCAAGTGTTGTGTACAGACTGGCGCCGAAATTGCCACTACCACAGGCTCTTCTGGGGACGAATAAAATATACCTGCGCATTGGAAATCGTTCTTTATAGGAAATAAATTTCTTCGGAATTGTAATCGACACGTCCTACATAGTGTAAATATAACGCGGGGAAACAGGAAAAATACAGCTGTGTTCAAGATATTTTTGACAACAAATCTGCCCTATAAAGCTAAAACGATTGGTAGAGCCATACGGAGAAGCATTAAAACAATGTTTACCGCCGTTAACGGGGAGTTGTCGATTTATATTTATTTTTGTAACCTGCAATGTACTAAAAGTTATATTAAAAGCAACGTAGTAAAAGAAAAATATTAGAAAATTCCTTTTGCATAACACTACTCTCCGCTTTCAGCAATAATCTATGCAAACGACGTTGCACGTCTTGTTAACCACTTCATGAAGAATTGCATATGGATACTGATGGATATTCAGAAACACCTGGACTTGAACTTGATCACTGAAGTAACTAGGTAAATATTTATTAGCATGCTAAGCTGGACAGTGAATTTCAAACAGTAATGGGACTTGATACTGAGAAAAAAAGATACTGGGACCAAACAGATACTGGGACCAATACATCAGATACTGGGACGTGTATTCACAGCATGGGTGCGCGCTGCGCTGTGTGTATACGTGCAAAACATATTGATACATGCATTCGAAGAAGAGACAGAAGTAGCGCATGCGCTAGAAGAGGAAGAAGTTAGTTGGCTCTCTCGCGCGCGCTCGAACCACTAGGGGACCGCCGCAGGTTTTTCGTCTCTGCGCGGGTGTTCTTTTTGGCGTTGCACGCTACAGTTTGGTGGAGCAGTGCTGGGTACGCTTCCCGACCTGCAAACTCCGTACAGCGTCACTACGGACCTCACACCGGTTCACCAGCGACCCAGCCGCCGTCTCCGCGGAGAGTCGCCTGAATTTGGGCCCCTTCCTCCGCCAACAAGGACGACGCAGCCTCGACCGCCGAGTCCAACTGACATGGCCACTGACACCAGGACCCAGCCGCCGATCCAGCCTCTACCGTCGAGTCCAACTGCCATGGCCGCTGACACCAGGCCCCTGGCGCCGATCCTTTGCCACCCACCGCGAACACCGCCATCTTTTCACGGTGACGTGTTCGAAGACGCTGATGACTGGCTGGAGACGTTCGAGCGGGTCGCACGCTACAACGGCTGGTGCGATGAGCGCAAGCTGAATAACGTCTACTTTGCCCTGGAAGAGTCTGCTCGGACGTGGTTTGAAAACCACGAGGCTACACTTCCCACCTGGGAGACGTTTTGCCGGAGTCTCCTGGCTACGTTCCCCAACGCTGACCGCCGGGATAAGGCCAAAGCTGCGCTGCACTCCCGAAATCAGCGCACGAACGAAAGCGTGCGCATGTACACCGAAGACATGACCCGTCTTTTCAAGCGCGCCGACCCCAACATGACAGAGGAGAAGAAGCTGCGCCATCTCATGCGTGGGGTTAAGCAGGAGCTGTTCGCGGGCCTCGTGCGCAGCCCACCCCGCACGGTGGCGGAATTTCTAACCGAGGCGACCACGATGGAGACGACGCTGCAACAACGGGCCCGCCAGTACAACCGCGACATCAACTGCATGGTGCCCGAAGGCTTTTCGTCGTGTCTCGGCGGCAGTGCAGACACCTTGCGTGAACTAATTCGCTCCGTTGTCCGGGAGGAACTGCAACGGATCCATCTGCCTCAGGTTGCACCTGCGCCGCTGGCAGCGCTGTCCGAAGTTGTCAGGGACGAGGTGCGACAGGCTGCGCAGGCACCTCCTGCCCCCGAAGCGCCATCCCGGTTCGATGACCGACCCACGTACGCATCTGTTGTACGTCGCACGACAGGCTACGGTCCCATTACCCCAACGCCTGGCGTGAGCAACATCGGCACATGTCACGCAAGCGTGCCTGGCTACGGTGTGACCCCGTCGACCTCCGTGAGTAACATCGCCACGTATTCTGCAACCGCATCTGCTACAGCTGGGCCACGCCCTCGCAAGTCGGATTTGTGGCGTACACCGGACCGCAGGCCTCTCTGCTACCACTGTGGGGAGCCTGGTCACCTCTACCGCGCCTGTCCGTACCGCCAAGTGGGCCTTCGCGGTTTCCATCCCGACGCACCCTGCCCTCAGAACGGCGAACGACCGCATGAGATTGCACGGCATCTCTGGGCACGCCAGAACCCTGCCTACTCTGGAAGGCGCGAGTCCCGTTCCCCTTCGCCTCTCCGTTATCGCTCTTCCAGCCCTGGCCGCCAGAGTAGCTCTGCTGGCCGTCGCTCGCCGAGTCCGCGTCGGGAAAACTAACACCAGCGACCTCTGGAGGCAAGGCCGCTGACGTCGGGACGTGTCAAGATCCTCCATCGCGGAATCCTCGAGCTGACGATACCCGGACAGAGAGAGGCAGCGACAGTATCAGATACGCTGCATCCGATTTTCGTGTGACAATTGATGGCACTGACATTACCGCGCTGCTCGATACCGGTGCTGATTACTCTGTTATGAGCCGTGCCTTCGCTGGAGAACTTAAGAAGGTTCTGACACCGTGGACGGGGACCCCCATTCGCACCGCTGGTGGCCACCTAATTTCCCCTGTGGGCAAGTGCACGGCTAGAGTTGGGATTAGTGGTTTTACGTACGTTGGTGAATTTGTCGTACTCCCCGAGTGTTCCAGAGACTTGATTCTGGGGATCGACTTCCTGCAGTCGAACGGCGCTGTGATTGACTTTCAGGAGGCACGTGTCACGTTCTCGACCAAACAGGCCGTGGCGCGCTTTGACTCCCGCGATCCCTGCAGCAACGCTCTGCGCATTGTCGAGAACGACGTCACGGTGCCGCCGCGGTGCAGTGTTCTGGTGCACGTGCGGAACGACCTCTTCCATGACTACGAGGGCCTAGCGGACAGCCATAGTCCACTGCTGCTTAAGCGGGGACTTGCCGTTGCAAGAGGTCTCGTCCAACTACGTGACGGCCGCACCCACGTCCTCCTGACTAACTTTGCCAACGAATATCAGCACTTGGCCAAAGGCATGGCTATTGCCTTCCTCCACGACGTTGCTGAGGTTCCAGGTTTGTGCACCGTGGGAGGACCCTCTCCGGAGTATGCTGGCCCACATCACGTTCTTCAGTCAGTCAGAATAAATCCTGCCTTGCCGTCGGTTCAGAGGGATCTTCTGTCGGCCCTCTTGGCAGAATTTGCGGACTGTTTCGCTACGTGCTCGAAGGTCGGCCGAACTCCACTCGCCAAGCATCGTATCATCACTGACGAGACTACGCGACCCGTCTGCCAGCGCCCATATCGTGTTTCCCCGGTGGAGAGAGAAGCCATTCAGAATCAGGTTGCCGAGATGCTTGCAGACGATGTCATTCAGCCGTCCACCAGTCCGTGGGCATCGCCTGTGGTTCTTGTCAAAAAGAAGGACAATACTCTGCGTCTCTGCGTGGACTACAGGAAACTTAACAGCGTGACCAAAAAGGACGTTTACCCGCTGCCCAGGATAGATGACGCGCTCGACCGATTGCGGAACGCCAGATACTTCTCGTCATTGGATCTTAAAAGCGGGTACTGGCAAATCGAAGTGGACGAGAGAGACCGGGAGAAGACGGCTTTCGTGACGCCTGACGGCCTCTATGAGTTTAAAGTGCTCCCATTTGGTCTGTGCTCAGCACCGGCACTTTCCAACGCATGATGGACACTGTCCTCTCCGGCTTGAAATGGCAGTCCTGCCTGGTGTACCCGGACGATGTCGTTATATTTTCGCCCACCTTTGACCAACACTTGGAGCGGTTGCGCATTGTGCTACAAGCGCTCAAATCCGCGCAACTCACCATCAAAGCCGAGAAATGCCATTTTGGCTTTGAGGAACTTCGCTTTCTTGGTCACGTTGTCAGCGCACAAGGTGTTCGCCCGGACCCTGACAAGACTGCTGCCGTCTCAGGTTTTCCACGCCCAACTGACAAGAAGGCCGTTCGCCAGTTTTTAGGCCTGTGCTCCTATTATAGGCGCTTTATTCAAGATTTCTCGAAAATCGCGGAACCGCTGAACGCACTGACCCGTGACGACACGCCCTTCCTCTGGGGGACCGACGAAGAGGCTGCATTTGTCGAGCTTCGCAGCCGTCTGCAAAGCACTCCGATACTCGGCCATTTCGACGAGCATGCTGCCACGGACATCCACACTGACGCCAGCAATGTTGGCCTTGGTGCAGTACTGATCCAGTGGCAAGACGGTGCAGAACGGGTCATCAGTTATGCTAGTCGGACACTTACGCGCTCCGAGACCAATTATTCAACGACGGAGAAAGAATGTCTTGCAGTGATATGGGCCATCTGCAAGTTCCGACCGTACCTCTACGGACAACCCTTCCGTGTGGTAAGCGACCACCACTCCTTATGCTGGCTGGCGAGCCTCAAAGACCCCTCAGGACGCTTGGCTAGATGGAGCTTACGCTTGCAAGAATACGACTTAACAGTAGTTTACAAGTCTGGCCGCAAGCATCAGGATGCGGATTGTCTGTCGCGCGCGCCTATCCCAATCAATACCGAAGAAACCACCGATGATTTTCCTTTCCTGGGCTCTGTTAGTACCACCCAAATGGCGCAGCTTCAGAGGGCGGACACGGAGTTGGCGCCGCTCATCGATTACCTCGAAGGCAGTGAAGCTCCCATTCCGCGTGTTTTTCTTCGAGGGCTTCACACCTTCACTTTACGGTCTGGTGTTCTCTACAAACGCAACTTTGCCAACAGCGAAGAAGTGTTCCTACTCGTCGTACCATCACAGCTGCGGTCTGAGATCTTGAATGCCTGTCATGATGCACCATCCGCCGGCCACCTTGGAGTCAGCCGTACACTCGCGCGGATTAGACAAAAGTATTATTGGCCCAGGTTACTCCCATCGGTGCGGGCCTACGTCAAAACATGCCGTGAATGCCAACGTCGGAAGACTCCTCCATTGAAACCGGCCGGATTTCTTCACCCCGTCGATCCACCGAAGACCCCTTTCCATCAAGTGGGCATGGACCTCCTTGGCCCATTTCCGAAGTCTTCGTCTGGAAAGCGTTGGATAGTCGTTGCGACTGACTACCTCACACGGTACGCTGAGACCACGTCTCTTGCCAAGGGCACTGCTGCTGAAGTGGCGCAGTTCTTCGTCCACAACATTGTCTTGCGTCATGGAGCACCCGCCGTTGTTATTACTGACCGGGGAACTGCTTTCACGGCCCGCTTAACCCAGTCCGTGATGACTCTGACGCACACGAGCCACCGACGTGCTACGGCGTATCACCCGCAGACAAACGGGTTGGTAGAGCGACTCAACCGCACACTAGCCGACATGCTATCAATGTACGTTGACGTCGAGCATCGAACTTGGGACGCCATTCTGCCGTACGTAACGTTTGCGTACAACACCGCCCTGCAGGAAACAACCCGACTGACCCCCTTTCAGCTTGTCTTCGGTCGCCAGGTGACCACTCCGTTGGATGCTATGTGGCCCGTCGACCCTTACTGCGACTCTGACGCTGACATCGACGTAGATACCTTCGTTCAGCGTGCTGAGGAAGCGCGTCAACTGGCCCGCCTGCGCATCCACCGTCAACAGGAGGCTGACGCCACTAAGTACAACTGTGGACGCCGTTTCGTCAGTTATGCTCCCGGCGACCTTGTGTGGATTTGGATACCTGTTCGTCGCCGCGGGGTCTCTGAAAAGCTGCTGCGCCGATACTTCGGCCCTTACGAAGTAGTGCGCCGCATCAGTGATGTGACTTATGCAGTTGCTCCCGCCCCGACAGCTTGTTCATCGCGCCGGTCGCACCGAACTGAAGTCGTACACGTTGTTCGCATGAAGCCTTACCACGACCGGCTACCTGACTGAACTGCGGTCCACTGCAGCTGTGTTCTACCCTTTCGCTGACTTTTCACTCCCAGCCGCATCGTGTCGATGCTGCAGAAGAGGGGGGCAGTGATACATGCATTCGAAGAAGAGACAGAAGTAGCGCATGCGCTAGAAGAGGAAGAAGTTAGTTGGCTCTCTCGCGCGCGCTCGAACCACTAGGGGACCGCCGCAGGTTTTTCGTCTCTGCGCGGGTGTTCTTTTTGGCGTTGCACGCTACAATATTATTTGTGCGCTGTGCTTCAGAACCGAGAAGGGCAAACATCATGAGGCACAGTGGGAAAAAAAGCGCCATTAGAGGAGTAATTTGATATTTTTTTGTAATTAGCCAAATCAAGAACCCCATTGTAAGCCAAATTATGCTGTTATAGCAAGTAAGACCCCACATTGTTGCTTTAGAAAAATCGTAACGAAAATTATCTCGTAACACTTAGAAAACGTGCGCACACATCTTATTTCAAATCAAAATTGAGCCACATCCTTCTGATATATGAAATAAAATGAGTTAATCCCCTTCTGAGAGTCTTTTTTGTCTCTCCGAGCTTCGCAGGTTGGAATACTTCGAACGAAGTTTTATTTATTCGTTCTCCAGCGCTGTTTCATGAACAACTACGTAGTAAATGAACAGTTCGCGGAAGATCTGAACCGAAAAAATATTACTGCAATGAAGGGTTGATCGACGCCATCGCTAAGGCAGCAAAGATGCACTTTTACTGCTCCAACACTTCAAACTGTTCATTTGGGCTAGGTAGTATTGGCTTCCGCAATCCATTTCTTAGCGAAATGGCAAGCGCAGACAGGAAACGGAGTGCTAGTGTTTGTCCTGTCGTTTTGTTCCTGTCTGCGTTAACATTTCGCTAATGATCATGAATTCGGAATGCTACAGTGAACCAGTAAAAATTCTTGTTCTCAGGCATATCAGTCAATATCCGCTGTCAATGTGGGAACTCAATAAAAGCTGGCTCTCACATCAGCTCTAGTGAAATAAGCGTAGTATTCACATTTACCTGCTTGTGTTCCCGAAGCAGAGCAGCGCTCCTGGTTGCACGAAATCAATCATCTGTTTTTGTACTAAATTAGCATCGTAATCATTTTTATCCGTTTCATAACCAGATCCTCAATTTGTACTCAGAAAATAGAGTTTTTGAAAACAAATCCTTCAAATATACAGATCCGTTTCAAAATTATTTACATAATTTTTCAGCACCTGGTGCTGCGCAGTTTAACTTACACGTAAACCTAACCATATAGCAGCTAAAATAGCACTACCGATTGTGCGGATTTGAAAGTTTCCTGTATTTCTCAGTTCGTGGCCTGGGTGTATTTGACTCATTTCGAAAAAAAAATCTTAGTTTAGTTGGTTAGAGAGCCAGAAAGATGGGGGGGAGGGGGTGAAAAGGCACGAACGTGAGCGCCACGTGCGGTTTGTTTGCTGAGAGGGAAATATTTTTTCCATAATATCACAGAAGTTTGCGGCGAAATATTCAGTCATCTCTTTGTTTTTCATCCAGTTTTTGGATAAAGGTTGCGAAATCGTCCAAGCATGCGCGGATTCTCTGAAGACTAAAGACCACGATGTAAGTTTATCTCGTTGCACTACATATCTTTCAAAGAAATAAGCATCGCGCAGCAGACGAAAGCTCGATGTAATTTGAAACATTTAGAGCAGGGTTTCTGGCAGAAGAGGTAAAGTACTGCTGCCCACAGCAGCTGTCTGAATGTGAAAGCGAAGAAAAGTTTCATTGCTTCGTCGCCACTGCTTATTATCAGGAAAATATGCCGGCGTTCTACTCTAGTGTGTGAAGCAATGTGGGCAAGACATGTTACCGTGAAGGCTGCGGTGACAGCTGAGCAGAAAATTGGGCTTTCATGCCAGTAGTATGTTTCGGAAATGTTATTTTTGCCACAGGAGCTGCGCCAAAACTTCCGCAGTCCCTCAGGGCCATGTGCGCCCTGAGTCCAGCTTCCGAAGTTCTTTTGACAAAGAGTAATATGTGTCGAAAGAATTGGTTGTGGTGTGATGAGCATCATGACACGAAACAACTTAAGAAAACTGCCGAATCGCACATCTCTCATGTTAAACACCACAAGCGCCACATATACTGCTCGGGCAGCGCCTCCTCTATTTTTACAATGCCTGCCGAGTAGGGCCGATCCGACCGTCTAAAACCCTCTCCTGTCCTCCTTTCCTACTCTCCCCCGTCGGCTAGCTTTCGCGCCTGCTGTGCGTCTGTGGGGGAGAGGACCATCTGGGTGGCGCCAGACAACGGAAAGCGGACGAGGCCACTTTGTTATCATTTCTATCTTTCTTCGTGAGGCGGCGCTCTGCATCCTTCATGACCATCAGGCTGCCTGTCAGGTATGGACGCGTCATTGAGCGCGCTGTTCGTGGCGCTGCTCACCGTGGAGCGCTGGTCATCGCGAAGCCGCTGCAGGCGCGGGTTTTAACAGGAGTCACAGAGAGTGCGGCGCAGCGGCGTTGGCGTTGCAACGGAAGGCTGTGGCGGCTTTGCCGAATCATGTCGGTATTTTAGCTAAGCTACAACGCTGAAACATTCCGGGAGAGGAACTTAAACTGCTTGGCGAAAATATGAAATCAGATGGTAAACGTATTTAGTAATAAATTATGCTATTTTGGCTTTGAATTCTATCATGTCCAGGAAGGAAAATTGGAGAATGAAATGACGAAGGCATGGCAAATCTTCACAAGGCATTTTTCAAGACTACCCGACAAGAATAGCTTTCAAGTCGTAGCTGTACTTTTGTCAAGATAAGCTGTCATTGTTACGACGACTAGATAAACATTATTCTCTGTCATTGGCAGCCTGCAGCTACGATTGTTTTGAGAAGCGAAAAATGAACTTCATTCGCAAATATATGGCGCAGCAGCTGTTGCCAAAGCATATCGGAAGTTCTGTCTGGTCCTGACTGCAACCAGGCGCTAATAAAACGGTGCAAAACAAAGAAAAGCGCCTGAATAAAAAGAGGCAGATAAAGCGGAAATCAAAACCTCTTCAGCGCGTGTTCTGGGGCAGTCACCGTAAAGGCCGAACCGCAAGGCAGCGTTTCTTCGGCGCCGCGTCAGGATCTCTTCTACCGGCGTTGTTCGGCGCCGCAAGAGAGGGCGACCAAACATATGAGGGCGCACGAACTGGCTTCTCCACCAGGGCGTTAAGTGTGTTTTGATTGTTGTTGAGCTCCGCTCGCGCACGAGATGCTTTGTCCTCCTCATGCGTACAAAAGTGGTTGCGCTAGAATGCAAACTTCTTAAGGCTGTAAATACCTGCTAATACAAGCACCAATTCTAAAAATGTAAATGGCTATAAATACAAAGAGTTGTATATAATATTACTGTAAATTGTTCTAAATATATGTGAATAAATGCACGTAAACGTCAACTTCTTTTGTACTGTCTATGCAGCGAAGTTCCCCCGCTCCACACAAACGAGCTTAAAATTGCCCACTCTTCACACAAAACTGAAAGCAGCAACCCTGCTGCAGGTAATTATCCGGCGCCATTTTTCTGCTTCTGCGAGGACACCTCGTCAGCTTCGCGGACCACATTTACCTTCGCAATACAATTTCCGTTAACAATGGTGCCACGAAACGAACGAGCCTTAAAACTTTTAACATTTTACTCGTCTGGCAAGGAATAGCAATAAGTAGCGCAAGTACCACAAACAGCGCATCAAGTATGCCAGCCGCCATCCTCAAGGGATAGGCGGAGCGCTCCGATCGCTACAGGCCACCTCTGCAAACGGCGAGCAGCTGCCGCTCCAGCCGATTGCCGTTGGAAAAAGCGCCGCGCCACGGATGAAGCGAGAGCTACACAAGAAGGGGTAGACAGCAACAACCTGACAGACGCCAGGAGTAGGAGTAGGACAGCGCTATCACCACCGCGCGCCGATACGCAAGCATGACGCAAGCAGTGCCACCATCTGGCTAGCGCCGCAGCGCGGCAACTAACTGAAATGAGGTGTACCGACGGCTCCCATTGCGAAGCGAGCGATGCGGCTGGCATTGTAAAAATAGAGGAGGCGCTGGCTCGGGTTATGACGCTCGGCTCCTGACCCGAAGGACGCGGGTTGGAACCCAGCCGCGGGGGTCGATTTTAGATGGAGGCGAAATTCTAGAGGCCCGTGTACTGTGCGATGTCAGTGCTCGTTAAAGAACCCTAGGTGGTGGAAATTTCCGCAGCCCTTCACTACGGCATCCCTCATAGGCTGAGTCGCTTTGGGACATTAAACCCCATAAACCAACCAAATATCATATACTGGTCGGCAAAAATGTTCAGTCCCACCCTTATTTTCATCGTATTAACATGCCCTTTTCTTTCCACTCCAGTTGCTAATAGAGTGCGCGAAGCCAATACTGTGGGCGATATACGTGAGTTGTTCTACAAATATTAATACCGCGCTAAATATAAAAATGAAACGAACTATCGCGCTCAATATGACTTGCAACGTAACACATGTTGTAGTAACTCAATTCACGAAGCGGTGTGAACCCAGCTGTCTTCTAAAGTTAAGCACTTAACGGTCGATGAAAGGAATAGACTAACCTGAATGACTGCGCCTCTACTGTTTTATATCTGAACGTGCACTGACTTACAACAAAGCGGGAAACTTAGTCAGTACACTCCTAACACGTTGAACGTCTTATTTAGCGCGATAGTACATTATAGTAGCTTACCTTTATCCTTATACTTACAGCTCATTCTGCTGAACATCCACAGCTCTTGTTCAACCTGAGCTTTTGCTAAGTGATTACAAATAGTAGCGCTGACAGGCAGTTCGCACGACAAAGAGGCGGATGTAATTACGATTTACCGCTTCATATGACTATACAGCTTAGTGCCTTTTATTGATTCCGCGACGGTTAATTCTTAGGTTTAGAAAGCTCCCCTTTTTATGACTATCATCACCTCTTCCCTCTCTTTGCTCCCAGAACGACACAGATCAGCTCACACACGAAGATAAGTTAACGATTGAGAAGACTGTGGTAAGTATTCAACACCTGTTTAGTATTAGGAGTGTGGCAGCAATGGTTGCGGACTTCGGGTTACCTGCTTTAGGCTCGCGCATTTTGCCGTGACAGCTGTTAAGGGCACGTTTCTCGTTCCGCGGCGTTCAGTAACACGAAGGAGTGCGACATTGAAAGCGGACACAAAGAACCTAGGTGCATTGAATCTTGTTGATTTTTTTAGAATTCAATGACGTCAAACGAAATAGAGGCAGGGTGCCACACTGCATTCGACGCCTGCAGCGCTCTCACGCCGTAAAGAACACCTTATAAGGATGGTGGGCAATGCGTGACGCACAGTCCCACGCGAACGCACGGCAGCGCATGAAGCACGCTTAGGTTAGACTCCTACGCCTCAATTCTACTCTACACCCTTGCTTAGACATACTCCGGCCGTTATCACGCTCTCTCCAGCCCTCGCCACTAAACATCGCTTTTCACCACGCTTGTAACCACGCTCGGTTATGAAAGCGCATGACATTGATGTATGGGCAGCGCCTTACTCTTGGTCTCGTCTCATCTTTCCGGCTCATTGCCCTACTGAGTTGTGTAGGCAAACTTGTGGAGCGTATGACCCACAAGCGCATAACATGGATTCTCTAAAGCCAGAATGAGTACCCCCACGAAATGAACGGCTTTCGCCAGCAGAGATCTGTATTTGAAAATGACATTGCCTTTGTGACATCACTTGAAGGAAACCTACAAGTTGCGCGTATCCAGATCTCTGTTTTTTCTCGACATCAAGGCTGCTTTTTAGTCTGTTTTCTATCATGCCATTGTCGCAGCCTTGGACAGTCTGGGAATAGGACGCAAGCTATACAGGTGGATCAAAAACTATTTAAAATAGCGTAAAATGTTTATGAGTACCCAGAGGGCCCAACACTGTCTCATGCTTTCACGGGGTGCTGTGCTCAGCCCCCTGTTGTTCAACACCACCCTGATACAAATAACTCTAAACCTACCACAAGGACAACACATCACGCTTTATGCCGATATCTGCACCTGGAGCGATTCTAGTGTGAGGACATAGTAGTAGCGCTAAAAAAACAGGGACGAGGGTAGACGGAGACAACACAAGCGCTAGACATCAACTGACTTTATTCTCGAAAAGAACCACGGATTAATAGGTGACAATCAGGACCAAGAAATCAACAATCGAATCGCATGCGTGACGGCACTTCCCGATATAGGAACTTCAAATCTTTAGAACACAGACAAACATTTGCTTTGCTCACACACGATTGCCTATCCATGTGAATAAGAAAGGCTTCCAACACCTCCCGCTCCTTCTGGTCTGCATTTACAGATACCACACGTGATATATCGCCACGTGTGATTTCTGTAAATGCAGACCAGAAGGAGCGGGAGGTATTGGAAGCCTTTCTTATTCACATGGAAAGGTAATCGTGTGTGAGCAAACCAAATGTTTATCTGTGTACTAAAGATTTGAAGTTCCTTTATCGGGAAGTGCCGTCCTGCATGCGATTCGATTTTTGATTTTTGGTCCTGATTGTCACCTATAAATCCGTGGTTCTTTTCGAGAATAAAGTCAGTTGATGTCTAGCGCCTGTCTTATCTTCGTCTACACTCGTCCCTGTTTTTTTAGCGCTACTACTATGTCTTCTCAATCCAAACGCCAACTAACCCAGCTTTCTGCCTTAAAAGCGAATCTAGATCGCGTCACATCAGGCAACAGCGCCTTCAGAAAGGATTACTAAACCCTTCCACATGCTTGGCTCCCCGATTACTTCATCTTTCCTCAGAGAAAAGCGTTGCCAAGGCATTTTCCAGAAAAAAACTACTAAATATCCGCTCCTTCTTGATGCGTAGCTGCTACCCTTCGTATGGCCCCAACGATTCCTCGTCATTCTCAACCATCGAAACCTCGCCTGGACACCCCATGTTAAAAAACTCCGTGCCAGAAAAGCAGCAGCATCACAAATCTTCAAATTCATGGCAGGAACATGTTGAGGCTGCAATTGTCGCTCTGTGGTTCTCTTTCGTAAGGCCTAAGTTGATGGCCTTTCGCGATATAGTTTAGTGATTTCGTAGAGAACGTCTCCAACGAATAACAAGACGCTGGAGTCAGTGCGAAACACCTGCCCGCCAATCTGTCGTTTCCTTCCGAACCGCTCCTCCACCTCGGGGACCGTTGCGGACGCAGGATGTCTACCGCTCGAAGTAATCGCCGCACAGGTAAAATTTCATCATGGGAAGTAGCGGGGCCAGTTGGTTCATTTTTCAACTTAAAACAGTGCGCAGGGACAGGACACAGTCAAGAAACACACAGACACAGCACTGACTGACAACTGAGGAATTTACTGCTTTGCTTGCAATAAATACAGAAAGTATCGTCTAAAATACAAAGAAAGCCTTGAAATCGTCATTTTGTCACTTCTGTCGTCATTGCTTATCCAGATAACCCATTTCTTTTTTCGTCAACGTTAGTGATGGTGTGCTTACGCGGGTGGAACGATTCTTCTGAATGATGAACGCTTCGTATATCTCGCGCATGAGCTTTCGGGGGTATCTTCTCAGAATCTTGCAGCGTCGAAAGTGTGGAATGCATTCGCAGTCCGACACGTGTCCCGCTAGCTTGCTGCCATATCCTTTTTCGATGTTGCCGACGTGTTCCATGAGACGTATGTTGACGCAGCGTCCTGACTGCCCAACATATGACGCCCCGCATGACAATGCGACAGTGATGTAGTTTATAAGATCCCCTTGTCATGCGGGGCGTCATATGTTGGGCAGTCAGGACGCTGCGTCAACATACGTCTCATGGAACACGTCGGCAACATCGAAAAAGGATATGGCAGCAAGCTAGCGGGACACGTGTCGGACTGCGAATGCATTCCACACTTTCGACGCTGCAAGATTCTGAGAAGATACCCCCGAAAGCTCATGCGCGAGATATACGAAGCGTTCATCATTCAGAAGAATCGTTCCACCTGCGTAAGCACACCATCACTAACGTTGACGAAAAAAGAAATGGGTTATCTGGACAAGCAATGACGACAGAAGTGACAAAATGACGATTTCAAGGCTTTCTTTGTATTTTAGACGATACTTTCTGTATTTATTGCAAGCAAAGCAGTAAATTCCTCAGTTGTCAGTCAGTGCTGTGTCTGTGTGTTTCTTGACTGTGTCCTGTCCCTGCGCACTGTTTTAAGTTGGAAAAAGGTAAAGATTATAACCCATATACGTCACGTACTTCAAGGGAATAAACGCTTCCTACACCGAGTCCTTATAACCCAAATTAGTTCCGGCTTCGTTCAAGCTGTACAGCTATTGCATCTCCCTGCCATCAGTCAGCCATGTAAACTCCTGGCTCCAACATTTACTCCTTGGGCACTCTAACCTCTTGAAATCAAGCAGTTCATACCGGCTGTCACTGCGAAAAACAGCAAGCCGCAGGCTGCGTTCCTTCAAGCTGCTCGAAAGTATTTAGCTGAGTATTATTCGCGAGAACACACATCTTCACTGATGGCTAAAATTCTCACGACTCCTCATCATGGGGCCTTTATGCGACCTCATCAGGCCAAGTGCTGTCATGACGGCTACAGCGTCGGACATCCTCCACCCAAGCAGAGCTATACGCAATAAAAAAAAGCTGTCTTCTATATATTGCTGCATAACCCAGGACGCTGGCTCATCTTCACGGACTCGCAAGGAGTTCTACAAACCTCGTCCAACCTACTGAAGAGAAGAAATCACCAGTCAATTTCACATGACATTGGATACCTGCACCACTTGACTGTTGCTGACGGCCACTGTACAGTTTTTCAATGTCGCTCACAGCGGCATCGTGGCCATCGAGAAACCCGATGAAGCGGCCCACAAAGGTCTACAGCGTCGTAACTATAAGCACATCTTCTTCTCAAAATCAGATGCGTCCCAACTCGCCAAACGATATACTTAGGGTGAAAAAAACCTCTGGGGCTCTCGTCCTCTAGGACTCACCAAGTCATCATTACTCCTTTCTCCAATCCATCGACCCCCAGCTCGAATCAAGACTACCACCCGGGCTTCCGCGTCATCTAGAAACAATTTATCACCGCCACCGTCTTAATATCGCATTTACGAACAGTCTACAATACCGTTTTAAGCAATATGGCAACTGAGGCTCGAGACTGTACTTCGCATTCGCTTCGAATGTCCAGCGTACGCCAACGAACGGGCGCACTGTGGACAATGCATGGAGCCCGTCACCCAAGTGCCACTCCCAGTGAACTCCGTATTGGGTCTTTTAGGCTGCTACAGACTGCAGCGACGTGCAATGATAGTCTTATCTGCTTATTTAGACGCTATTGGTGTTTTAGACATACCCTGAATTGCCCGAACAACTGATCACCTCGCTGTAGATGCACAGAACTTGACTTCGTTCTCATCCAAAGAAGCCATCATGCAGTGAACTATTGCGCTGCAACCCTCTTCTATGACCGCACTCAATTCTCCCTATTTCCTCCCCTACGCAGAGTAGCATGCAGCGAATATTCACGCCAGCTAAAATCTGCTTTTCATTAAAGAGCTCTCTCTCTCTCGCTCTCGTGTTTCTCTCCCTCTGCTCACCGTGTGCCTTCCTTTTCATCTATTTCCTTCAGTCTATCGCTGTGTAGACTAAAGACGACAGACGTCGCGATGTTTTGCGTCGCTACGTTCTGTGTCGTCGTCCTCTGCATGTTTCTGTCTGGGCCTCTTTGCATTAACGTCAGTGCTCCTAAAATTTAGTTTTACAATAAATTTACAAAATTTACTGTAAAACTCGCACTCACGAGAGCTGTTTCTTGCGCAAAGTTTAAAGTCAGCGAAGAGTTTATACTAGCGTCAAGCCAGTTAGCCGCTTCCGTTTCGAACTTGGCCTCACACCCACAGGCTTGGCATTTCGGTGCCTTGGTCATCTGCTGCAGTGAGAGTGGCAGTAGGCAAACAAAAAGGCCCCCGAATACCGAGTGTCCTTCATGTTCATCTCGTTGTTTTACTTTCAAAGATTGTATAGCCGAACACTTGGCGATCGCCATACTCTGTACAAGCCTGCCCTTGTATTTCCTTTCGCCACCGCCTTCTTAACCGTAAGACCCGACATTCAAAGGCTGCCTTCAGTGTCTTCCAGTGTGTACTTTTGTAGACTCCCAATGCCACTTTCAATGCCTGTACTGTGCCTCTATGGCGCCTCGAGAAATGCTCGTGTAGCCCACAGCAGCCCTCGTTCTCAACTGCATGCCATGTTTTAGCTAGGTAGCCTGGCCCGTGTTCAACGTCGCACCGAGGTACTTGGCCGCAATTACTGAGCAGGTCATTACTGCCTAGAACCCTCTCACAGCCATATGGCTGTTGAGATGATGCCTTCTATGCAACTGACGTGTTTCTCAGGAGAGGGCTGAGTCGGGCTGGTTGGTTCACGTTGAATGGTAGGACTAAACAGCGCTGACGGACGTTACGGAAGAAGAGACAGACACATGTGTTTCTCCCAATTGATCTCCTGCTGTGCTGCACATGTTTAGCAGATGTTGCAGCTAATAGGGGCGAGCCGCCGAGAACCGCAAAATCATCCGCGTGGACCATGGCCAGGATCCACCCCACCACTCTTTGGGTTACCCAGCGTTGCTTAACCGTGGGATCACCTACCCCACGTCTAGAATAAAGGGAAGAGGTGACAACGGGAAAGACGTCTACGTAGCAAGAGTGTGAGCAGTTTGTCCGCATAAATTTTGGTTCCACTTCACGTAGCGAACAGAAAAATAGACATGTTCCTTGAGGGCTTAGTGCAAACACCGTGGTGAATGAAAAAATCATCTGTGTGACGGCGTCCAGAATTGTATAGCTATCTGGCTTACTTTTAGACTGCTGGAACAAAATACGTAAAGTCATAAGGCGCTATTTTCGAAAATTGCAGAGTTGGCCACAACAACTGGGAAATGCGACGGCGCTTTCGATTGCTTACGAGTTTGCTACCAGAGCGACACCGCGCTTTTTCGTTCATGACTGTTCGAACACTGAATGTAATTCATGTTTATTGTATGTTCGTTCTTCGTTATCCGCCATAAAAACGCGTATTTCCTCCCATTAGCCGCGCAGTCCATGATATTGCTTCGAAGCCTGCTAGGAAGGCCGTAATCAATTGGTTACACTCTCCCGAGGAATCAGCATCTCTGCAGTACTTGTTCATATCTGCAACCTACCTTCACATCATGCAAGGAGGATGTGCGCAACGCAGTTAATATTGTGGTGTGATCTCAGAATACCAAAGTGAGCGCAATGCTTGGTAGTAATTTTGCAGTATAGACTTCTGAAAAAGCAGAGGTTATTTGCATTTATCCCGTGTGAATCACAACATTGCAGTGCAACCAATAGTAACACGGGTCACCTAGAAGATACTTTTGCAGTTACCAAATGATTGTACCAAACAATGAACAAACACATGGTGTACGATGCAACAGAGAATCCCACGTTGTTTCTTTCAAAAATTGTGTGATTGTTTCTCTCCTCTCTTCACAGGAGTGCGCCACAAAGGGCGTGAAGAGCATCACTGTAAGAAATCTTCTGGTAAAGTACATAAGAAAGCTTTTCGGATAAGAAGTTAGTGTACTTGGCTGCTTTGAGGAGCGGCACTCGTTTATCTGCAAACATGCTCATGGTTATTAAAGGTTTACATGTCCTTGCCTAACAGAATAACACTGAAAGTGCTGCCTCCTGTGCAGGCAAACATAGTGCACACTTCTCAGCCGTGCCTTCACGGAAGACATATTCAAAGGATAAATAATAGTCTTACTCATTTTCTAGCAGCCTACATCAAAATACATCGTGTATTATAAGATAAAATGGCGCAGCTATGCAGTCATCGAGTCGTCCTATATATGCACCGCCACACGTGTGTAGACTTGTTGTATTTTGATGTTTAGACGCCGCCACACAGACATGATGCCGATGCCAAATGATAGACGAATATTCCAGGGAAGGCCAGATGAACGAGTTATGCACTAAATATATGGTGTCATGGTTGGCGAGGCGAAGTCGTACCTTCAGGAGGCCGTGCTTGTTAAATGGTTTTGAAATTATGTGCTCAATATTATTATGTGAAGTTAAAGCGAATGAAATATTATTCCTTGACATTTAAATGTCTAAACTGCATCATGTGGAGTATTAATTTGTGTGTATTAACCGCAAGTTTAGCGAAGAAAAAAATTTAAGATTTTTTGTTTTCTCCACGTTGATTTTCATCTGACATACATTGCACCATTCAGATAGTTTGTTAAAGGAAGAGTACTGCTCAGTCCAGCCGGTAGGTTCTGTTATTTCTCAATATTTTGTCACGTAGTGGCAATGGCAGAGCGGCAGTCAGACATTGCAATGAGAGGGGCTTGCGAAAGAAACTTTTTATCGGGCAAACGTGCGGCCACAAAGAACTGAATGACTCGGTGGCGCCGGTAGCGACAAACGTGTTCGGCGGTCATCGCACAGAATGCCTGCGTTCTCTGGCAAGGAACCGCCGAGATAAGGCGCGAAAGCAGTTACAACTATTTGGAACAATATGGAAGCAGCTTCGCGTGGCTGCAAACATAATCGATAAGTGAGGTCTCGTCTAATGTCTATAATTAAATGATAAAGCCGAGCGCCTACGGCTTTCAGCAGGCAGAAACAAATAGTTGGAAGATACGTACAGAACTCCCCTCCCAATGAAGCACCGACTAGATGCTTTACAAAGAAAGGGATGAAGCACAGAAATAAACGCCCCATCAGAGAAAACTAAACACTGATAATGCAAGCACAAAGCGTCCATTAGCGTCCATAATAAGGCTTTAGGCGCGAAATACGCACAACTTCTGTGCGTGAACGGTACCGCTGAGATGCTGTTACCCCGTCGGGGACGACCTCATGGTCGAGTCCTCCGATTCGATGAGGAGCCTTGTACCGGCAGAAATCGCGGCGTAAAGGCTTGTCCCTGAGTTTGCGGCGGCGAACGAGCGTCCACGCCTACACATGCCCACCGGGCTTGCATTCCGTGCGGCGTCGAGGTGGGCACTAGAGTCGGGCGTCGGTGCGCTGTCGGTCCTTGATCTGTACAGCCGGGCAAGCCGTCGGGCTCCTTCTCCGCGCTGAAGTTAGTAGGCGACATCGGTGTTATCCTCATCGGTGACCTCTGGGGACAAGGCCCCGAGCGTGGCGATTGCCTGCAAACCATGGACGAGCCTAATCGATTTCCCCAGGTTTTCTTCTGCACAGCGGTGTTGTATGCAAAGACTACTTAAGGGACGACGGCTTCCGAGCTATAGCATTCAGCGTCTCCATACATGGCGATCATGCCAGCGATGTATTTGCTCAGACGCTGTGTAAATCTGTTGGTCTCCGGATGATGTCTCGTAAGCGGCCATTGGCAGTCGAGTATCTGCATACGTATTTCATGGAGAAGGTTTGTTTGGGTTGTTAAGGGCTTCACGTCCCAGGCTGAGACTGAGGCTATGACGGACGCCATAGTGAAGGGCTCCGGAAATTTCGACCACCTGGGGTTCTTTGACGCGCACTGACATCACACAGTACAAGAGCCTCTAAATTTCGCCTCCATCGAAATTCGGAAGCCGCGGCCGGGATCGAACCCGCGTCTTTCGGGTCAGCAGTCGAGCGCCATAACCACTAAGCCAGCGCGGCGCCGGCGGCCGTGCAGAAGGCTTGTAGCGTCCGGTAGTATTGCCGAACCCGGGTGTCGAGGATCTTCTCGATTGTGACGCTTCCGTTGTGAACTGAAAAACCGTCTTCTTTGGGTTTCGGATAACCCCGGTGAAAAGCTGTTCTCTGAACCCCGCACCAAGAAGCGCATCGTGTTCTCCTTGGTCATGTTATAGGGTTTGCGCTCCGCAATAAACGGCACATCTCTTCGGCGTAGTTTCGTTTGATCGTGCCATCAATTGAGTTTCGCTGCACGTGCAAACTGGTCCAACCACTGCTCCGCGTCTTCCTGGGGTAGACCGCTGAACTCAGGAGGGCCACATGGCTGTTGAAGAGCCAACGCTGATGACGAAGCATCGCCCTCCATCCTCAACAGCATTGCAGGCCCGAGGTGCAGCACCTACACAAGATATCACAAGTGGTGATGGCAGTCCGGCAGTCAGAAAGACAGAGAGAAAGGCATCCAAAAGAAACTCTTTAATGGGCTGATGACGCGCCTAAAAAGAACTGAAAAGACTCGGCATCGGCGATAGTAGCGAGGATGCTGAGCGGTCGCTGAACGGAATGCCGGCTGCTCTAGGCCGCGCTCAATTTAAAGCCTGCAAGGAGCAATAGAGTTAAGGCGCCAAGGCTACAACACAAGTCTGGAACAATTTGGAAGCAGTTGTGCAAGGCCGCGAACATTCGAGATAGGCCTGGTCACATCTCGCGTCACAAACCAATGATCAAGCCGAGTGCTGACGGCTTAAAGCGTGAACGAACACTACAATGATGCGTGTCCATATTACGCAGCCGTCTGCGAAAATCAAACTGTCGCATTTATGTTAGTCGGTATGTCTAATATAAATTAAAAATAGAAGTTGAACAAACACTCTCCGCTGTGGTGCCCCCCTGCGACGCGTACACGGCTCGACATGCGATTTCGTTATTTTACATGATGATATCGCTTGGTCAAAAACTATTCAGTCCAGTTGGTTGCTTTTTTTTAACAAGTCCGAGATCATAGGTTTTTAAGAAGCAACGGTTTTGGGGGACGTGATCGAAAGATTTTGAAAAACCGACAAATACTTCACTGTACAGCGATGAGTGCAGTAAAGCGCGAACATCAGTTAATAATACGATTCAATTACTTATGAAAGGGTCTGTGTTTAGATGGCTTAGTTTACGAAGGAGTGCATTTTTTCGTTTCTCAGATGCTATGAAAAAATTCCGAACTATAGAGTTGTTTAGGAAACAAGCAGCTATTGGCATGAAAATAAATAATCAGAAGGCGAGCTGAGGGTTGCATGAAATATGTTTTCGGACTTCATTCTGCGTAAATACGCAGGTGTTATCTTCACGAGAATAATCTAGATTTATGTGTGTGATATATCTCTCATAATTTCTAACGGTGTCAGTGTGCAGAAAATGTGCCTGTAATGTGTATAACGCGTGGGTCCAGTTTTGTGAGCTGGATGTGCTTTGATAATTTTATGCCGGTAGGGTGTGGAGGAGGGGCTGTAGGACTGTGAAAATAAGAGGTCATTTAGGTATGGTTGAACAGTATTCCAGCGTTGAGAGCACTTAATATTAATTTCGGCTAACCCACATGCTGCTTAATGCTTTAGTTTTCCTATGATTTCCTTGATGCTGGCTGAGTCGAATGCGCTCGGAAACTGAAAGGTAGGGATGCATCTGGTCAGAGTTCTTAGGTGATAAGAATGACTGAGCGATTCTATTTTTAAGCACTGGAGAACACAACTGGGCAGGCACCGGGTCCCCAGATTTCGTCAGCAATATAATAGTTTCATTAATATTCTCTCGTATAGTCTCTTAAAATTGTCTCTGGATTAGTCTTCAATAATATTGTGTGTGTACTCAATAAAGACTGGACATTTGGCTTATCTTAGCGAACTAAGATATGAGTTAGGAGCTTTGATATATGCTAACCAGCGTGCCAGCTTTGATCTATGTTTGGATAATCGCAATATATGTTTGTTCTTCTTTGCTCTTTGATTGAGATATGTGTGGTACAACGCCACTTTATTGTTAGCTCAGACGGTTCGAAGAGCAACGCGTGTGGTGAGTAATTAGCTAGGGAGATTTCATTTTTTGAAATTGACCACTTAGTTTCTACGGAGCCTTGGCAGGTGATGTGGAAAGAAAGTGTCATTAGTGAGCATAGGCCGGTGTTGATGGCTGGGTAGTTAGCTTTTTTTCTTGTTCTGTAGGAAGCTTTTATCCGTTGGCGTGTTTATGGTTGTGTCGTTGTGAGCATTAAAAGGAATATACAGCGATTCTCAGCCCGGCCATGTGCTTAATTCCAGAGAAGTTATCAGCTGATGAGCTTAGAATGAGGTCGTGTAGTTATGATCACGTGTCAGAACAATAAAGTCGGCAATAAGCCGAAGTCCTAGTAAATAAACATAAACCGATTGTCATCGGTCTACGACGAGTAAGAAAAAGGGGCTGACATGGGTGCATGGTAATCAGTGTTTACTCCCTTATTCAAAATCTACTCCCGTTTGGGGAATTCTCCTAAACATTGGATCAACGTTGTTTTCTCTTTGAGTCACCGTGCCATATGCCCTCCCGGTTAGCACAGTTGGTAGAGCGACTGCCGTGTGTTGAGGTGGTCCCAGGTTCATAGCCTGGACCAGGATAAATTTTTCTTCAACGACGAAGTTGGTAACCTGATATAAACAATCATGCAAGGCATAGTAAAATGACGAGTCGCTTCATTTTCATTTTTCCTTATTTCAGTTTTTCGAGTCAGGAGAAAACTATAAGGCATAAGGTATACAAAAGGACGAGTCGCTTCATGGCTAACGGTAGCAATGACCTAGTAACATTTTTTTGAACCTCAGACTAAGGCAACTTCCAATTAGTTCTAAAATTTTACTGACGAGCACGTAAAAACAATCAATAGATTCAGTAGTGCCGTGCAGAACCTACCTCCAAATCTACATATTCAGTCACCTCTCAAAACAGCGTGTCGGTTTTCACGCTGGAACAGTTCATCTGGTTTGGTTTGGTTTATGGGGTTTAACGTCCCAAAGCGACTAAGGCTATGAGAGACGCCGTAGTGGAGGGCTCCGGAAATTTCGACCACCTGGGGTTCTTTAACGTGCACTGACATCGCACAGTACACGGGCCTCGAATTTCTCCTCCAAAGAAATTCAGCCGCCGCGGCCGGGATCGAACCCGCGTCTTTCGGGCCAGCAGCCGAGCACCATAGCCACTGAGCCACCGCGGCGGCTGAAACAGTTCGTCTTTGTTATTTGGCAGAGTAATCATGTTTCTACATGTAGAATAACTTCTTCATTACAGTCGGCAAAAATGCACAAGATTAAAATTTCTTTAGGAGAAAACTACGAATGTCAGCAATAGGGACATAACACTAATAAGTTTTCCAGGAAACTCTCCACGGATGGCCCTAACTTGTTGCCGATACAATATGTCCAGAAAGAAGAGTTGCGCCTTGTATACGTTATTTTTCTATCGCAACTGCGGATTTGTTTTAATTTTGTCTTTGGCCTCGATATACGCATCGCTCTACCCATCACAGACTCCTCTTTTATATCTAATTTTGAAACAGATGGTCTTGGATGTGTCGCATTTTCTTTTTCAGTTTCTTTCTTTTAAGGCGTGTTGCATACTAGAAGTCTTCGCTGACTGCTAATTACGTGTCCTTCAATGAACCGCGATTTGAGGAGAAAAGCTCCCTGGCTACAAATTTAGTCCTAAGTGGACGGGCTTTCGCCGCAACCAAACTCCCAATTCTATGTGGCTGGCGTATGTCAGAATTTATCACATTACGTAAGAATAAGTGGAAGCGTGGATTATAATCCGCTGCGAAGGTAGAGCGGGCGTGTTTTGGATCCATGGCTTACAGTCCACCGCCAGAAAGAGGTGTCACGGAGTGTCGACCAAGTGCTTGCGCGATTGAGTACATCATCTACTCGATTTAACCCCTGGGCGTTGCGAACAGTATGTGCGTCATCACAACACACATTTACTGTGAAGATTCAAATGGATACCAGATTTAAAATTACGTCTCATGCTTTTTCATACTCTTTTTTAAAGTATTCGCTTTTTGTAAACCTCACACACGTCCTGTGCAGCGAGAAAATTATTTTGAGAAATTTTCTTTAAATCTGTTTCTATAGGCCGCGCTTCCTCGCGGTACCACCTCTAGCAGAGTAATTGTTGTTTTACATATTCTTCTGCTTTGAAATGGTGTTGTATGCTTTTCTATTTTGTTGTAGCTGTACTCAAACTTCGGTAATCATCACACGACCACAAAGCTGCACGTGGACTTCATTCGTGTGAGCAGTGCCCCCCCCCTCCCCCCCCCCCTGTAAAACGCCCACCCTACGACAGCAATGCCACCGCACTTTGCTGACTTCCCAGACTGCGGTTCGTGTATCTCTGCCAGCGTAAATAAATTTAATTAACGAGAAAAACTGGTCATGCGTAATGGCATTTTCTAGAATAATCATGATAGCTACATTTCATTATCTCCATACGAAAAACACCAGTTCAACAATGGCAAACCCGACATTTCGTTCTCGCCCCCTGAAGAGCACCAAGTATCAAATCCCCCATTTCACTTCAGCAAAAAGAGCAAAACGACTGCATTCTTGTCGGTCTGCGCCGGTTTGTCCTCTACTTCTAGGTGCCCCAAAAATAAAAGGGAGCACGCATATCCGTTGCAGTCTAGCAGCAGATGCTCATGCGTACATTGGGGATGCACGTGGCATTTCCACCTGTCTATTTCTGTGCTTTTATAGTCCGCGTTAACAGCTATACAGCAGAAGCAGCACAGTTTTCCCATACACGCGTGCTCTGTTCTACTTTTAGGCCACATGTACACCCTTTGTCACAAATATACAGCTTGGGCTGTACTGCTTGGGCAGTTTACTGCTTAGCCGTGGGGCGGGGCTGTCACGCATATTTGTCAGTCCGAAGCTGGGGAGGTTCGAAGGCGCGAGTTCTTTCGCTTTCGAGAGGCCGGGTTCGCTGAGAGTGGAAAAATCAATGCTGCAGAGCTAGAATCAAACCCCTGTATTTTTGACAAATTTGTACGTCCGCAGCGGCAGCATGAGGGAAAGCTGCACGCCGTTCACCCACACTAACATTAGCGCCGAGTACATTAATTATAGCAAATGGAATTAAGCACCTGTGATGAAGTACAGGCTCTAAAAAACCATATTGTTTTTTCTAAATTCTAGCCCAGCGGCGCTAATACAGGACGATAGATTACAATGGTGGGGCAGCCGCTATTTATGCACCGCCATATGTTCCAATTTAGGGGTACACCTGAGGCAGCAAAATTGTTTGCCAACAAATGCATCGATACCGGAAGCCTAAAAAGTTCCAAACAGTTTGGCATGGCTAAGAGCGGAATACTATGCAGTAGCGCGTCAATCGATTGTTAGTAGTGCGCACAGATGCAAGTTGATGAACATGACGTCATGCAGTGCTCAGCGCAAGAGAGTGGCAGCTAAACACAAGGGGTGGTCGGTTGCGGCGATAGCATAGTATTACATCTTTGCAGTACTCTTCTGGAATGTCATGCAACGGACAATGAAAAAAAAATTAGCAGTGGCTTAGCTCTGGTTAAGCCTGGATATACAAGCGAAAAGCTGCAGTTATGCTTTGTTTGACGTCATGACTATCGCAGTTCGCGCACAATGCACTGGGAGCACCACGATAACGGTGTAGGCAAGCGCGTTACATAGCCCTCCTCGCGCATGCATAGTAAATGTGGTAAACACGCCGCTGCAACGAAAGGTCAAACGGTGGCGAGGAGGCGAGCGCGCAGTAGTAGCGGTGGTGAGGACGCGGAGCACATGCGCAGTAGCGTGCGGCTGCGCCCAAAGGTCAGGCGGCGGAGTCGCGGCGGCGGTTGCGGCCGCTCCGACCAACTGCGCCTCTTCTGTGACGTCACTCGGTTTTGCGCACGCGCAGCTGTGGCTAATTCTGATCAGGGAGCACAAGCCAGACCCGGTGTTGTCTAGCCTAGTGAAGCTTTTCGCTTCAAAAGTCAGTTTGATACCCTGTTGCATACGATATCTCGCTGCAATGTCATTTTGCTTATGAACCCTTTCTAACTTGATTACACAGCCTCTGAAATCAACTACCTAACGAGGCATTTTTTTCGAGATGATCCGCTACCTCATTATGACATTTCCCAGACTCCTTTCTGTCTTCGCGCGTTTTTGCATCGCGCCAACTCTTGCGTGTCAAGACTTACCCGACAATAATCCTGCCCTTCAAGGATTATTCAAGGTCTGATGACCTGTGCATTCTTGACCGCCTTTGGTACGTTTGCGATAACCTCCCGACGACCACAGCATCGGTTTATAATAAGCTGAACTGAACTGTTCACAACTGAATTAACAATCTTGTACCTAACAAGCGCGTTAGGGTCAACAAAAATTGGCTGTGGCTTAGCTTGGTTAAGCCCGGTAATTGCGAAAGCAATATCCGTAGCTACGCCATGGTTCAGCTGGTAGTGTAGTTGGTGGTGGTGCTTGTGGTTACTTGTGGTGATGCATCGGTTATACAATCCAATCTATTCGAAACCAATCCAATCCAATCCAATATGCTAATTTGGTAGCTACCGGCCTCGCTACGCGACGGGCTGAAAGTGGAACTAGTATTGCTTTCGCAATAAAAACAACCCATGGGTAACCAGAGAGATTATATACATTCAAGGGAGAGTTAAACGTGCTAAAAAACGTGGTAAACAGCCTCCGACCATAACTCACCGTAGAAATGAGCTTGCATCTAAACTGTATGATGGTAAGGCAACATATTTTAGTTATTGCCTTCCGCAGTTGTTAAAAAGTAACCCTGATAAATTTTGGCGTTATCTAAGTGATTCAAGTAATGACGTAAGATATCAATGAACGGGTGTGGTGTTGATGACGCATCCGACATGGCCGACCACTTCAACTCCTATCTCCGATCTGTCTTTTCCCTCTCGCTTCGTGTGTAGTTCATAATAACTCATCCTCTGACACAGCCGAGGAATTCATAACTTATAAAGCTGCGTTAAATAAGATGTTTAATGTTAAAGTTCAATCTTCAGTCGGCCAAGGCAACCTGTCTAATGCGTTTTTGTACCGCTATGCCGAACCGCTCGCTCATATTTTCTCCCACCTTTCTCGTTTCTCAATCACTGAATGTTTTCTTCCAAACCACTGGCGCATCACTCGAGTTGTCCCAATCTATAAAGAAGGTGAACGTCTGAATGTAGTGAACTACAGACCTATCCGATATCTTCCATTGCATGTAAACTTATTCAGCACATCATATCAGACTACATCAACTCATATCTTGAGGAAAACAAAATTCTTTCACCGTTCAACACGGGGTCAGAAGAGAATTATCACCACACAGCTGGTGACCACTATTCATGAATTTGTTTCATCTCTATACGAGAGTGGTCAGATTTCACTAAATCCTTCGACCGCCTTTGTCACAGCAAACTCGCATCTAAGCCCCGAAGCATCGGTCTTCCTGATAACCTGATCAACTGGATGGGTGTAGGAGAAAATGTCCCCAGAAAAAATGTCCCCGGAAGATATGGCCCCGAAAAAAGGTCCTCAGAATAAAGGTCTCCTGAGGAAGCGACCTGGAGGAAAAAATGTCCCCAAGTGAAGAATTACCGAAAGAACGAATTCTTGACGAAAAATTGCCACCCTTATTGGACGCTTGAATTAATAGGGGAATAGATGTAAGCATGAAGATTGCACCATGGTCACGCAGTTCAAGTAATGCGGAGCCAAACACTGTCTAAGACGGACTTGCCTGGGCCACTTTGTTTTCGCCGCGATTATTTTTTTATGGACGCCCAGCATCTATTCGTTCTTTAGTGGCCTCCATGCTGGCAGGTGCATTCGCTGTAGCTGGCAGTATTGCAGCCTGCCATGAAGAAACGCAGTATCGCTAGGGCAGTAAAGAAATGCAGCGGGAAGAAATACACGAAACAACAAAACATAGAAACTAAAACCATAAAAGATGATACAAACTAAAATCAATAAAATGCAACAAGAGTAAAAGGAAATGAGTGTCTAGGTGGAAAAGAAGACAGAGTAATGAAACAAAATTCTCAAGATATCAAAAAGAAACGGCAATGCAATCCAACAAGACATGGATAAGAGATGAAATAAAGTGAATAAATTGAAGTAAAAAAAATATTTAGAGAATGAATTTTAAAACCGGATGATTTGCTCAACAGCGCGCCACAAGTCTTCAATTCTGATCGTCTGGGCACTGTAATCCACGTAAGTTCTGGTGACGCTGCTGCACGGCCACGAGCACGGATTAGTTTCCTTCTTTGGGGGCGCACCGTCGCGACACTGGGATATCTTCGCGTGATGAGTGAAGTCTGGAGAGGAATTAGCAGAGGATAGGAAGCAAGGCGAAAGCACTGCCCATTGGTAGCCACCTCATGGTCGTCCTCTCCGGAGCATACCGTTGTCGCCTGGTGCAGCGTTGGATAGGATATAGCTATAGAGCAGGGTTTAGTTGTTTCTGCATACTGGTTTACTGCGCGCTACTTCGCGAGGCTATTGGCAATGAGGCACACCAAGAAACAGACAAGTACATACGGGGTGCGAACTCAGACTTGTTTATTAGGCTTATTAGGAACTCAGAGTTGGTTTTTATCATTTTGTTCCCCAAGGTGCGTACTGTCCTGAGTTTGATCATGATGAACCTCGTGTCGCCTCAGCTCTATCCCTTCTAAATAATGTTATTGGTGCCCTAACTTCCTGCTTGCGTAAGTAGCAGGAAAAGCATTGAAATCGATCACAGGCGGTAAAGCAACCAGAAAGAAACTAAAAAATAGCGCCCCGTCCCGTAACCGCACAATCATAAGATATTCGATGGGGTAAAAAAAATGGCTGAGGCTTAACTTGGTTAAGCCTGGAGAATGCGAAGCATCATCGTGTCGCGTAATTTGGAGGCGCACAACCACAGCGACGGCGCGAGGTGGGCCCTCGTTTCTCCACTGTCGTGACGTCATCGTGTCACATGGTGTGACGTCATGTATCACGTGATTTGGAGGCGCACAACCACAGCGACGGCGCGAGGTGGGCCCCCGTTTCTGCACTGTCGTGACGTCATCGTGTCACGTGGTGTGACGTCATGTATCACGTGATTTGGAGGCGCACAACCGCAGCGACGGCGCGAGGTGGGCCCCCGTTTCTCCACTGCCGTGACGTCATCGTGTCACGTGGTGTGACGTCATGTATCACGTGATTTGGAGGCGCATAACCACGGTGAAGGGCTGAAGTATAGGCTGAAGTGGTAGCTAAAGTAGTATGCTTCGCATAAAAGATTGGCGGCGGATATACTGCTCCACTTGTTTGCACGCCCTCTAAAAAGTTCATTACAGTTGAGCCCACTTACAACGAACCTTACGGTCAGGCGGATTGCCCTGTTGTATATGATGTTCGTAAGGTGGGGTCTTCCCCTCTGACAGCCAAAATCACCAAGACCGTGAAACGTGGCCTTAATTTCGTAAAAACTCCTTCAAACGCGTCTAATTCTTCAATGCCGAACCTACAGCGGCGCTTTCAAGGCTCTCCAGGGTGGTCATGTTCTCGACTCCGAGACCTTTTCTACCAAATATATGCTTTAGGGGCGGGTTATAAGTTCAAGCGTCCGCGGCAGCTGGTTGCAGGTCGGCCGCAGTAATCAGATTCATGGTGGTTGGTGAGTGCTCGCACTTTGCATACAACGGTTCCGTCAGAGCACGGCTCTTCATTGTTTCCTCTGCAGGAACGTAGTCATCTGCGTCAACATCCGGCCAGCTATGAATCAACGACACGGTGCCACAAATCTGTATGCATCCAATCCCCTCTGTTTAAGAGAGCGTCTTTTATCGTTCCTGGGCACATGCAACGACGAAAGCAGCGCAGCGCACGTGAGCACAGCTGCACTGTCTACTATATGGCGGTGCTTGTATGCACGGTAACAGCACAATGGGGGCAACCGACTGAGCAGGCGGCGCATACCACAGCGTTACCAGCAGGGCACTCTCAAAGTTCTCAGGTCTCTGCTGTCACTTGTTCCACCCCAATGCGCAGTAGCTCCTGCTTCCACTACGGTTGTTTTGATGAGCCGGTGGTAATGCAAGGAATAATTGCCCTTGTAGGCGATCGGCGTGTGTTTGTCCGGCGGTTTCCTGCAGTTTCAATGCCGTGTTTGTATTTTCTCTCCGGGGAGATGTCGCTGTGGATGAGGGAGTCTTCTCGGTCTCCGCGTTTGCTGGATGCGCGAGCTTTTGTACTGCAGGACCGGTTTTACGACGAATGGCTGTTCGCTATAACTGAGCTGTGCGTCCGCATTTCATTCTATCTGAGACGAATTGTCAATGACCTGATGGATAATGTGGCGATAGCACCGCAAACAGTCGTAATAAGAGGTCGCTCGTTATATCTGCGGCTGTTACAAGTGGGCTCGACTGTACTACGTGTTCTAAAACTTGCCGAAATGAAGAACGAAAAAAAGTGTACCGACGATTGCGATACTCCCTAACACGAAATTTGAGCGCTTCTCTGCTAGTGTTTTGATACTACGATATATTGAGTTAAAGAATTGGTTTGGTTTGGATTACAGGAGTTTAACATCCCAAAGCGACGCAGGCTATAAGGGACGCTGTAGTAGAGGGCTCCGGAAGAATTCGCGTCCGTAGCGCGAGCTGGGGTAAGGAGCAATGAGCCATGGCCCCTCGGGCTACGTGAATGTTCCCGTTCACCCGCTGCACTTTGTGACGTGAACGGTGATCTGTAACCAGAACTCTGTGCAAGGATGCTTACATGCCCCTGACTTTCGTACTGCGACGAACATCGTGTATGCTCTGTGTATAGCTCCATGAGTGCTTTTGTGCGGGATCGGAGAGTTGTATTTCTGTAACACGAGAACCGTTTTTCAGCACGACAATTTCTTTCTATGCATATTGTGTTTGTAGACAGCCGCGATCTTTTGTTGATCTTGTCTAAACGAGCGGACTCCCAAGCTCGTTTATCCTTTAGGGGGGACGTGTAAGATCGCGCCTCGTACAAGACCTCGCCGGCTCTCCCATTTGTACTTCCCGCGTGGCTCGCGCAGTGCAGCTAGCAACACATGCCGAAGCAATTACCGGCATGGGGAGGACGCCCTTCTGGAACGCAGACGTGACGCCTCGGGCAGAGGGCGAGCGTACGTGTGGCCTTGCTGTCCCGAAAAAGGTGGTCTCCCTCCCACAGCGACGGATCAAAGGACTGATCCGCTGACTGATGCCGTTGTAGCCATGCGGGGAAGTAAACAAAGCTCATCCGGTCGGACGCAGCACGCGACTGTGGCGGCCCTGCGGCAGTTATGCACGTGCATGCACTTAGAGAGGTAATGCGTTCTTGGGGGAAGGCGAGGGTGTTGCGTGGAGATCGTTTTATGAATGTTTTGTTGATTTGTTTGTTTATTTTTTTGAGCCCTGGTTTCGAGGCTATGCCCAACCCACAGGGCTGTGGCTACTGCACAATTAAGTAGCGATTGGTTATTCAAAGACTAGGGCGGGTCAAGAGAAATGACCGCCCCAGCGCTTTTGTTTATGTAAGTAATAAAAACGGAAGGAAAAGCCAGGAATGGCAGTCCCAACCAGGCTCCGTGCTTAGCACGTACGGAAAACTTCTAGGCTCTAACCGAGACCGCCGGTCGATGAGTAAGATTTTCCCCAAGTTGTATCTCTGTGTGAGATAAGTGCCTTCTAAGTTGCAGTACTTGAAACGTCTGTGTGACTTCATGCTTCTGTAACCGAGTTTGCCTTGTATATACTCTGTAAATATAATTTCCCTTTCGTACCTACTGCTTCTGGACTCCTGAGCTTCAAACACCACCGAACTACTCACGTTTGGAGGAGGCTGAACTCCCCCGAAGAAAAGCAAACGAACCTGAAGAAAGAAAAGAATTTAGTGCACAGTTTGCGGGCCTCTAGTATTTCGCCTCTATCGAAATGCAACCGCTGTGTTTGGGATCAAACCCGCGTCTTCCGGGGCAGCAGCCGAGTACCATCACGGCTGAGCCAGGCGGCGGTTTTTTCGTTCGCGAACAGCTACAAGACCTCACAATCTGAATACTAAGTTAAGAAAGGAAGATGCTGTTTGCTTTTTCGCCGATTTCAGAGACGTGGCATTGACGCTAGTTTCCAGGCCTGGCTACGACGTAAAAAAACCTAATCAGTGTGCAGACCGTTAACAGTAAGTGTGGCTCTTTGGGAGAAGTAAACAATAACCATAGAGCGCTTAATATATTAGAGTAAATTTTATTAGATCACAAAAGAAGCACCTCTTAGCAGCACTGTCCAATTTATCTTAACATTTTACGTGCTTACCTGCTTTTCGCCAGAAAACCATTTCTTCTGACTTCACTTAAACAATGCCAAGCTTTTAGCACAAAAACGCGTCGAATATAGTGGTCTTAGGCAGAAACCCGAATCCTTCTTAGTCAAACTAAACGCTCGCTTGCTCTCATTACCTGCATAGCCGTTATTTTGCTTGCCTGGATTTTTACCTATTTCCTAAGTTCATGGTAAACCATCGGGCAAGCACAACCCGCCGCCTCCCTTGCCGTTGTTCAAATACAGACGGAAGCTAGAGAAGGAATTACTAGAACGAATTATTAGTGGTCACAACCGAGCGGCGGTCAGTGGTGCTGTGGTCCGTAGCGTACTGTAATACGCTTTATATACAGAGACACTTCAAATCAGACCTCAGTCTAAGAAGAAAGCTAGATTCTGGGATGGAGGCAGCTTACCACTCGCAAGGGTGTAGGAGTTTGCGCTTATCACGTGGCATTCACGCCATGTATCCTAGCTCACGCAAGCGCACTTGTCCAATATCCCATCCCGTTAGCTCGGTATCGCGTTGGAGCCGTTGTTGCAGCACTTCTTTCTCCGTTTAATAAACGGAGGGGATGTGGCTTCAGTGCCCTTATGGAGAATTTGCAGTATTTGCTGAGGGCAATATTTACAACCCATGCACTAGGGGTGTAAAGGCAAAAAGTCGGCTCTAACGGATGTGAAACGTAAGCAGTTTTTGAGTCACTTATGATACTACTATAACTTAGTACGTTATACCACAACCATGCATCTTTGAAACCGGCGAATTTGATGTGCATAGTAGTAAAAAGCACATATCTAGGAACTACCTCAAACCACATTTTCAAGAATACAGATTTTTTTCTCCAGCTGGGAAAAAGCTGCCGTGCAGCCTATAAAAGCTCGCATTCCTTTCTCATTTGCAGAGTGCTAGCCACCGTTTGCTGTGAAAATTACTCAAGTTCGTCGCAGTTATGCCGAACCTTAATGTAAAACAAAAGCTGCTTTTGTGCAGCTTTTGCCCATTTATTGCTGCAATTTTTGTTTTGTTTTACTTTTGTTTCTATTTTCTTTTCTCCTTCATCCTTTTATTATTTCTATTTCGCGGTACCCGCTGTCTCCCAATTCCCAATGTCCTTTTTCACATCGACATGACCTTGAAGGACGGGAGCTTTCCCACTGAAAAACTCATCACTTTTGACAAATGAGTCTACGGGAAAATAAAAATAGCTCACTTCTACCGCAGTTTTCTCTTTAACATACCTACCCGTCTCTCCCAAAGAAACCCAACGTTACCTTCAACTTCACTGCGGCATACAAGGATTGCGATAACTGCACGATTTTCCGCCAAGCTAAACTCAGTAATGTAAGGAGTGGACCCTAGCAAATGGCAACGTGTTTGCTATGACCGCAGCATGCGACAGTACATGTCTTAGTTGCCTCTTTATAAGAGACGTCGCACTCAACGCCGGGTTACCACGCGTCTAATGAACACACATTTTTTTTTACTACAATTCCCAATACAGCATTCAGAAAGCAGCTCCGAGAAAATCTGACAACCGTCTGTATCTTAGCCGTAAATGAAGCATTAAGATCAAAAATGTAGCCACGCCTGTCTCCACGCAATATTTTCTTCCACCTTATTCTTGTAAAAATGGATTCACGTGTAGACGCGAACCATAGCTCTAGCGAATTCCAAAATGCCTCGCGCGGAGGGCTGCTACGCCGTTGTCGCATCATGCACCGTCTGTTAAAGCTACAGCGCGCCCAACGCAAAACCGATGCAGTCGATTAGGCTTCGCCAGTGCAGAAGATACAGCCGATCACTTAGCTACTTAATGTAGAGTGTAGGAATGACACCTGGGAGTGAACTCTAACCAGTATAAACGAAAGTAATGAAATACAGCGTGCTAAAAGTTCGTAGTTCGAGAAGATCTCGTTTTCGTAGTCTGAGTAGCTACCCCAGAAAGGGCAGTTACTCTAGATCTAGATTTGACATGAATTCAGTCTTACAGCAGACTCAATCAAAATGTTAAGGCGTGGAATTTGCGCCTGAGGTATTTTAATGAGTGCATTATGTAAATGGTGGAACTACTTTTCGCTTCACGATTGCCCTCAATTATGACGCAAAGTTTATTGCGGTATGTTGAGGCAAGACTTTCCAATCTATTCTGTTTTTCCCTACTACCTCATGAAACTTCAGTCCTCATATACCCCATGTTTCTTTAAATCCAATTTTTATTTTGTACTTAACAATTAATATTCCACTCTACTTAACGTCTTGTAAGCGCGAAGCGCGACAAAATGTTTCCAGAACTGTCCATGAGTGTGAGGAATGGCGCCCATTGTACGTTTTTGAGTACTTAGCTCCGAAAACCTCAAGAAAGCTGAGAATTCTTAAGACTACCTTAGCCTATTACTGCAATTTATAACAATAAAAATATGTCTGTAGCGCTATCACAAGTACGCATGGACATTGAAGAAATATAAAAGGTAAACGCAGGTCCTGAAGAGTCATGAAAGAATAGAGACGAGCTTAAATACAACCACATGTCATGCAGAGTGCTGCGATCGTTCCCGACGCGGCTCTGAGAAAGTGCGCCCCATTCAGCTGATTAGGTATGATGAAAAAAACTGGCTTTGGCTTAGCTTGGTTAAGCCTGGTAATTGCGAAGCAATATGATAGGTTCCGCTATTTTATTGGTTTCCCATGTACTGACACGGCTAATGACGCATAGACGTTGACCGTTTTCGTCGGGCTGCATATTGAGCACGCCGCTTGGAAAGTCGTTCTTCTCGTTCTTCTGCCGTCTCCGTAGCTCGCTGATGCTTCCTCTTTGCATTCTGCCGAAGTGTCTTGCTTGCTTGAGGCGGCATCTGACAGGCTTGACGTGAGGAGCGAACCGGCGTTGGTGCCTACCAGCCTCGCGCTGCGACGGAGCGAGATGGGCCCAGTTTTTTTTTTACACAGATGGTATGACGTCACTCCGCGCGCGGCGCCCCTGGTGAGAGGAGCGGGATTTAGGCCGCCGTCGCCCCTGGTGAGAGGAGCGGGAGTTAAGGCCGGAATACACGGAGCGTTTTTACCGCGGCGAGTCGTCGATTTTCGCCCGACGGCGCAGACTTGACGCCCGGCGTCGAGAAAAATGCCCGCCGCCGCCGATCAGGACCGGCTAGATTTTGACGCGCGGCGTCCGGTGACACCGGAAGCGGCGGCTGAAGCGAGCCAATAGCAGCGCAGAAATCCCGCTCTTCCGGTCCTCGGCCTGCCGCCGCCAACATGGCCGCCATGGCCGACGAGCTACGCAGTGTTTTTGGCACGAAAATGTTATTGTCGTGAAAATAAACGCTTCATCAGACTTGAAATGTCGCTTTTTTTGGAGAACACGGCCGAATCTTGGATCGGAATGACTGCGCTCCCTCCCTGAAGCGAATGTGTCGGAGACAACCGCAGCCGCTGGTGTCCGCGGCCGAGCGGGCGTCCAAAGGTACGCGACGGCATGCATTCGAGCACGCAAATCTTTATAGATACTTAAGCGCGCGTGTTAAAATTTGTAGAATGGTGTCGAAGTGAAACTTTCCTGATTTTAACAGAATTGTCAGCGACGCTGCTCTCACAGGCCTCCTTGCACAATGGTGTTTGCCACTTGTTGATCACATTTGCTTTCGCGTCGAGGGATACGCGGCGGCGCGCCGCCGCTTCAACACTCCTTGTATCTCCAGCCGGGCGTCGCGCCGCCGCGACGTTTTCTGCCGCGCTAATGTCGTCGAAATAAACGTCGCATGTATCCCGGCCTTTAGGCCGCCGTTGGTGCCTACCAGCCTCGCGCTGTGACGACGCGAGATGGGGCCCCGTTTTTACACAGATGGTATGACGTCACTCCGCGCGCGGCGCCCCTGGTGAGAGGAGCGAGAGTTAGGCCGCCGATGGTGCCTACCAGCCTCGCGCTGCGACGGCGCGAGATGGGGCCCCATTTTTACACAGGTGGTATGACGTCATGCCAAAGGTCATGCCAAAGGTCAAGTGGTGCCTACCACCGCCTCGCGCTGGAATGGGCTGAGGTGGTAGCTAAAGTAGTATAGCTTCGCAATAATATACAGCGCACGGCGCAACGACAACTCGCTCTTGCGGAGAGGAATCTCTAGCGGGATAAACTGACAGGAACACATAAGTTCTAGCGTCTTTTCACGTTGCATTGTAAAAGGATTAACCAAAAGTACACGTCGCCAATCACTGTTTTGAAGATATGCAGACATCCAATTCAACGTTACTACGTACATTACTGATAGGGTTTTCTGCATGAGAGGTTGCGCCCCTGTTTCTAGTTAGCACGGAACAAAGTTGTCCCGCATCCTTACGAGGACTTTCCACCGTGCAAAGCGCACGGTTATGAATTATCAATGCACAACTATGGTTAGCTCTATTACCGACGCGCACCACGGATGATCATGACATAACATCAAATAAGATAGGTGAGCCATGGATGGCCCTCGTAATAGTTTGTACTCTGCTTTAAACGAATGCAATCTCAGTTACATCACAAACGATTTCCCCTCCCAAAATTCGGCGCCAGTAATGCCCCAGAATCAGGCATATGCGTATGATGTGGCCTGCTATGACATGTCCGCGGACCGATATAGTATGCCAAACTAAATATTAGCTGAAATGCCAGCTATGCTAAGCTGTGACACTGGAAAGTCTCGCAGTGAGTAGCACACCAGCTCTGTGTACTGCAGTCAATCGTCTTCAAAATTCTCGTTGACGATCGCGATCGCGGGCACTGTTGCCAGCATTTGACAGCCCTGAACGGCTGCAAGAAGCTCATCCTCTCTTTTCCTGTGCGGATGCCTCTCGTGTCATATTCTACGTACTGATTTCATTCTAAGTAATCATGCTCATCCCTGTTTGACACCATTTTCAGCTACACTGGAAAAAGTGAACTATCGGAATAGGTTGCACTTGATCTCTCGCCCTCGGCCGGTTTCGAACACGCGTCGGCAGCCGAGCACATTAATTACTAAGCCACAGTGGAGCCTTAAAGGGACACTGAGGAGAAATTGAAGTTGGCTTGTATCGACAGAATACCAGCTCCTGATTACAAAAACGCCACTCATACTGATAACAAAGCTCTTGTAACGTAGAAAAGAGCAAGAACCAAAATACAGGTATCGCCGCCACAGGCCAAACTCGCAAGTACAAGCGTCATGACGTCATATAACAAAACAGTGTTGCTGGAATCAATGGTTCTAGCAACGCTAGGACACGAGAAGCACAAATCACTGAGGCGCAGCCAATGCATGCGCAAATCTCCTTGACGTCGCCAGATGGCGCCACGTGCCGGGCAGCTACGCGCTCGCCTGAAGCACCGGGACCAATCAGCGCCTGCTCGCCGGCGTTAGGCGGGCTCCCGGTATTCCGCTAGCGGTATCAAGGTACACGGTATGCTAAAGGTGTCTATTTGCGAGAACTTCGTTGACGACTTCGAGAACGAGATCCATCGTAACGCTCGCAAAACGCCGGTGCAAACGTAAGCGAAGCGACTGTAGCGACGGCCGCAATAGCCGATAGATGCCTTCAACGTGCGGCCGGCGGTAGCTTTCTTTTCGGCTGCTGCTAGGCCGCACTGCTGGCCGCCAGAAATCACGGAGTCTGCATCACGTCATGTCACGTCATTGTTTCACGTCACTTAGTCCTCTGTCGTCATAGCCGAATCCCAAGTTTGAATCACAGCGGCGGGAAAAACCTTTTCAACTTTGAATCCAAATTTCTTAGAAATAAATGCATTTTTCGCTGCCGGCCAAGTGGCAACAAAGCCATGACATGCCGAACTATCGGATTTTGCTATAAAAAATATATTAATAGTGCTCTCCTCAGTGTCCCTTTAAGAATTACGTCTACCGAGAGACTCAGCTCAGCAGCGGGGGCCTCAAAGCTAAAACATTCAAAAGGATATCCTACGGTTATTACATAGCGATAAAAACATAAAAATGCCGTCGACACTCGAATGACGTCCGAAAGGAGCTCTGGGCATGTTAAAGAGCACTCAGATTAACAGAAATATTATTCCTCAGTTAGATAATGTTGTGAGTAGGCCACGTAAAGCTGACAATCGCTTCATGAGCCCTAGCCCATCAGCACAAGGGTCAGCTAAGGACTGCTCGCGACTAGGGCACCACGAGCATTTATACAAAAGCACATATGAATTTCACATTACTACGCCTAAAATGCAAGAAATATAAAGCAAGTACTGAGGGAAAATTTTCATAGCATGATGTTTGGATGCTACTGTGGATAGTACGCCGGTGTTTTTACGGGACGTTTCTGTCGAGTCAGTTCTTCTGCACTTGGAGGCATTTCAGGCTTACAGCTAGCCTACGTAAAGCAGGATTTTTTTTTCTAACTTTAGAGGGCTAGTTAAGGTGCCATTGTTTTTTTATTGATCCGAGTTTAAGTAGGGGCCGTAGTTTGTAACCTTACATTTATATAATCTGAACGAAATTGTGCTTTTCAGTTAACCTGCTGAGTCGGAACGACATAGAACTCTGTAGGCCAGGCGTACAATTTATTTTTCTGCAAGACCGTATTTTTGTTAATTTGTTCTGTAGTTCTGGACCATAGCAGAAACACATAGTTCAGGCGGCAAGCATAAATCAGGTGAAAAATTTCAGTGCTTTAGTGAAAATTTACACGTCTAGAATAGACCACCATTCTTTAGAATAATATGAAGAAAAAATTAAAGGTGAGAAAAAGTGGCAATAGGACAATAATTTGGTGAGGTATTTGAAGCATTAAGCAAGAACATCTAAGTAGCCCATGTAATGATCTTATCATGGCATGAGATAGCGGACTACAAGTGGAAGGACTCTGAGATGAAATTCATATAGGCACTCCAAGGTTGCGCCTAGTACACCACCGATATTCACCTAAAGGAAAATAGGGAACAGCTGCGTTTCGCCAGTGCTCACTTCTATAGCCCAAACCTGGAGGATAGCGACAATGCTTGAAGGAAAACTGAGGACAGTGCAGCGAGGTAAGGAAAGGAAAACTACAGGGGTGAAGTCATGAGGAAAACAGCTGCATATATATTACACAGCCAACTCATACTACTGATTTTTCTTCTCCTTGACCGAATGTGCACCAACAATTAAATGAACAGTTCAGTGGCAGCGGCAGCAACAAACACTGTCGGCGATCGTCGAAAAAAACAATCACCAGACTTAAAACTGACGAAGTATTGTGAAGAAAAGGTGCGGTGGTCACCTAATATAACTTGGAGCAACGTAGAAGCAGTTGTGAGCGGCTGAAAACATTGCAGATAGGTTTCCTGTCGTGCCAAAAACAAAGTAATGAAGGCGTGTGCGTGCAGACGGCTCTGAGCATAAACAGACAGACAAGGAAACGTTGTAAGATTCGCGTCAATATGGGTGGGACGTGAAGTGCGGATAACACACAACCGATGTCGTCTCAGCTTGATACAGTGCATTCTGAGGGAAAGAAAACGTGGTATCAAGTGACAGAGACGCAGGTGGGCCGATTAGGAAATGAAATAGTGAAATACTATCCTTGCATTGAACAAGGACACTTTTCGTAGACTAAATTAGATTTTACAACCAGACGGATTTTACAACCAGACAGTTTTCTCAGTCTTCGCAGTTGTGTACAAAGTCCCTATGCCCTGAGGGGGAATTCAATGAATAAATGCCAACATCATTGTTATCAAGTCTAGCTAGAAGATTATCTCTACAGACCGTAAGTTCCGGTACAGCGACCGCAACTTGTGCATGTTTTAGGGGTTAACTTTGATTCTGTGCAGACTGCACGCAGCGGCAGGTCATGCAGTAAATTTTGTTTTCAAGCCTACCCTAATACAACATGCCATGCGAATTTTTTTTTTCACTTTATACATGCGCTGTGCTTCCATTGCAACCACGCCGCTCACTGACGTCAGCCGCAATGTCGAGTTCTGAGAATATCGCTCCAGCGCTTGCTTCCTGCAATTAAAAAAGATATCCTGTAAGGGTCATCGCACCTCATTTCCGCTACACATGCGCGTAGCTGAAGGCGAAACCTACAGCTGTGAAAAGAGTTTGATGTAGACTTGAAACTATGCTTGATGTCTTCTTTGCGAACGGCAAATGATAATGAGTGACCATAGCGAAAACAAGAACGCAAGAAATGCGTGCACATCCCATTTTTACATTTCCACTGTACGCCTGTCCATGCGGGCTATGTACCGGCAGCGGACAACTCAGCAACAAAATTTTTTCCTCAGCGAGAATTGAGTCTGCAGGCTACCGACCGAATGCGGGTTATAGACTGTAAATTACAGCACAGTGAACAAACAAGTTTTCTCCGCGATGTTATTGATGAATGTAAGTTCGTTCTACTATCTGCTGGCAGTCTTAGATAGAATACTTGGCTAGAGCGGCTGCCTGGGAAGGCGATAGTCCAAGTTTCAAGACACAGCTGCTGAAGGTCCCGGAACGGAAGGCCTTACAACTACCCACGGGCCTGATCAATGGATGGCGCAAGGGATTTGATGAGGTAATTCACGAGGATGTTTGCTTGAGAATGATGCGGTAGGAGCTTTAGTTGGTCCTTGCTGAGATTGGCCAACCTGGCGACCTATGGGTATCTGATGATTACGGTGTCGCAGTATGGTCTCAGGCTCTCGGTGTGGAAAATTTCACAGCCTCGGCGAAGGTGATCAGTGGATGGCGCAAGGGGTTCGATGCGGTAATTTACGAGGATGTTTGCTTGAGAATGATGCGGTAGGAGCCCTAGCTGGTCCTTGCTGAGATTGGAGGAAAGGCCCGGACTGAACGAAGGTATCAATAGCCATACTAAGGAGCCCGGAAGGTAAGCTGGACATATTGATCGCGGCTGCTTTTCTGACGCTGCAGGGCGTGACAAGTGGAGGAACCGGCAACGGGCGACATTCTTCGGCCTAAGTTGCGGCTTGGAAAGAGTCGTGAATTCAGTAGCACCAGGCCGATATGGCAGAATGGTGTCCGTTGTGCAAGAAGGCCCACGACCGTACAGAAGAAAGTATGGAGAACATCCGGTTGTGGCTTGAGTAGCAGAGTTTTAAGCATAGGTGTCAAATGGAAGAACGTGTTCGCAGTTGTAGTGATCGGAAGCAACACACATGGCCAGAATATCACCGAAGGTGCGGTTAAAGCGCTCAACCATTCCATTTGTCTGCGGATGGTAGGCGGAGGTGGTGCGGTGAACGATGTCGCGTTCCTGAAGAACAGCTTCTACAACATCGGAGAGGTAGGAGCTACCTCTGTCACTGATGGTGGCATGATAGCGAAGAATTATACGTAGGATGAAGGAGGGCAATGTCGTGGGCTGTTGCATATAGTAAAGGCTACGTTTCGGCGTAGCACTTAACATGATAGACGGCAACAATGATCCAGCGGTTGCAGTTAGATGTGGCGGGAAGAGGGCCGTACAGGTCAATGAAGACTGACGGAGCCTGAGAGTGCCGCGGGAGAAAACTACACAGGCGCTGTCGACTGGATGGAGCGACACGCGCTATTGATAGCTTTGTTTCTGCATGACTATGCCGTGTAGTGTGCCTGAGTCGCGAACACCTAACGAGGAATGGAATCAGTCACGTGCGCGCCCCTCATATTTTCAAGTGGGTGCGTGCTTTTTTCTGACCGAATGTCTCATCGCCTTGAAGAATAGCTCTGAAACTGCGGACGCATGTCGGGCGTCTGCTTTGGCACCGGGTCGTTTGCATAGTTTCACGTTTGAAGTCTCCAGCCATAATCATGATTTACAGGGTCTGTTCTGAAAGTGTTGAGACTTGAGACAAGTCGCGGCGTGGCGTGTGCATGCTCTAGATTGGGAAATCGGTTTTGGGGGTAGGAGGGGGAACGTTCAGCTGCACAATGCGCCGAGCTCAGTTGGCTTCGAGCAGGCAAAGCGAATGGACGTGTTTCAGCGTGTACCCCTGTTTCGTCGCTGCGTCGAGGAAACCATGGAGCCAAAGTTGGAACCGCGCTACGCGGTGAATCTTTGCGTTAAACTGAGTAAGTCACCTACCGAGACGTTCGACATGATCAAGAAAGCATGCGGGAATGATGCAGTGTCCAGATCGCAAGTGTTTCAATGGCACAACGCATTTACAAAGGGCAATGAAGACGTCCAAGACGACAAAATCAACATTACCGTCTATAACCGTTGTCGACGGGCACATAGACTGTTCCTAATCATGAACGTCTTCATGGACGTTTGTAAATGCTTTGTGCACCATGGGTACACTTGCGATCTGGACACTGCATCATTCCCACATGTTGTCTTGATCATGTCGAACGTCTCGGTAGGTGATTTACTCAGTTTAACGCAAAGCTTCACCGCGTAGCGCGGTTCCAACTTTGGCTCCATGGTTTCCTCGACGCAGCGACGAAACAGGGGTACAAGCTCAAACACGTTCACTCGCATCGCCTGCTCGAAGCCAACTGAGCTCGTTGCATTGTGAAGCTGGAGGTTTTCTCTCCTTCCCCCAAAACCGGTTTCCCAATCTAGGTATCCAGGGCATGCGCACGCCACGCCGCTACTTGGCTCATTACTTTCATGACAGACCCTGCACAAATTTTAATTCCTTAGCATTACTGCCTAAGCACGGAGTTGAGCTAAAGAAGGGACGGACGAGAAGAGCACATGGACAGGCGGCCGTCCATGTGCTCTTCTCGACTGTGTCTTTTTGAGCTCATTTCCGTTGCTTAAGTATGTAGGGCCGAGTCGCCCAACAACGTGCACTCTTAAATCTTAACATTACTACGCTCACTTTGGTGAAATGAGTCCGACAATGGTATGATAACGCCGCCATCCTCCAGGAGGCCTCCGCCCAATACTAACCCACTTCTGCTCTCCGCCCCTCCCCACCCCCCTCAATCCTCCATACACCATCCATCCACCATCCAGAACTCACCCCCAACAGAACCCACAGACCTCTGGCCATCAGGGGACCCCCCTTCACTGCCCACATATTTATGGCCTCCATTCACTTTACCGTCCAGAAGCAGGTAACTACCGCCAATCAACCCATAGCTGCCATACAGAAGCTCCGCCAACCACCCACCTTCAGCCTCCAAAAGGCTCTACCCACTGATCACCCACTGACCACGCAGCACACGAAGCACTGGAACGAAAAAGAGACCTCGAAGTGCATTTCAAACACTCAACGAGACGGCGATCATTGCAGAAGCGACATCACCAACCAATACTGTTAATGCGAACATGTCTCATCACATCGTACGATCGCCTGTGAATTGTTCAAATGCGATAACGCTGAAGGCCCAGTGCACCAAAAAATCCTGTGTCGGTGTTGTCGGCGTTGTGAGCGAGAAATCACAGCATGACTCTGGCAGGTGGTGGTAAGACAGGAACCTAGGAGGAAGGTGGGGCTTTAGGCCGCGTGACCTTGCGGCGTCATCAAAACCTGCCACACAGATAGTGAGCAAACTGCCCACAGTGGCAGGTGGAAGTTAATGATTGCTCACTCGGGAAGACCTCCCTTTCTACAATAACCTTTCCTACAGAAAAAATTGATACCGCTCGGGCTCATAGCCTGCCTAAATTGTTCTTAAGGCGCACAGTACAGTTAGCTCCACCTGAAAGACGCTGCCTTGCTTATAACGACGTTTTCTGACTAATCTTAGAATAAGCGGTAATAATCTCCTGCGCCTATTTGAAAACCATTAATCAAAAAAGAGAAACGGTTAAAAAACCAGTAAGATTTATCTGCATGGTAAATCTGTAGGATTTATCTGTGGTCTACTGACATTGCCAGAAAAAGTGGCCTACCGTCGGTAGCAGAAACAGATTTGTCGCTTAATATTCGTTTCCCAGTTCATCAAGAAGCGTTGTAACACTGACGCCTCGCCAATTATTTGTTGTTCTAGTGGCTGCGGTATACGAATGCGATATTCTCTTACAATAAAGCATTTGTTAACAAGAACTACTGTAAAAATTTATAGTTTTTGCGACCATTAAGGATAAGAAGAACCTCGCTGATCCTGTAATAAAACTGAATTCGTTGTCACTGAGTCGCAACTGCAATAATTGGTGATTTTCTAGGTCCTCATTACTTGCTGAACAGAATTGATTCGCTATAGTGCTTAAACAAAATTTATTACATGCCTGCGCGATGACAATACTGTGATGTCATCTTCAAATGTTTTAATAAATATGTGGTATGGTGTAGCAATTTTTCTGGTAGTGATGCTTTGCCTGCTCCTTCTCTTTTGTCTTTCATTTCTTTCTTTTTGTCTTTTTGGGCATCCATCGGCAGATTTCTTTCAAGACTGCATTATTTAGAAATAAAAGTATACATTGAAAGTCCTTCGTCACTCACTGTTAGGAAGCGGCACCGCTACATAGATCAGGCTACCGCTACATCAATCATACTGTAAGGTGGCGGCCAGCCGAACAATAAGGCGTGATGAACCATGAACAAGAGATGGTTTAATGGCCGCTGGCCTAGCGCGAGCGCTCCGTCCCGCGCCACTGCCAGCTTCGTCTTCGTCACAATATTATCGGCTCATACACAAGCTTGAGCAATAAGAAACTGTTTTAACCGTGTGCGTAAGACCCACTCATGTAATTCTCGAATGAGCGATATACAGAACGGCTCTGGTATCGCTGCTGTTGGGTTTAATCAGACCTGGCTGGACCTGTCCAAGCTCAGAATAGTACTGGTCGCTCTGGTATGAGCACTAAACCTCACCCCTTTGAGCATTATCACTCTGGTATCAGTTTGTACGCCGCAAAAAGGACCAGTCTGAAATATGTTTGTTACTGTGAAATCTGGTTTTATTGCACACAGGATTTCTGAGCAGAGTAGCAACCCGAATGAAAGCCAAAAAACTTTGAACCAGATGCGGCACAGTTTGCGCAGTGAACAAAGGGTAGCAAAACAGTGTTTTATATTTTTCCAAAACTAAAGACTCGAAGTAGGTTGTCGACCTGTCCTTGGCACCCACCTGAGCGCTACACTAGGTGCAGGAAGTGAGCAGCGTGTAAAGTATTCTTTACTTACTTTTTGTCTGCAGAGCGTGCCGGTCGCAAAACGTACATAAAGGCGGGCATTTCCGCAGGAAACCAACTAGCGGCCGAGCCATTAGCCTAGAGAAGATCCCCAAGCTTGGCTATGACTTTTGCCATAGTGCTTTCTGTCTGCGCGTGCTTATTTCTCTCGCCAGTTATAGGGAGTCAAGACTTGCCCGAAGATAATCCTGCCCTACAAGTATACCAAAATATAGGAGAGGTAAGTCGTTGTGTGAACTTAGCAGATGACGTCGGCACGGTCAGAGTTGTCTGTAGAGGGGCTAGGAGATTGTGCTGACAACTGGATGATCGCGAACTGCCTGTGAGTGTAATACTCTTGATTTTTCCCTTCGACGATGTTCTGAGGGTGGCAAGAGAGAGAGAAAAACGTTTATTACCAACTGAAGCTGGACTTCCATATAGGCGGTGTCGTTGGTGCAAGGCCCCATTTGCCGTAACTCTCCGGATGGTCGTGGCGCCTTCCTGGCGGAAGGCGCTGACCGCTGATAGCCGCCGGCGAGCGGCAGCCTCATCGTCGTCCTCCTGGAAGCTAGTGGTTGTTGGACGGCTCAGTACTCATAACCATGTTGTGTTGCTCTAGGAACCAGTACCATGTTGTATCGCGCCGCTTGAGTATTGAAGGACTATGGTAATACTAAAAAAATTCAGGGGGCACTTTGACTGTCTAAAGTGCGTAGAGGCGAAAGTGTTTTCCGCACCACTTTCAGTGCTTCTGTGGCACTGGTGGCGTCACATGTAATTGAGTACTAATTACTAAGTGATTACAAATCACTAATTAATGGTTAATTAGTGATTAATGCCTGAATACTAATTAACTGCTAATTAAGCTTAAGCTTAAGCTTCGCCTTTAGGAGTGGAACGCGACAGCGTGTTGTAGCGCTGCCAGGGAGTCCACGGAACGCCACCACCCGTTCGGCGCGATGCCTTGCCGTTTCAACGCAACGGTTTTTGAGGAAAGGAAATGGCGCAGTAAATCTCTGTCATCTCGGTGGACACCTGAACCGCACCGTAGAGGGACGGAGGAAGTGGGAGTGAAAGAAGAAAGACTAAGGTGGCCCGTAATGAAGAAAATGAAAATTGTATTTGAGGAAAGAAAATTACGCAGTAACTGTCTCACATATCTCGGTGGACACCCGTCAAAATTCAGGGGGGGGGTGCACTTTTTTGATCTAAAGTGTGGTCACTGATGTGTGGTCAAGATGTTAAGCTTCGCCTCTAAGAGTGGAACGCGAGAGCGTCTTGCAACGCTGCCAGGGAGTTCATAGAACGCCATCGCCCATTCGGTTCTACGCCTCGCTCGTCGGTAAATTGGTTTTTGAGGAAAGGAAATGTATTTCTCTCTCATGTCTCGGTGGACACCTAAACCTCGCCGGAAGGGAAGGGAGGAGGATGGCAGTGAGCGAAGACACCGTATTCACTAGACGTGCCTTTGTTCATTCCAAACCATCGAGCTGGCATGGCGGAGTGGATAGCATGCTCGGTTCGCACTCCGAAGACCGGGGTTCGATTCCCGAGCTCGACCAATTTCTTACTAGGTTTTATTTATTTATATGGCCTGACTAGAGAAGTTAGTTAGGCTAATTGGGTAATTAAGTAATTAACTAAGCTCAGTCCCACTTACTTGGAGCATCACTATATGGTCCCTTCAATTGGTTGCATGGTTACTAGCCAAAGTACAATTGGCCCCGTTTGAACTTGGCGCACTGTGACGTCACGACCGTTTCGACCAACTGAAAAGCGTGACATTCTCTGTCGACAACTGCTGCTTACAACGATGAGACATAAAAGGCTTTCGCCTTAATACCGGCGAGCGACGCTGAGTGCTTATAACGCAATGGAGACACCAGAACTTGCTAGTGATGAAGCTTTGAATCAGGAGCGAGATCACGAACGGATGCACTGTGTCTGGCCAGATACAGCAGTATATGAGGCCGAGACTGCAGGCGAGGGAGTGCGAAATTGAGATGTAAATGTACGCACCGTCATTAGCGGCATAAAACCACGTAGACGCGAACATTCAGCCGGAAATGCACACGAAGCTGTGAAAGGCGCGTTACGGGTGGTGATCATAGTGCGATGTTTTTGTTGACGTAGGTACTGACTTCCGAAGCAAATGCACCCCTTTGTGCGAGACCCACCCTGAGATTCCTTAATGAGGAAAAAAAATTGCACTGGGATTCTTAGGCAGCGTAGCACTCAGTTCACTGTATGAAGCACATTGATCCAATGCCAGTTAACTGAATGAATAGAACAGAAGAAGGCGTCATTCGAGCTTCTATTATCACTCTTTTTAACTTCTAATAACTGAAGCAGATAATGAATAAAGGTCGCGAAAGCTTAGATGCAAAAATTAGGTGCAAGAGGAGGGGCAGGGAATGAATGCTTAGCTCCGCATAGTAATCAGTCAACCTGTATAATGAGCGTTCTTCACACTAACAGCAGCGGTTTTTTCCCAAGCAAATATAACCCTCTTCTGTGGTGTAGGGATTCGTAAGCACTCATGTTAACAACCGTAATAGCATTCGAAGCCATCGTCTAAAAGATTATTGGTGCATCAGTGCTACCACAGCGCCGGTCTATGACGCCACATGAATTAAAACGCGAAAAAAATTTCATAGCTTTTCTTATTTACGCTGAAAGTCTAACTGTAACTGGGTACTGCAGCGCACATGCCATTCTCCTCAGCAAACTTCGTATAAAGCGCCTGCCCGCACAAACGGTGCTCCCCGTTTGAAGCCATGGAGCTGCATTTTTAAACTGCAAGATTCCGAGAGAAGTAGATCGCTCACTTTGGTAGCCGTACGGCTGCCGTCATATATATAACAACGAGCACTTCATAATATATGCGTGTATTTCAAGTAAAAAATGGTAATATTACGATATTCGAAGTGCACATGCATCTGTTTCTTGTAATCGTCCACAAATAGTATACTGAAATAAAGACTTCAGGCCTGATATATCGACTTCTCATCGGTTATACTTACCGTTCAGCATAATGTTCATAAACGATAAAGTAGCGATTAAAAGAACATTTGCCTTTACCACCGCAGTGCTTTCCATTGAAAGAGCCGTTGTACCAGCTCTACCAAAACTTTGAAAATGATCCCTACTTTGGAGGCGTCGGCATGTGCTTTCGAGTCACCGAGAAAGGCCCCTACGTGGATGGATCCACAACGGCCACAGTTCAATATTCCCCCGACGTCTCACTGTAAGTAACTATACGCGGTTTGTTTCTCTTAAACATTTTCCAGTGCAATTTGTGGAGCGTTCCAGCATTTACTTTCTACAGCCAAGATTGTCTTCATAACTAAATCTACTTCTTGGAAGCCTCCAGCAAAACCTACTAAGTACCAACCACAAGTGGAAGACGCTTTGCAAAAATGCATTGACCTTAAACAAATGAAGAAGTTCAACCGGCATTTTTTCGCAGCCCCGCGGAAGGCCAGTATTTTGTGCAAGTCGCTTTAAAATATTTTTTTAAGAGAAGCTGAAGAAAGGAACGTCAGCTCTTGAGGTGACCGCCGCCACTGATAGATTGCCGCTAGCCATCCAAAAAGAAAAGGAAGAAAAGGACCGCAGGCCATCGTGTGCAGGTTGTGTCTATATATACATGTATGTCCGGTTACAAAAAAAAAGTACTCCTGCCCAGCTGCAGGTAAGTCTGGGTTCAGCCACCAATCACAGGGTAGCTTATGGACGCTTTTCTATAAACGATTTAACATTGGAACTTGCCTGGATTGTCCGGAATCGGCGAAAAACTGCAGTCGTCTGCGCACCAAATTTTTCGCAAGGAGAGTGGAATAGCCGATTCAGGGTGCCTCTCGATGCGCGTGCCTCGCGCGCGCATCGAGGTACCCTAAGACGATTTGAGAGGCTGCGCCATCTGGCGAACTGCGAGGCAGCCAATGTCCCTGCTTGGAGCTTATGGGGTTTAAATCGGGGAGATAAATACGTTCTCCCCGTTTAACTGCGGCTGATACAGTTCAAAACCGCGCGGACCCCGCCCCGTGGTAGCGAGCGCTACCGAGCGCACGGCGACCACGGCGGGTCTTGCTCTGTGGGAACAAAGGAACGACTCACTGGCTGACACAAACAAGGCATTTATTGCTATAACAACAATAACGCCAGCTGGCAACAAAATACACTGAGGAATCGAGGATGTCCGACTCACCAGCACAGTTACGAGCGAATGTTCGCCCACGCTAGGGCAGGGGAAAAACTCCGAGGCCGGACGGGAGAAGCTGAGGGGAACATGTTGCCACACGAGGTCGCCGCCGGCGAAGAGCGGAGCGGAACGCGAAGCGTCCGCGTCCTTTCTCGGTACCAAGAAGAGAGCCCGTCGCTCCCCGTGAGCGCGCAAAACGCCATCCGTGGCGCTGGTGTCGCTGCGACGCCAGCACCCTCCCTTGTTAGTTAAAGTAACCAAACTAAGAAGAGTGCGATTCGGGGGACCTAACTACAGTTTGAGTGCATTGCGGGAAAGCGAACCACAGGGGACGAACGAGTGCGTCCCCACATCCCCCCAACCATAAATAGACCCCCGCGCCTGCAAGTTACATGCTATGGAGAAGTCTTCTGGTCTTCATGCACTTGAGGCAGGTCTTGCAGCGGAGGTCACGCCGACAGCGTGCACGCAGTCTTCAGCGGTATTCCGAAGGCGGCGTGAAGGTCTCCGCTGGGACGACTCGCATGGCCCGCGGACTACGTGTCCGCAGGCCCGCGAAGAGGAGGGCCGGTTGGAAACTACAGGCCAGGATTCTGAAGTAGTCGCCAGGGCAACAGCAGCCGGAGGCGGCTGCTGTCTGGTCTCGCCACGGCTGCCCCGGATAGATACGGCGAACAGGATACAGGTCGCTCCGTCGCAGCAGGCGCCAGCGAGACGATGTGCACAAGACAGCAAGCCGGAGTGGCTCCACTGGATCTGAAAGATTGCCAAAACACACTCCGGATGCCTTTAACATAGGTCACGGGAGGGGAAACCGCGTACACAAGGGCCTCGTGGCTCAATGCTCAACTCGCAAGCAAAACGTGTCGGGCGGCTGTGCAACGCAAAGTTCGAGTGAACAAAGCCCTTTCTTGAGTTGAACGACAATGCTCAGTTCATGCGAGGTTAGAAAAAACGGGTGAGCAGCAAAGTGCGCCCCCTCTCAACACCACGGTCCAGTGGTCGTGTCACTTTTGACATGGCGCAGGCAGCTCTGAAAAGCCTTAGGCCTCGCTACCGTTCAGACAGCGACCCCCAACAAAAGAAAGACCCGAAACAGGTTCCGTGCGCGCAGCCGCGAGGAGACATCAGCTTTGTGGGATGGTCCTACCTCGCTCACTGCACGAAGCAGCTTCTGAGCGGTCGGCGCCCCCCGTATCGGACGGTGTCGGAGCACCTGGTGCCGAGCTGCAATACCAGCGAGTTCGAAGCGGCACCCGTGGCCCTAGGCCACCCGGCTCTCGGAGCCGCGACTCCCAGAGTCGAAAAAGAGCCAGCGAGAAAATATATACAGAAAGCTCGGACCACCCACGCGGCTTCCGTACTCACTCGCTTCGGGCTCGGCAACTCCGCGGACGCTAGGCCTCGCGCTCCCTCGATGCGGACTAAGTGGTTCTTGGGCTGAAGAAACTCCCGAAAAAACTTGACAAAAAACATGCTGAGCATCTCGAAAAGTTCAAACATGCTACAGCGCAACACACCTCGCACTCAAGAAAGCATGCCGGAGGTCCTAGCGATCAAAATTCACACTAGGCCTACCACTTGTCAAATCCGGACAAAGAGCGTTCATCGAACCGAACAGACAGTCGTCCAATGTTCCAAGAGCAGGCCCCACGTTGGACTGACAGATATGGGGTTTAAATCGGGGAGATAAATACGTTCTCCCCGTTTAACCGTGGCTGACACAGTTCAAAACCGCGCGGACCCCACCCCGTGGTCGCGAGCGCTACCGAGCGCAAGGCGACCACGGCGGGCCTTGCTCTGCGGGAACAAAGAAACGACACACTGGCTGACACAAACAAGGTATTTATTGCTATAACAACATTAACGCCAGCTAGCAACAAAATACACTGAGGAATCGAGGATGTCCGACTCACCAGCACGGTTACGAGCGAATGTTCGCCCACGCTAGGGCAGGAGGAAAACTCCGAGGCCGGACGGGACGAGCTGAGGAGAACATGTTTCCACACGAGGTCGCCGCCTGCGAAGAGCGGAGCGGAACGCGAAGCGTCCGCGTCCTTTCCCAGTACCAAGGAGTAGAGAGCCCGTCGCTCCCCGCGAGCGAGCAGCAAAACGCCATCCGTGGTGCTGGTGTCGCTGCGACGCGAGCGCCCTCCCCTGTTAGTTAAAGTAACCAAACTGAGAAGAGTGCGTTTCGGGGGAGCTAACTACGGTTGGAGTGCATTGCGGGAAAGCGAACCACAGGGGACGAACGAGTGCGTCCCCACAAGCTGGAGTAGGCATCGCAGTACGCCAGATGGCGCAGCCTCTCAAACCTGCTGCTCTGCTCGCCTGTATGAATATTCCGCCCGCAGATTACTGCTGTTATTTGTCGTTTCCGGATAATCGAGCCAAGTTTCGATTTTAAATTTCTTATTAAAGAAACACAACGTATCATAAACTACCCTGCTCCAGGTGCTTGAGCCCAAATTAGCCAGTGGTTTGCGCAAGAGAATTTTCCAGAACACGAAGAGATAAATGCGGAGAACGAGGTTTTTATTTCCCACTTCTTTCTACATCTGGCAATACAAATAAAAATGAAAAGGCGTACATAACAAAAATCCTGAGATTGGGTTTTTTTTTTTAGTGGGAGCATACATTGCCGTTTGCTGAAAGGTTTTATTCGGAGAGGTGACATAAGTAGCATATAAAGTCCTAACACCAGAATCTAACAGAGCGCTCGACATTCTGCGTCTTTTGTTTTGAAGCTTTTGAAGCTGGAGGCGCAGAAGGAACAGCCATCACGTATTCCATCCGATTTCCCAGAAACAACGAACACGTTTAGGCGTTCGGGGACCACAACGTACATTCGTTGTTCACGACTCAGAGACCATATTCCTTCGGTCAGTCACTTATACGTCTGCAATATCCCATTAAACGACGCTCGAGATCACTGTACCTACTTGTAGTTGTAGGCAACCAGTCGGTTGACTTTCTACCGACATCTTTTAGAGACACTGCTCTCAGTATTAGGTTGCTAACGTGACTGCAAACTCGCTTTATTGTCGATTTCAGAGACGTGTTACTGACGCTGGTTTCAACGCCTGGCTACGACGTAAAAGACGTAGTCAACGTGCAGAGCGTTAACGGTGAGTTCGGCTATTTGGGAACGCTAAAGAATAGCCAAATATCGTTTCGTGGAGTGATTTCGATAGTCGCATTATAATAAAAGACTGCACGGGTGGTATTTTCTAGTGTTCGAGTCAAATTTAAAAGGCTGTGCGTGGGCCCTATCACTCACAAATAATTTTTAAGCATGCTCGTAACAGAATACTGCGACACCTCATGGTGCATTTTTAGCTGCCCATCTTCCTTTGACGTAGACTGGGGAATCTGGGCGGCTACGTAAGCGCGCCCAGCTAGGTGACGTGTGCTGAATGCCGCGGGGCGGGGTTCAAATCCGCTCTGTTGTCCTTGTATTGTTCTGCCGCATCGGCGTGTTTGAGTCGATGGGAGATTGCAGGAGCATCATTTCTATTCACCGATATGTTCAGAGTTCTTGAAGCGAGCTCAAACATTTCCGCTCTGCTGACGACTGATGGAATACCGATCGCTTACGCGCTTTTCCTAACCTGTGGAAATATGATTTCATAGTCCCTTTCGATTACCTATGCCTAACTTTTTTTTTAGTTTAAAAAGTTGCTGTTGACTTCCTTTAAACCACAGTAAATTTTTAGCATACGAGCTGGTCGATTGTTGCGGTCTTACGCTAAAACCGCAGTCCGTTTCGGTCAAACTAAACACTCGAATGCAATATTTGTAGCAAATCCGTTACTGAGCTTCACGGGATTTTTCTTTTTGTTTTTATTGGTAATACTCGAGCAAACTCTGCCCCCCCCCCCTTTTTCCTCCCTTTGCACTGCTCGAATATAGCCGCAAGCCAAGGATGGAATAGTTGTCACAATCGGCCTCAAGCGCGATGCTGCTGCTGAACTGCGGCCTGTGGCGTAGTGCCTTCCGCTTTCTATAAAGCGATCTTAATTGTCAGGCCTTAGTACCTAAGAAGAAAGTTTCAGTTCCAGCCAAGGCGGTAGCGTACCATTGTTGAGGGTGCAGCTTCTTCAACGCAGACATCTCTGATTGTCATGCGATGCTTAGGCCGCCATCTCATAACCCATGCGAGTGGTTTTTACGGTGTCTCACCCTCCTTGGTGCGCCGGCACGAATTCCTTGCTATATACTGTACTGGAGAAAATGTGACGTCGTCATGGCTTACCGCTTATGTCGCAGTGTCCCGTTTGTTTCTAAAAGAAATAAATCCTAGCCTAAACAACTAAAGTTACTGTAAGTTGTTCGTGATGTTCTGTTATATTAAAACACTAAGTTGGCATATTACATCAGAAACAAACTTCATGAAAACTGGCCCCTTCGGAGCGAAAACTAGTCAAATTCACAATTCTGGGGCACTGCCTAAAAGATTACGTTCTCGAGAATCCAGATATTTTCCTTCAGGTGAGACGAACAACCCGTGGAGATTTTAAAACTAAAATTCCTATTTCATTGCCAAATTGCTAGCCTCTAGTTGCTTGAAAAAACCTACCTCCAGTGGTAAATGAATCCATGACAAATAGGAATGCAATGGGAAGCAATTATGGTTTACATTTTTTTCTGTTAATATGTTTCCCTTCTCTCCCAAAGATCCCAGCGTTACCTTCAACTTCACAACGGCATACACGGACTGCGATAGCTGCATGATTTTTCGGCACAGCTACACTGAATCAGGTAAGGAGTGGGCTGTAGCAACTGCTGCTCTAGCAGCTCTAGTAGAAACCACAACATGCTACTGTGCATTTCTTGGGTTCGTTTCAAAATGAGACGTAGAGTAAATGCAACTTTTTTTGGGACATAATTCGAGCATGTACTTTTTTGCCACAGTTTCTCCTACAGCCTCTATAAGGCACTTGTGAAAAACTCTGACGACTGTCTGATTCTTGAATGCCCAGTTACCAATAGGATCAGACATGTTGCCACTTTTGTCACCGCAAATATTCGCCTTAGGTTACCTTTTCAATGTATTTTTTAACACATGTCGTTAATAAGAGAGACAATAAACAGTGGCCACCACTGCTGTAGCCAATTGCAAAATGCGTACGGTAGTCTACCATTATGCACCGTTGGTCACAGGTACCATTAGCTTCAAATAAAACGCGAGTGCGAAGAATCAGAAACATCAGCGGCTGGAGGGGAAATACAGTTGTCGCCTAACAATACTTGCCAAGATTGTTTTTCACGGCCTCGATGCGAAAAATCAAGAGCTCTAGTATTCTGCCGCCATAATAAATTTACCTTCAAGTTTTTTTCTTCGCATTTGATTTACCGCTGATAGTACAATGTTCCCTGCTTAAAACAGTAGCTGAGAATCATCCATGTGCCGGACGGTGCCGATCACTTGGCTACTGAAATCAAAGCAAGCTTATCGTAGAGCTTAGACGACGCAGCTGATTTTTATCGGCGCAGGTGAAAGCAACGCAATGGAGCTTTAGAAATCTCCCCAGTTCAAGAAATTATGCTTAGCTTAGTTGGTAGAGAGAATTCTGAAAAGAGGCCATGCAGTTTTCTTAATTCCTTATCACAGCGAAGCAGATCACGATGTTAGACTGTGAAAGGAGTAGATATAGTTAAATGGCAGGATTACACTTTATCTGAATTTGGTTTCATAAAATCAAAAAATAAATTTGCTGTGTATTGTGGAGCCAAGATTCTACCTCTGATACAAAATGTTAACGGCGCAAAAAGGCACACACACAGGAACAGGCAGAATGAAACGGACAGTAAGAGCGCCTATGGCGCTTTTACTTTACTATCTTTCCTGTGTGTGTGCGCCTTTTTGCGCCGTTAAAATTTTGTAGCATGAACCAACGAGGCCTGCATCAAGTACTTCACAATCTGATACTATTTTTTAACTTGTTTGCGCAACAATCATGATGAGTCCCATGTTTGCTCAAAACGTTTTTTTTTTTTTTAATTTAGAAACAGCGTTTACTTAAGCACGTTTGAGCGTCCGAGAAGATTTAAGTTTGGCATCCAATTTTACTCTCCCCTGGAACGATTCAGAAGGTTGAGAAATCCCATTCACGCCACTCTTATTGTTTTATCTTTCCTTATTTCATACATTGGAGCATAATACAGCAATTTTACCTTGAGAAATACAGTTGTTGTCTTCAGGTGGAAGACAATATATCTCCGACCTGACAGAAGTCTCATTTTTCTTGCCGCTCCCCGATAAAAAGCTCCACAAGCACCGCTGGAAATTCTTCACAATGCTAACTGTTGCGTATCACTGTCAGTTATAAGGAACAGGTGCTTATAATGTTATGGGAAGAATAGGTGGAAAATAAAGCAATATAAAATACAAACTCAGTTCCCGGAGGGCTGCAAACAAATAGAGACGTGCTGAAAAACGAGCGCATGCGGGCAGAGTGCTGGGATTATGACTAAAGAGCAGGCGAGATTATTTAGGTGCAAATGATAAATGACGAAATTAACCGAGTAGACCACGAAACGAGAACTAGCGTGTTTTTCCCGTTGTAGTGCATCATTATTAACCGCGGTATACATAAAAAAATATTATACTTCATGGAGACATTTTTGTATTTAAATTAGTGCAAAGAAATTAAATTATTTTAATTGCTTTCTGAAGATCTGTAATTTAATGCAATTGTAAAGAGGAAGATGAGCAGCGGCGGCAGCCGCACCGCCAGCGCGCGGCGCCAGATCACTGGCTTGATGACCGAAGCTCGGACCGGCATTTTGGCTAGCTGTCCTTAAGCTATTTTTACGGAAATTCTGCTACAATTTGGTGGAGGTGCCGGGTACAGCCTTCGGCCTACGTCCTGGAGCTTCGCAGCAGAACCACCGCTTCAGCTATGTCCACCGACGCAAGCCAGTCATCTTCCACTTCGCCTACGCCCGTCGTTTGCCCTGGCGCTCTCCGACAGCGGGATCCAGCCATTTTTAGCGGGTCCGATTATCACGACGTGCAGGATTGACTTGCCTCCTACGAGCGGGTAAGCGGCCACAACCGGTGGGACAACGCCATGAAACTGAACAACGTGGTGTTCTACCTCTCGGACGTGGCTATCCTATGGCACAGGAACCATGATGCAGACTTTACCACCTGGTCTGCCTTCAAACGAGCCTTTTCAGATATCTTTGGGCGCCCTGCAGTAGGCAAGCTGCGCGCCGAACAGCGCCTGCGAGTGAGAGCCCAGCTGCAGGGAGAATCGTTCACCAGTTATATCGAGGATGTTATCAACCTCTGTACAAGGGTAGACTCGTCTATGTCCGAGGCGGACCGGATTAAGCATGTCCTGAAAGGCATGGAAACTGAAGCATTTCAGATGCTTATCACCCGGAACCCTACCACCGTTGCCGACGTATTCACCCTGTGTCAGAGCTACGATGAGCTTCGCAAGCAGCGCATTCTGGTGCCATCACCTTCCGTGCAGCCTGACTCGCTTTCCAGCCTCGCTGTAACAACCTCTCACAGCTCGCTGCTTAACCAGATCAAAAACTTTGTGCGCGAGCAGGTGGCTCGACAGCTGTCACTTTTTAGCGGCGTTCAGGGACATCCCTCCAACCTGGATCCGACCCTCCAAACTGTGATTCGTGAGCAAGTGTCCGAAACGCTACCACCTGTTCGTCCGCCGGCTCCTGCTACGGCGCCGCTCGCATACGCCGACGCCGTCCGAAGACCAAGGGCCGAGCCGTTTGTCCCGTTCTATGCTCCGACGCCGCCGCCTGCCTTTCAAACCCGACCACCTCCTGCTCGCGTCAACCCGTGCTGCACCCGTGACAACCTTCCCTTTTTATCCCTGGTCACATTGCGCACCTCTGCCGACATCATGTGCTACCACCCGTGGATGACCGCAGAACCTATGTCTACGCGGCACCACAGCCCCCGCCACGTCCGTCGTCTGCCGAACAGCTTGATGCCTCCGGTCGCCGCCGGTATTCTCGCCGCCGTTCGCCATCCCCGCGGCGCCGTTCTGTTTCGCCACCGCGTCCTCATTCCCCTATGCGCCAGGAAAACTAGTTGCCGCAGTTCCCGAGACAAGAACTGCGTATTCGGCAGAAAGTTTAAGGCCTCGTTTGTCCCCAGCGAATGTGCTCGACGTTTCTGTGGAGGGCCTCACCGCCTTGGCACTTGTCGATATTGCCGCTGCTGTTTCTGTGATGAATGCGAAACTTTGCCGCAAACTTCGCAAAGTGACGACGCTGTTATCCGGATTTTCACTTCATACAGCTAACGCTCAGCGATTCTCGCCTTTAGCCGCCTGCACAGCCAGGGTCATCATTCACGGTTCTTTATATACTGTTGAATATATCGTTCTCTCATCATGCTCGCATGAAATTATTTTAGGTTGGGACTTTCTCTCCCAACATGAGGCCCTCATCGACTGCACTCGTGCCGAGCTCGAACTTCTTCCGTGCAGTGCTACCTCGCCTGATACGTCATCTTCGTGGGCCAAACTGTCTGTAGCTGACGACATCGAGATTCCTCCATGCTCATCTGTTCCTGTCCCGGTCTCCTGCCTCACAGCATCTGACGGCGCCGTCATCTTTACACCATCCGACGTCTTCATCTCTCAACACGGTCTGCCTCTGCCATTCGCTCTGCTTACTGTTCAAGACGGCTGCAGCCTCATTCCGATCTCGAACCCTTTTTTTCAGCCCCTGCATATTTCTCCGTGGCGAGTGCCTTGGCCACATTCAGGCCGTCGACTCTTTGCTCGAACCCGAACGTTGCGCCGAAAAATGTTCTCTTAATACTAAGTCTCTTGCTTTGCCCGCATCTCCCGTTTTGGCCACAGACGTCGCATTTGCTGATTTCGTCGACGCCAATCTTGCCACACCGCAACGTGCCCGACTTCACCTACTGAACCAGTTTCGCTCTTCTTTCGACGTAGCTCAAAACCGACTCGGCCGCACGCCTACCGTGACCACACGAGATCGACACCGGAGCCCACTTGCCGCTTCGTCAACGCCCGTACCCAGTTTCGGCAGCCGAACGCCAGATTATCAACGCTCAGGCGGACGACATGCTTCAGCGAGGCGTCATTTAACGATCCAGTAGTCCGTGGGCCTCTCCTGTCGTTCTAGTGAAGAAAAAAGATGGCACAATATGTTTTTGCGGTAATTATCGGAGCCTTAACAAGATGACCCGCAAAGACGTTTACCCGCTGCCGTGAATCGATGACGCCCTTGACTGCCTCCAGGGTGCGGAATTCTTTTCATCTTTACACCTGCGTTCGGGGTATTGGCAGGTCCCTGTGGCGGAGGCTGACCGTGCCAATACGGCTTTTGTTACATCAGATGGCCTGTACGAATTTACCGTCATGCATTTCGGCCTCTGTAATGCCCCAGCGACTTTCGAGTGAATGATGGACTCCATTTTGCGCGGCCTGAAGTAGACAACATGCCTGTGCTACTTAGACGACATTGTCGTCTTCGCGCCTGATTTTGAGACGCACCTTCACCGCTTGGAGCACGTGTGGGCATGTTTAACTGCCGCGGGGCTCCAACTTAATCTCAAAAAGTGTCGCTTCGGCGCTCGCCAACTGACAATTTTAGGTCACGTCGTCTCTAAGGACGGCGTGCTTCCTGATCCAGCCAAACTTCGTGCGGTCGCTGAGTTCCCCAAGCCGTCGACTCTGTAGGAACTTCGCAGTATTCTCGGCCTGTGTTCTTACTTCCGACGTTTCGTCCGAAATTTTGCCTCTATCATCGTGCCACTTACGATCCTTCTTCGGGGCGCCAACGACCTGTCTGGTTGGTCACCTGACTGCGACGACGCCTTCATCACCTTACGCCGATGCCAGTGGCGTTGGCCTCGGTGCTGTCCTTACGCAATGTACACCTGGATTTCCCGAGTATGTCGTTGCTTACGCGAGCCGTGCACTGACCAAACCGGAATTCAACTACTCAGTAACCGAGAAGGAATGCTTGGCCATTGTTTGGGCGATCGGAAAGTTTCGCCCTTACGTTTATGGCCGCCCTTTCGATATCGTCACGGACCATCATTCCTTGCGCTGGCTGGCCTCCTTGAAAGACCCCACAGGCCGCCTCGCTCGCTGGGCCCTACGCCTACAAGAATATGATATCCGTGCCATCTATCGTTCCCGCCGAAAACATTACGACGCCGAGGCTTTGTCCCGCTCTCCTCTGCCGCCAGACGTTGTCTGCCGCTCGCCAGTCGGTTGCGCTTCGCTGTCTTTTCCACCAGATACCATGGGCAGCGAGCAACAAAAGGACCCTTGGATATCCTCGCCTGTACATTGTCTCTCAAATTCCTCGGCGGTACCCGTGCCTCGTGCCCTACGCCGCCAGGCTGCTCACTTCGCCATTCGTGATGGCCTCCTGTACCGCCACAACTACGTCTCTACCGGCAGGTAGTGGTTGCTTGTCGTCCCTGCCCATTTGTGGACGACATTCGTCGCCTTTTTTCACAATGACCCCCAGTATGCTCATGCCGCCGCCTTTAAAACATACTCGCGACTCCGTTTCCGCTATTATTGGTGCGGTTATGTTCACCTACGTCCGCAAATATGTCCGCTCGTGCCCTGACTGTCAACGTCGCAAGCCGGCTCCTCACCACTCAGTCGGCCTAATGCAGCCTCTCCCTTGCCCTTTCTGTCCTTTTGACCGAGTTGGGATTGATCTCTACGGCCCCTTCCTTACCCTGCTGTTGGCAATCGCTGGGTTATGGTAGCTGTCGACCACCTCACGCGTTACGCCGAAACAGCGGCTCTTCCTGCTGCTACGGCACCACACGTTGCCTCTTTCATCTTGCATCACTTCAGACTTCGCCATGCAAGTCTGAAGTGTGCAAGAGGATCTATTTTTCTCGACATCAAATGTAATTAAACGTACAACTGTTCTTTCTATCGGCAGCTCGATGCAGCCAGTGTTGAGCGCCGAGGTGAATCAGTGGTTACGGCGCTCGGCGAATGACCCGAAAGACCCACGGTCGATCCCGGCCGCGGCGGCCGAATTTCGGTGGAGGCGAAATTCAAGAGGCCCGTGTACTGAGCGATGTCAGTGCACGTTAAACAACCCCAGGTGGTTGAAATTTCCGGAGTCCTTCACTTCGGAGTCCCTCATAGCCTGAGTCGCTTTGGGACGTTGAACCCTAATAAACCAAGCAGTTAATGTTGGGGATTTTCCGCGCTCGCTTGCTCTTTCAAAGCAGTTAAAGTGACGAGTATTTGGCTCTGATTCCATTGTCATTTGTCAAAGCACTGCTTCACGGAGTCAACCAAGAAACTTGTGGCGTTTCTGAGCATGAGGGCGAAGAAATAAAATAAATATTGCCGCGAGTGGTTTTCGAACCTGCGACTGCGCGAAAAGGTCTGCTTCGCTGGCCACTGCACGAAAACACTAGGCTGTCGCCGCAGCCGATCACGCCTCGCATAAACTGCAGTACACTCTCGCGCTGTGCACTGCAAATGGTCGTCTTCATCATGCTTCATCTGCGGCATCATGTCCCAACAGCTTAAACTCGATCAGAGCTTAATCTGAGTCCAAAATCATCGCCAGGCCTCCGACGATCCAGCAAAGCAAAACCATGAGCCAACCATGCTGCTATGTTAAGCTATGTTAAGACCCTAGTGCTTTGTTTTTTCATCGCCTTATTCTTGTGATCACCTACCCATCAGGGGAAAAAAAAGAGAGAGGGGAGTAGGGTTCGTTATGCAGGAAGGCCAGAAAAGTTGCGTGTCCCGGCCGTTCTGAGGGAGTACTGGATATTTGTTTTGCTGCATTTTCTTTTAGAGTTATTTAGGTTATCTTAAGTTGAATATCGTGGCGAATAATATAGGGAATCAAACATTTTATTATTTTACTTTTAATGACTAGTTAGCGCCATGCCAGCGCTCTTGGTGCCACTCACTCTAATGGGACGTTACTATGAATTAGATATCGCTCCTGCAAAAAGTGATGCGGACAGCAAATTCTTCAAAATGCCACGACTACATCACTCACCGAGCAGCCAGCTTTTCCGAAACCAGCGTTGTTTTTTTAAATTATCACTGTGGTTTCATAGCCAACAAAATCTTTTCATGTGATACAAATATTTTCCGTCATCTGCGTCAGCCGAGCTGCTATTCAGCACGGTCATGAACACTTCGTTCCAAGCGGGACACAATTTTCGACCCCTCTTCTGAAGCTCAGTTCTTCCTGGGGTCCAATAGATTAACAAAAAATTACTCATAAAATCTATGACCAGTATACTTTCTACGCACGAAAACTGAAGAGTTATTTAAAAGTGATTCTAATATAAAGTCATTAGTTTTTCTGAGCATTAATGGGAAATGTAATTTAATTACCCTTCCGAGACTTTGCGAAAGTGCTTAGTAATATAATTTTCCCATGTATAGTTTCAATTATCTGATTCAACCCCGCTGAGCCCTTTGCTGCGGGCTTCTCTCGTGCCACAGTTTCTCACTGCTGTACGCACAAAACCTAGCGCTCTCTTCCCGTCGGTGGTCTTTTTTCAAGTACCGCTTACATGTTCGAGCAACAGCCGGTTGCAAAAGAAAATACTTATTACACAGGAGCGACAGTACATTGCATTATATTGAACCCAATCTTCAGGTCTATCCCAATATTCAGGTGCACAAGAAACCAGGAAGAATTTACCAGCGTAAACAAATTGGTTCAAGAGCGCAAAAAACTGCTCCAGTTGTTTCATAATGCAGTGTTGCGTGTGTGCCTCCTCAGTCTTGTCCTTTGCCCGTTTTCGCTGCTTACAGCTTCTGTCAAGAAAAGTATACCAACAGTAACAGAGAGAAAGAGGGGGGGGGGGGGGGGAACTTCCACATGTGTAATACATTTTTGAACTTTGTTGGTAGAAATAAGCGGGTCAAAAGTTCCCGACGAATAATGGACCATCGCAGCCCTGCCTCCTGCACTCGCCTTGCAGATAAATTCGCCGTGGTAGCTTCCCTGCCTCCACACTCACAGGGCTCCGAAGGTGTATCATGGGACTGAAACAAGTCTATTGCTTTGTTTCTGAGCGCGAGGACTGCGATTTCAAACTCAAACTAAGGGTCGTTGTTACCTCCGGTCACATGCACTTGCGATTCCAGTTCAAAATTTAGCTCACCTCTGGAACCAGGAGCGATGAGAGCCTTTTAGCGCTGGCAGCTGTGGAATCTTTTCAAGCGTAAAGCATAAACGTTTAGAGGCCATCTGCAGCTATTAGTGTAATGAATGTCGTTCTTTTTTATTCTTGTGGTCCCCATGCAATATGTTGCCCATAACATGCGACTCCACTAGGCTGACAAGCGAACATTCCTAAAGAACTGTACTGCTATGTTTCTGACGCATTTTCGCCATGGTGCTGGCGAGACGAGCCGCGAAATATTGTGTTGTTTTACCGGCTGTTCTGCCGCCAGAGCCACATGCTGCTTTAAAACATGAGCTGTATGAGTCTCTCCAAAATCACTGTTATATTTTGTGCTAGGCGCAATATGTTATTGGGAAGTGCTGGAAAGCACTAACAACATAAACGACAAAGAAAATTATCTGAACAAAATGAAGGATTTATACAATATTTTATGAGCGTAGCCATGAAACCATGAGCTTAATTTCTCTGCCGATGTTCCCAAGCCGTCGCGACATAGTTGGGCGGAAAATAGGTGGCACCACGTATGTCTTCTTTTCAAACTGCATACGTCCACAAAAAGTGATAGTCAGTATCCTGATTCTGGGAATGTGAATAGAGCTCCATGAGAAGAAATTGCAATTCTAATTTCTTTATTTGGAGCTTGATTTACAATCTTTCGTTCTCGCCCATAGAAACAGTTAATGCTTTCACGCAGGTCACGGCAGTGTAGCGTGAGAGTGCAACAGTGGTGCATCTAAAAATTTCTAACACAGATATAACTGCTCGTGCTTTAGGTTGAAAAGCAATGTCGGGCCGCTACAAACAACATCACTAAGGAATGCAACCATCACATTTCATAATACACTACTCAAGTCCGATAAACTATACAGTGTGCTCAGAAAAAATTATTTTTTCTTCAGAAGCCATGCGAATAATTTGTGAAAATCCTTTTGCATCATATACACGCCGTTCTTATAATCTGCGTCATCCAGTGCTAGAGCTATCAGCGTGCGATAACCTGAAATACAAGAACACTTGTGTCAGGTCGCTCATATATAAACTGAAGACCATGAGTCTTAAAACTGATCGCTGTGGCACTCCATATCTTAAGGGTTCTAAGTCCTTTGTTATATTGCATACCTTAACTTCTTGACAGCGATGCTTCATAGCCAACCTGCGTCTACCAAGAAAATATGGTCGTAATATTCATGATATACGTACCTTGAAAATTGATGGAAAACTACAAATTAAAAAAGACATCCCCTATGCTCCTTGGTTTCGGTGGCTGGCGGCTGTTGTTGATGTGTAGCTTACAAAGTGTAATGCACCATACCACTATGCTGCAAAACAACTGTACTCAATAATCTGTCTCAAAATACTTGCGGGTTTGTGTCAAGAATTTCGTTAAATATCGTGTGATTCTGTGAAGAATACTTTTGTGGTGCACTGTTGGGAAGCAATCTTTCGCGGACGCGCGAACGGTCACCAATCTTCACAGTGACCCAGAGGCTACCGTTCTGCAGCGCCCAGTAAAGATAACATTACAAGAGTCGATTTCACGCAGGGAAAGGATGCAGCTACTGGGTACCCGAGAGCAAGCTTGGAGTCAACAACACCTGCTGCGAATTCATATATGACCTGCTTTGCGGAACTTCTCCCAAGTATCAAGTCTACGAGGATTGCAATGTTCCTTGATGCGCATTATAAGCACTCTGTAACAAAGTCGTGCAGCAATCTCTTGATTTTACTACAAATAAATCTGATGGAAACGTTTTCTATACTATCTTCTTTACAAGCACACGCTACGGTGGCAAGCCGTTGCTTGACAAACCAAAGAAGAGATAATTTGTGGTCTTTTCAGCGCTCTTACATCATATGCTATATTTCTGAACATTAATGAATACGAGGTTAAACATACAAAGATATCTATTTATAGGCTTAGAACTTGGCAAAGGATAAAGTGAATTTTATTATTTTATATTGCTTGTAGAACACTTTCATGCATTTCTTATTTCAATAGCGGTGGTCGTGTGAATAAGGCACCGATATTTGTTCAACTTCAATAAACAATCCCAGAATTATCCCTGCTTGACGCTCTGTACTATCTTCTCCTTCCTGTTTTGTGTTCGCGCTGCTGATACATATGGAACTCAAACTAGGCCGACCGCAGAACCACTGTTCTGTCCGCATGTAACGTTGTGCAAATCGCCCATGCAAATCGCCCATCGTCGACAGAGCTGGTAAGACAAAAAGACACTTTTAAAACATATACTTATTTAAAATGTTCGTCACTTTATCAAAATTCAAAATAGACAAGAATTAATCTCCGAAGCGCGAAAGAGCGCGTCTTATTATTTTGGTAATGCGTTTTTAACGCACATAAAGTTTCTTCGCCCTGTCTCTACAATTGTGAGAAAATGTCTTCACTTTGCCAAGAACAAATAGCAGTAGTTTCCTTTTCACTAATATCCGAAGTGTACTTTCAAAGTCTGTTACCCTTTCTTACCTCGTCGATTCAACGTGCGCTTCACTTCTGATATTAACTGAAACTTGGTTGGACGATTCTATTCCGGATGCTAACATTCTTCTCAGTGAATCCGAATTTTGCTTTTTTCGTTGTGATAGGAAAAATAGAAAAGGGGTGTGATGTCCTTATTGCTACAAAGAAACAAATATCTGCTGTCCCGATAACTGTCACTACTTTTCTTGAATGTGTTTGGATACGGTGCAAAATCGGTATTGCTGATGTTGTTATTTCTGCCTTCTACCGACCGCCAGATATGACCGCCACATTTTCAGGTGAATTTCATAAATTATTGAGTGACTTATATGTGCGCTTTCCTAACTCCATTTTCCTTGTATTTGGTGATTTTAACTTCCGAAACATTGATTGGCCTAATCTTACGGTTAACCCCAGTGACCAGAAAGCCCACATGTTCCTTCATACCTGCTTAGATTTTTCGCTTGTTCAACTTATCACTGATCCCTACCCGCCGCTCCGCCACAACGGAAAATATTCTTGATCTCGTCCTAACAAATAACCCTGAGGTTTGTTCCGATATCTTGCATTTACAAGGCCTCTCTGATCATGACATCATCACAGGGTACATCACTCGTCCATTCGGTAGAAAGAAAACATCCCCTAAGCGAATTCATTGCTACAACCGCACTAATTTCGATGGGATTAACTCTGCGCTGCAATCATTTTCGGAGGACTTCCTAGCTCACTCTTCATCTCGCTCAGTCGAAACAAATTGGAAATCGCTTAAAGACACATTGACTAATCTTGTTGACAAGTTTGTGCCAATCATCACCATCAGATATCATAAAAATGCACCATGGTTCACAAATCGACTTCGTCGTCTTAATAATAAGAAAAAACGCTTGTACCGCCAAGCAGTCAAAACAGGTCTTCCATCATCATGGACAAAGTACAGGCATTGCGATCACGAATATCAGTCACTGCTTAAAACAACTCGTCATCATTTCTTCAGTCGCGACCTGTCCACCATGTTAACCAATAACTCTCATAGATTCTGGCGCGTCTTCAATCCGAGTTCCGATCCCGAAATCGTACTAAGTAATCCTGACGGTGATCCAGTAACTGAAACTGAGTGTGCACAGCTTCTTAACGACGCATTCGTTTCAGTGTTCACCCATGAAGACAACACTTCCTCGCCCATGTTATAGCCATCTTCCGTCACTTCCATGCCAGAAATTATCATTAGTGAATCAGGCATTCTTGCCCTTTTGAATAACCTCAAAGTTACTACTAGCTCTGATCACCTTGGATTTAATAACAAAATACTAAAGAATGCCTCTCTAAACCTCTATCAAGTATTGACATCACTTTTTTCACAATCATTATTATCTGGTAAAATTCCTGACGACTGGTGTACAGCGAAAGTAATACCCATTTTCAAATCCGGAGACCGCACCCTTCCACTTAACTATCGCCCTATCTCATTAACCAGCAACATCTGTAAACTCCTGGAACACATAATTCATACTCAAGTAATTAATTATCTAGAGGAGCACGATATCATTTTCAAATACCAGCACGGTTTTCGCAGGGGTTATTCATACGACACACAACTCGCTGGATTTACTAACGACATATTTTCCGCAGTAGACGCAGGGTTATAAGTTGACGCCGTATTTTTAGACTATTCTAAAGCTTTTAATCGCGTTTCCCATCACAGGCTCCTAACCAAATTGACAAACTTAAATCTCCATCCCAACGTTATATCATGGATAAAACAATTCCTCTATAACAGAAAACAGTTCACCTCTGTCAACGGCTTTAACTCGTCTTCTGTCCCTGTAACATCTGGAGTCTCCCAGGGAAGTGTACTTGGCCCTCTGCTTTTTTGAATTTTTGTTAACGATCTACCCAAGTGTCTATCGTCTCAAATGAGGTTATTCGCGGATGATTATGTAATATATCGCAATATTACTAATGAAACCGACAGCCATTCACTTCAAACTGATCTTGACGCTGTAACTGCTTTGTGTGCTTCCTGGCTAATGTCTCTAAATGCATCTAAAACAAAGTTAATGTCGTTTACTAACCGTTCCACTTGAATTCCTACAGCCTACTGCCTCAATAACGATAGAGTAGAACCTACAACAGCTTACAAGTACCTAGGAGTTCACTTTCAGTCTGACCTAACTTGGCATTACCATATTAACACAATCTTAGCATCAGCAAATCGCGCACTCGGCCTTCTTAGGCGTAATCTCAAACACGCGCCTTCACACTTAAAAAAACTTGCTTACATCACGCTAATCCGCCCGAAAGTTGAGTATGCTTCTGCCATATGGGACCCTCAACAAGCTTACATCATAAACAACCTTTTATCCCTGCAAAACCGTGCTGTTCGCTTCATCTTTTCAGATTATTCACGCTTCACCTGTGTCACAGCATTAAAACAACGTGCCGAGTTGGAACAGCTGTCATGTCGACGCCATTTCGCTTGCCTAACCTTACTTCACAAGCTGTATCACCATCCCACCCTCCACGACGACTTCTTCTTGCCACACCCTGCAGTCTTTCCTCGCCGCGACCACGATAACAAAATAAAACGCATCACATGCCGTTCATTGCTCTACGCGAAATCATTCATTCTTCGCCCTATAACATTGGAATAACTTGCCATCACACATAGCTACTGAGGTTAACCTACAATCGTTTCAGCATTCGTTAAAGCAAACCATGGACTAACAGATTTGGTATTTTGTTGTATTATGTCCATTTACTGAGTATTTTATTCTGCGTTGTTTGTTGTGTTATTTGTGTATATTACTAGTTTTAATTCATTATTACGTGCATTTTGATTCAAGTGCCTGTTCCATATTTTTATGTTTGTATCGCCCCCCCCCCCCCCTATGTAATACCCTCGCACGAGGGCCCTTAGGGGTATTGTAAATAAATAAATAAATAAATAAACTTCCACTTTCTATGCAGCGCAATACTAAAACGAAGCCGGGCCGCACACGGCTTTTTGTGGGGAAAAAACGGAGTTTGTATGCTTTAGCGAAACGCGAAGTGACCTCCTGTGCGAATAAGTGATTTCTACCACTGAAGAAATTCTCTCAACTGCGAAATCGCCGTTTAATCATACTACTTCGCATTACCAAGTGACGTCGGCACTTTGCAGACTGCATTTCTTTCTTTCTTCCTTTCTTCCTTTCTTTCTTTCTTTCTTTCTCTCTTTCTTTCGTTCTTTCTTTCTTTCTTTCGTTCTTTCTTTCTTCCTTTCTTTCTCTCTTTCTTTCTTTCTTCCTTTCTTTCTTTCTTCCTCTCTTGCTTTCTTCCTTTCTTTCCTTCTCTCTTTCTTTCTTTCCTTCTCTTTCTTTCCTTGTTATTTGAGACAATTTAATACAAATTGGCTCATGAGGCAACAGCAAAATGCCCGGATGGGGCCTAACTAGGCTATGCCCCCCTGACAGCACAGATAGCACAAGTGTACATATGAATATACATCATACGCAGACCCAAGTATAACACATCAATACAGAATACAGAAAGATACACACCGTATTAGGTTACACTCTAATCTCTCCGTAGAGAGAAAAGGAAAATAACTTATTTGAACTGTAGTAATACAAAAACAATTTCTTACGTACTGCATTAAGTTTATCAGTAAACAAAAATGTTTCACCAAACAAAAATTTGTAATGTGAAATGCAATCCAGTGTACATAAGTAATGGAATACGACCTATAGTGCACGATGGTAGTGCAACATAATACAGATTAATAGCACCAAGAGTTTCCTTAAGAGTTTAACCCATGCACCTCCTGCTTTGCAAATTTGCAACTTTTACGATTACTAGCGCAAGAAAACCAGATACTGGTATTGTGCGATTAACCTTAAAACTTCATTTTAGAGAAGTTCGTTAAGTATGGGAATAGCGGAACCAAATTTTGTCGTCTAAACTTCACGCAAGTATAGATGTATCAGCCAAATCAGTCTCTCAAGGCTGAAGCCATGTGGCTGGTAAGGCCATTAATGATTTGTGCAGAGTAAACTGACTATCAAGGTGAAGTCAAGCGTGGAATTTTAAAACCAAAGGCAGGATAATGCTCTAGTTCTTTCGGTGACTTTCGAAGCTGAACAACTACACAGCCACGCATCCGGTAACGCAGGATAAAAAAAAGCAATGCAGAAAAATATAAAAAAAGTTTAAAGCTGCGGCACGCTGCTCTCACGATAATGAAGCGCCATAAGGCTAATAATTATTTCTCTTTGCAGCCGCCTCGACGGAGTGACAGCGACGTCAAAGCTGACATCACATATTTTTTATACTACTCTTTCCAGCTCCACGTCGCTAAAAACGCCGCACTTATCGGAGCATACATAGGCACGTCCAGTCGCAGAGAAATTCTTTAGCTTAGCCTTCTTTCTTGGCAACCCAGAGCTGCATTATGGCTTCCCCTCTAGCCATTTCTCTCTGCGCATGGCTAATACTGACGCCAGCTTTCGCCAGTCAAGGCTTCCCCGATAATAATCCCGAACTTCAAGACTACCAAAACGAGGAGAATGTAAGTCAATGAAATGAAAGCAGATTAATGACGCAGACAAGGTAAGTCACCGCACTGAAGAATAGTAAATCATCAACTTCGAAGAGAGTTCAAGATGTCACCCTTGTTGCACAATCCATCGTTGGCCAGAGTCCATCACCGTCTTTTTCCGCCAAACCAGTAACATTTTATACAACCGTTCATGCTTCGAAGAATGTCGTTCGCGAGCAATGAGTGGAGGTTTACTGAAAATGCATTGCTCGCACCGACATCATGTTTGGCTGCTGTGGATTTCACTAGGTCATAATAGAAAGCACAGTGGCATCCCTGAAGTTCAATACAAGAATTGCTACGTGTGCTTGCACCAAACTAGTTACACTAAACAACAAAGAAATTTTCGGCATGACGGCGACATTCACGAAGCGTAGTTGAGTGATGAACGCTTTTTTTTCCACTGACCTCTACATGCTGATATCTGGCCGCGTTACATACCAGTAAACTGCAATTCCATTTTTTGTTTTGGATAGGTGGAGAAAGCGAAGCGGTCGTACTTTCTGTGGGATTTTCGGAGTGCTCGACATAGCACTGTTCCTGCTACCAGTTATCGCTGGATGTCGTGGACAAAGCTAAAATTATATTTCAAGATACCAAAGCCTTATGATGGGCAGCGAAATGCGCACGCCCTACTTCATAGCAAGAGACCTTGTTCACGAATAATTGTTCGTGCACATCGTACGGGCAAATAACTACGCAGAACTAATGAAACTTCCAGAACGGAGTAACAAGCGACGATGACAAAAGTGAGAATAGAATGCACACCTCTTGATTCTTGTTATCCCTTTCGTGGCTCTTCCCTTTTCCGCTGCTATATCTAATGTCCATGAACAAAGCCTTTTTTCAAATTTCCTCGTTTTTCTAAGTGCGCCTGTTTGCATTTAGAAATGTATTGCTCAAAAGTCAAACATGTTTGCCGTGGAACAGTTGGTTCGAGTTATAGGCACAAGATGCATCATATAAGTGTGTCGGCTACGAGTTCAGTGTAGTGCAAGAACTATGGTTTCTAAGATACACAGCTTAACAGCGAGGGTCGCAAATTGAAAATATTGAATGAATATCGTACAGTTAGTACATGGCGATAAAATACAGAGAATCTCACTGGCACTTGCACGATGTCGGGAAGCGGCTTTGAACATGTTAAGCCGGTACCTTAACTGAGGAGAATATTCAAAACCATAATTCAAAACCAAGAGATGCAGAGTACCCCGGCTAGCTTCATAATATAATGGAGACAAAATTGAAAATGAAGAGCGTGAGAAGAGTACAACGGTTCCTCATAGAATTCTGAGGATCCCATTATTCATGGGATTCTGAGGAAAAAAGCCTACCTTGGCCAAATAATGACCGCAGAATCGTGGCATGAGAAGTGGCATGAGAAGGACACCTATTACAAGAACAAACTATGGCATGCAACATACAGACTTCCAGATACCTTTGTTGTTGAATCGTGTTGATGAATTAGTCAGTTTTACGAAACCGATGTCCAAACATTTTCTAAAAACCCTATTGTTCAAGCATGACTTTGTATTTGTGTAATTTTGTGCTGTTTCTTTTGTTTTGTTGTACCTGAAAATGTATGTCTGTATTTAGTATAACCGATTTTCTTTAGTAATGTTTCTTATAACGACATGTCTTGCTTTCAATATATTATAGTTAGATGTTCTGTTATTGCAAAGCAATCAGCAATTCTATGTTAGTCTGTTTTGTAAGTATTTATGTGTTAATGCATGGCGCAAATCTATATGTGACCAAAGATTGTGTGCTCTTCACCTGCTCGCTGAACGTCATCCGAAGCGAAAGCCTTTGTCAGGCACTGCAGCCTTTAGCTTTCGCTCCGGCTTTCTGCAACAGAAAGGAACAAATAAAGAGAAAGAAAGAAGAATTGGGAGCAGGAGGAGATTACCATGAAATGCTTTTTGTTGGCATTATCCCGTTGCGGATAGCACCTCATGGATATTGGCCTAAAGGAAAGCAGGCAACACTTGCGTCTTGGCAGTGCTCACGTGTGAAGCTGAAGCCTGGAGGACAGCGCAGCGTGTTAAGGGAAGGAAAGTAATTGGGGTTGCGTCACAAGGAGGAAAGCAGCTTATATCACAAAAAGAACTCATGTGTTTGTTACTTTAGCGGACGTAAAGAGGATGAAATCAATTTGGCTGTGGCGTAGAATACCATAGAGTTTCTTACTATTACCTAGAGGGAAAGCTGGCAAGCCGTCTATGGGAGTTTGCATGGAGACCCCACGTGACCACCTCAGCCACCATGGGCGCTCAAAGCATCATGGGGCGGTGAGCTACTTGTTGCGGAACTGTAACTTTTGGCCAAAAATAATAAAAAAATAAAGCTGTTTGATAGCTACAAACGTCCTAACATTCAATATCTTGTCTAATGATTGCAACAAACGAGCAGAAAAGCATTTAAGTGCAAAGTTTGCCTAAAATAAGACATGACTAGCTTTCCCATTGGCCAAGTGATGAACACTAAAAAAACAAATATTTCGTAATTAACAGGCGCACTTTTAAAAGTAAATATGTTTTCAGAAAAAAATGTTGTTGTTTAGATACTTTAAGAGCTTTTTTAATGGTATTTCGGAAGAGTAAAACCTTTTATTGGCGTCGTGTGTCGTCGCGTCTTCACTACTATGGCTTTTGCACACTGCGTTCGCGCGAAAGTCATCTGCGCACAGACGAACTACGTTTTCGGAATGAAACGCCTTAGTACTGCCACTCTGTGTTCCCGAAAAACTACGACTGTGCCGCAACAAGTAGCTCACCGCCCCATGATGCTTTGAGCGTCCATGTTGGCTGAAGTGCAGCGCCGCCAGCTTTCCCTCTAGGTAGTAGTAAGAAACTCTATGTAGAATACGGAGAATATATAACCGATTCTCTGATCGACCAAGAAAGTGGCGACGTAAGTTGATAGATACGGAAACCAGAAAATGGCAGAGAAGCCTTTTATCCATATCTGCGTGCAGTCAAGGGAAGTAAATTCATTTTTCCACCGTAGGATATGTGCTCCTACCATGCCTGCTAGATTTCCTTCTGAAAGAAAGCAAAAAACACCTGTTCGGTTTTCTTAGAATCTTTGCAGTACTGTACTGCAAAGACTGTACTGTACAGTAAAAAGTCCCTATGCGACATGGGAGCAGCCGAGCAGCTGGGCTCAGGTGTAGTGTAATGAGTAATCATCTCCACTGCTAAAATGAACTGCAGCCAAGAAACTTTCCCTAAATACCGGAGTTCCCGTTGTACAGACCACAGCGTAAACATGTCCAAATCTTAAAATTTTATTCTGTGCGTACTATGCTGCAATTTTGCTTTCGAATACGACGAACACATGATCCGGTGAATTTTTTTTTCCTTTCATATTGTTACGAAGAAGACGACGCTGGTAGTGGCGCGGGACGGAGCGCACGCGCTAGACCAGCGGCCATTAAATCATCTTTTGTTCATCGTTCATCGCGCCTCATTCGTCGGCTGGCCGCCACGTAACAATATTTTCGCTGTGCTTTTGTTGTAACCGCGCGGCTCACTGCCTTGAGCCGCTATCATTATTTCGAAGAATATTCTTTGCACGTATGCTTTCTGCAAAGAAGATACTTTCCGGGCTGGGCCATCGGCATTTCACTTCCATGACACATGCGCATAGCTCCAGTTAAACAGATCAGCGGCGAAAATAGTCTAAGAGCGACGAATAATTAAGGATGCTGCATTATCTACGAATGGGAAATGCTAATGAGTCACCATAACGCCCATCTTTCACTGTTAGATAAAATCGAACGCAATGCATGCATGAATATATTATCTTAAGTCTCCACAGTACTATCAGAGACAAAAGTGGTACACTCCACGCGGCGGGAGCCGGAGCAACGGAAAACTGCGTTGCACCGCCATCTACAGGCGGCATCTGGGATCGAGACAGCCAATGCGTGACCTTTATTGCCAGCAGGCATGTCACTTGGCTCATTTCAATTTTTGTGCTTTAGCTCACCAAAATGCCACAGTTTTCCGTTGCTCTGGCTCCCGCCGCATGGAATATACAACTTTTGTCCCCGATAATACGTACACCTGCTCCTGCGGACTATGTACCGGACGCGTACAATCTAGTAACAATTCGTTTTTTCAACACGAATTGAGCCTATGGGCTATCGACCGAAGGGGGCCTGGAGTCTGGAAATTTCGGAACATTGAAATAACATATCTGCTTCAGGTTCTTCATTAATCCGGCCATGTTGTGCTATAGGCTGGCCGTCTTGTTGGCTAGACCAACTCGTTTGAAAAAGGCGATGCGCCAGGCTTCAAGCCATAGCGCAGGACAGCTAATTTTTCCAATGCAAATATTCCGAAAAAGATGCAGCGCCTGCCTTTCCAGCAATATGGATGCTCTCATATGCATGCCAAAGAGGAATTACTCCTTTACTGAAATCCGCATTCGATATCGGGTGTATATTTTAATGTGTATATTTTTTTGTTCTTGAAAAGCCGTGCAAGATAACACAGTTATGTCTCTGGAGGCGGATTCTGCGGCATGTGGGACACTAAATTAGACGTAATAGGTAATTAAACGACTATTAATAAACTTTTATTACGTAACTATATACTTCTTGGACTTAGAGCACAATTTTGTCGAAGGGATCGGAGACATACAACATGGTGGATGAAGCCAGCTTTCAAATTTTCGAAATGGACACCGTGGTTCGAGCTATCCACCGTGAAATTAGCCGCGCAAAACGAGCAGATACCTAAAGCAACACGCGCGTTCCGCCGGCTGCAGTATAGCCAGAATTGACGCCGGAAGCACACGCCCAGAGGCCGCGATATGAAGCAACCTTCCTTTGGCCTCGAGCCGATCGGTGCCTTTTCCCTCTGCACCGCCGCAGACAAATCATCAACCGAAGATGCAAGGATAGCCGAAGCGTACAGCAGCGATGCCGAAGAACCACTGCTGCTTTTCTAGAGTAAATTTCATGACTGACATAGATTGTTCTGCGCCGGAGCGGTTACTCGGTGGTAATGGTGCTCGGCTGCTGACCCGAAGGACGCGGATTCGATCCCGGCCGGGGCGGTCGCATTTAGACTGAGGCTGGAGCCACAGCCGGAGTCGCTTTTTGACGCTAAACTCCATAAACCATAAATCATAAGCCGCAGTGTTAAGCGTCACAGCGCAGCGGGAGAATAGTCAGAAGCTGGTCTGGCAGCTGTTACAGTATTCTCCGCTGTAAAATCAGCAGCAGCGTGAACGAGTCATGTAGCTCATGTCTGCATGAACACGCTCTGTGAAGTGGACAACTTGGGAACGCCTAAAGAGGAACGCAACGTGGCAGACATGAGTCTCTCAGAGTTTAGTGCGTATAAGGGCTTTTTTCGTGTCCAAGAGCACCACGGCGCGAAGTAGGGCTGTTCAATGCTGGGCGCACGTGGCGCGTCTTTTTGGTGTGTCGGGTCGTTTTGCGCGCATAGTTTCACTTTTCATATCTCGAACCGCGATCAACATTTAAAAATTTTAAAACTGGGTTCACCTATGACCTACATAACCTATGAGCTATGACCAACATAAGCCGAGTGTGTTACTGGGCAGGGCGGTTCGGTTCTGTCGTTATGGAATGTACAGCGCTGCGAGGCGACGGACGTAGACGAGAACAGACAATTGCGCAGTTGTCTATTTTCGTCTATGTATGTCGACCGCGAGCGCGCCACATTCCATAATAGCAGGTACATTTATTCAATGCAGCTCTTGTCAGTGTGGAGTATGGCTCTTCATGACTGAAACATCGTAATTAAAGAAAAACATTCGCGTATCTCATTGCAGTGCTTCCCATTGAAAGGGCCGTGGTACATGGTGGATCGAAACTACGAAATTGATCCCTACTTCGGAGGTACCGAAACGTGCATCCGAGGCACAGAGACAGGCCCCTACCCAGAAGGACCTAGCAACGCCACAGTGGAGTATTTACCCGACGTTTCTATGTGAGTAACTATGCGCAACCATCTGTCTTGAAAAATAGTTGGGGATATGGAAAAAGGGCCAAGGTTGTATACATGCCTCCGTTTTCGGAAACCAGGTTGCGGAAGCCAGCTGTTAATGCACTCACCATCAACGTGAAATGCTTTATACAAAAGTAGTGACCTCACGCACCCGCAGAATTGGCCCAGGAAAGTTTGCGTTGAGTCTCAGCAGGGCAGCTGGTTGAGGCAAGTAGTTTACTTATGAAGTTAGAGACGCACAGTGAGCTGGACTTGAAGACAAAAGGTCGGTCTCAGCCATCGCCGCAGCCTACTCACTGTGGAAGGCATCAGGAATGGAGTCAGTTTCATTTTTGATATTTTCATGCTCGATACCATTAGTGGTAAAAGCTAGTAATAAAATGCGACAGCTTCCAAAAGTACATATTCTTCAGTGTGTATTCATCGCATTTTGCTTGCAAGCGTAACTCATTCAGTGTAGGCAGTCGAAAACAAACATTCGTAAAGACACTGCTACATTTTCACTTAGTCCATCATTGTTTACATTTTGATTTCGAATTTCCTTTTTTTCACGATGTATAACATTGCTCAGGTGAGAAACACTTTTTCGCCATAACACATCCCATGCAGCGGAGGACGCAGCGACGACTAGTGCGGTTTGTAGGCAACCAACTAAATTTACTTCAGCTCTATCTTAATACACTGAAATGTCAGGCTAACCTAGCAGTTCCGCCGATAACCCATCATACTTTTTCCAAATGGGAGGTCGTGCTTCGTAGCACAGACCGAGAGGGCCAGCTAAAGCTCGTACATCCGGAGATAGCCGCGGGGGCCCTTTACTGGGGGCTCTCCAAGAGCGTAAGAAAACAAGCACAACCCTAAGCACTGTGCAAGATCTAAATCTTCTTCAAAGCAAAAAAATGTTTTTAATTTCAGCCAAACAGGCTATTCAGGACGTTGGAAGAAAAGCGAATGCGGTCTGTGTTCAGTTTTTCAAGAAAAAAAAGTTAGGTGGTTATTGCGGCTGATGCGCAGAGGTTTGTGCTTGCATTGAGACGGAAGTGTGACTGATTTGTGGCCACCAACCTAATTCACTCTCACCAAAGACATTTATAGTTTCCATTTGTCAAATAATTTATTGCAGTTTTGTTCATTAATTTAAAAATGCAGTTAGTCCCATCATTAATGCAAGTGCGACTGTTTCAAAGACAGGGCGCAAACTAAAAAAAAACGGGTCCTTGTCTTGCGACTGAAAGAAGTCTAAATAGGAAAGTACACAATCACTGCGCCGTGCAGACAGAGGAGAGCTGAAGGAGACGCGAGATGAAAGATTAAAACAAAATAAAAGCGTCACATTAGCCGAGCCGGCTACGGCGGCCTCCTCAGCAACAGAAGCCTCTTGCTTGTGGCAAGGATCCTTCGTGACAATCGGCGAAAGGCTCTAGATCCGAAACTCGAAGGGCCAGAAATCCAACCAGCCAATGAGTGGGTGCGACGACTGATTTGCTATAGAGCACGTGGTCGGGGGGGGGGGGGGGGGGGGGGGGCGTGACCTGGCTGACCAATCATATTATCACAGTTTGGCAGGTGGCGATTTTCAGTCCCTCTTCCGTATGTCGTCCCCTCCTTCACCTCTTTCCTAACAGCGACGTGGAGGCGTTCACCGAGAAATAAGACAGTAACTCCGCCTTCCTTTACTTTTGATTTTGACCCACTGACAATGCGGCATCAAACATTCTTCGTCTGCGGTGGCAGATATAAAGCCCTTGTCGAGCCTACTAATGTTAGGGCACTAAAACGGCTACCACTATTCCTGTCATGGCTTCCAGGCAGGTGATTCTGACGCGGATGTCTTCCCCTGGCTACGTTAAGAACGTAATCCACGTGGAGACCGTTAGCGGTGAGTATTGCTAAAAAAAAACGAGGCGTTTTTTTCCGTTCTTTGGCGAACGTATACTTGTAAAGACACCGGCCCACTTGATATTGACATTTCTTTGTTTATTTTTATTAAATAAATAATTGGTTGTTGAGATCACCTCTGTCCCTCGTTTTGAAAACCAAATCGCTCATTCTGAACTTATCGAAGGTATCTACAATTCTTGGGTGGATCACTTAGCGGGTACTGAGCTCTTACGCCAGACGGCGTGCCAGAGAATGAAGTTTTGGCATGATTTCATTAGAAACAAAGTGGTTCTTGCATTTCTGTGTCTTGTCCTTTGGTTTCGCTTCTTGCGAAGCTCTTTATTTACGATACTGCAGGAGTAGTTCGGAGTCCACATACGCTAAACGAAAAGGCGCCTCTGTTAGGGTACATCAAGTAGGAGTCAGTTTTTGTTTTTCTTTATTTCATCCTGCAGATCATCTTACAGATCCAAGCAGAACAAATACATGTTAGATAACACAGATACACGGGCAACAAGTAAAATAAAAAGAAAAACCAAAAATAAAAAGGTATGCAGGATGACTATGCGCTTACGTTTTATCGTGTCAAAGAATTCCACTCACTGATGGTACGCGGGAAAAAGGAAATTTTAGAAGTGTCAGTTCTAGCAAAGTACGGGGTAAGTGAACCGGGATGATGGTGACGTGTGATGCGTGTAGCTAAAAACGATAAATAGGGCGCAGGATCAAGGGCCAGTTTGTTATTTATGAGCAAGGAAAGTAATTCTAGCCGAATATTTTTTCTTCTTACCTCAAGAGGTTGGATACGGTTAGATTTCATTAGCCCAGACGAAGAATCAAAAGGTGAATATTTAGGATAAATAAACCTCGTGGCTTTTTTTTTATTCTTTCAATTTTCTTAATATTGGTATTAGTATAAGCATCCCACACCACGGATGCATAATCGAGCTTAGGCCTGATTAGTGAGTTAAACGCGAGAAGTTTAACCTGAGGGGGAGCTTTGGAAAGTTTGTTTCTTAAAAAACAGAGTTTGCGAAAGGCGGACGAACAGATATTTTCCACATGTGAATTCCAGGACAGATCGTTAGTTAATGTTACACCCAGGTATTTAAGACTGGAAACTTCTTGTAGTGGTGTTTGTCCGAGATGATACCTGTGCTCAAAAATATTTTTTTTATGTGTCACGCGAAGGAAGTTTGTTTTTTCTTTGCTTAAAGCCATGTCCCATTTCTGGCACCATGCAAGGATGTTAGTTAGAGATGGTTTGGTTTATGGGGTTTAACGTCCCAAAGCGACTAAGGCTATGGAGACGCCGTAGTGGAGGGCTCCGGAAATTTCGACCACCTGGGGTTCTTTTACGTGCACTGACATCGCACAGTACACGGGCCTCGAATTTCTCCTCCAAAGAAATTCAACCGCCGCAGCCAAGATCGAACCCGCGTCTTTCGGGCCAGCAGCCGAGCACCATAGCCACTTAGCCACCGCGGCGGCCTAGTTAGTTAGAGAGGTGTTTAGGCCAATCTGGTGATTAGAAAATGTAATATCTCTGTACAGCAAGCAATCAACCGGAAAAAATCGAATCTCAACGCCGAATCTCTACTAAATTACATTTGTAATGAAATGTACAATACTTTCTTGCAAGCACATCCGAAAAAAAAAACGGATCCTTTCGCACGCAAATCGGTAATGCAACAAGTTTAAAACTGTGCTTAACATATCACACTCTCGATAATCCAACAATATTTTCTTACTTTGGAAAGAAGGAACAGCTCAATGTACAAAATGCAAATGTCTTGTTTACTGCCAAAGAACAAGCCTCTCTTTGCATTGACATCTTAACCCTACCGACAAATAAAGCTATAGAAAGTTGACAGCTTCTTGAAACGCATTCATCACAGCCTAGTGTTATAGATTTCCGCTCTAATAATATGTCGATCTCTCTGTCCCGAAGATCCCAGCATCACCTTCAACATCACGCTGGCCTACGTAGATTGCGAGCACTGCAAGATTCTCCGGCACAGCTATATTAACGAAGGTAAGGGGCGGATTCAAACAACTAGTGAACAAATGCGAGTTTACGATACCAATTACCAGCTACTGCAAAGCTCTCAGAATGCTTTCTAATAAGACGTGCCCTTCTGCGCAAGATGCCGACGCGGACAGTCGTAACACATTTTTTTTTCACACGCCCTGCTACAGGGTTGAACAGCAGCTTGGAATCGGAAATGCAACAGTCTGTCTATTGACTGCTGCGGATGAGATATTATGATAAAAACAAAATGTTTCCCTTATATCTCCCGCAGTAATTGCTTGCACTTATCGGTTGAAAAACACTTCTTGAAGACTTAGTACAAATTAGGAGAAAAATTATAGACACAAGCTACAACATCAGCTGCAATTGTAAATTGCGTTGCATTTTCGCGTCCTACTTGGGTGTCATGTCATGCGCTGCCAGTCTCAATTATAATATACTCTCTTGCTTAGAGCTCATGTAATGTGCTGCATGTCGGCGGAGATGAAAGAAACGGCAGCGGGCAGGTAGGTCAGTGCCACGTGGGTGCTGATATGAGTAAGAAAATCTTAGGAAGTGGAGACAATTAAAGGAACACGATTGTTGGCAAGTAGAACTTAGTCTTCGGAAGACTTCAACAGTGAATGTATAACTCCCTCTAACAAGAAGCTGATGGCAGCCATACAGACAAAACATACAGGCTTGTAAATCTTTGTACTCATGCACTCAAATCAGAAAGCAATTCTTAACTTAGTACAGCACCTTCCCCCAACAAGCGAGTTACTCCAGGTATCACTGTCGCAGCAGAGATCATTGAATGCCAGGCTCTAGTATTTGCTCTAAATTTTTTTTCTCAAGATAACCCTCTTTAGATGGTGGAATTTAGTTCAGGTATTTTTGATCCAGCTCTTGAAACCCTCTTGTAGTATTCTTGATACTTTCTCTATTTTGTTTGCCAGCAATCGCATTATTTACACATGTTCAGAGAACATGGAGGTAACGACAATAAAAAGTAAATGCAGCTCCTGAATGGCTACATAAAGACGGTGGCATTCGTCTAAATCTCTATCACAAGTGTGACTGCTGTGAACAGGAGCACACTTTCAATTGACAAAGGATATTTCGGGAAGTCACTAAACGCTTAACGAAAACCAGCACCTTTTTTAGTGTTGCTAATGAAAGAAATTCAACTATGACAGGTTGCAAAAGACATATATATTAGTCATTAAAGTTGAGTTTACCGCACGCGCAACTAACTGATCTTTCTGTGTCTGAAGTAATGGATAGATGTTTTTATGTAGGATGCATAATTATAAAGATGCCAAACTTTATTAACATTTCTGACCGAGAGGCACCAGCATGTGCTGTCTGAGATGGTCATGTAACAGCACACTTACCTGACGCTAGCATGGGTGAAGCATAGATGGTAAAGGTAATTGCTAGAAATCTCGATGTGCAATAAGCATAAATTAAGTTGTAGATCAGAAGCCGTTTCACCTGTCAAGATTCGACCCCAGTCGTGTCACACGAGAAGCTCTACGAGCATACCCGGGGCCTTCCAAGTCACAACCAACCGGCCACTATTACACGAATGTTAGCAGGAATGCCAACTATACAGGGTGTTTCACGTAAGGTTTTCAAAAAATTTTTAAAAATAAAGTTTTAGAGTTAGAAGAGCGCTTTTTCTCCTTAGCATTATCGTCGGTGTAGTACATCAGAAACACGATAAGACATGATAGCTAGCAGGTTGGTTAACTAACATTGAATAATTAACTTCTAACTATAAAAGTTAGGCTCCTTAAATATTGAGAGGCGTGTAGCCCGTCATAAATAACATCCATATCAGTTTTTAGAATTTCCTACATGTGGTTACCTACGGCGCTGTAGCTGAACAAATTTTGGCTATTTCCACGAGTTACATGCACTCGAATGGTGGCTTTGCCTGCATGCTTCTCGAAACCGCATGCATCTTGGCGCGATGTTACCAAAATATGTTGGGCCACAACGCCGAGGGTAACGGCGCTTTCGAAGTTCTAAAAACTGGTAACAATATTACTAACTACACGACTCCCAATAATTACTAACATTAATAGCTACAAAGTTAAGTAATCAATATTAGCTTACCAACCTGCAAGTTTGCGCGCCTTATCTGTATACAGAAGAACTATCCCGCGGACAATGCTATGACGAAAAAAGCGCTGTTCTAACTCAGAAAGCCTGTTTTTAAAAATTGTGTAAATGTTTACCTGAAACATCCTGTATATACGTATACGAGGTGAAGTACACAGCTCAAGAGAAGGTTCCGATGCTGAGGAAGGGTTAAAACAATCACGATTAGGGAACCGAAACTGCTGCGGTAAGCTACCTCCCCTTTTATATTTTCACATTAATGCGCACACCACGAGCAAAAATAAGGTACTATGCGAATTTTGTTTTTCATTCGTGCTAGGCCCCACAACTGTGTAGTCACCGATACCACGTATTTATTGAGCCTCTTGTGGCCTATGTTAAGTGACGATGCCTTTCGATGAGCGATTCAAAATAAAGAGCAACAATAGCGGCAATATGAGGAAAAGAAGGAACCTCCAACTACTTTTTTCGTTTTCTATTGGCTGCTATCAAAGGCTGTAGCGACATTCAGGAAACACTATCAAGAAACTATGGCAAGTGTACCGTGTCTCTCCCAGGGGCAATAAGGCCATGACCATCGCAATACATGCTTGCTTTGAGTTGCGTACCGTTGGGTACCAATTACTGCGACACAACTTTTGATTTATTTAATTTTACACCCTGCAACCTCCGCGTGAGACTATCGCAGGAGATAAAAATAAATAAACAAACACCGACAATCACCAGCATATGAAATGCAATACCGAGGCTCCAAAAAGTTCCGAGGATATATCAGGGATTCCATTAATGATATTGCTACTTTCATTGCCGCTGCAACGAATGCGAAGTATTTCCTTAGAACACTCAGTTTCTTGCAGGGCAGGGATGCAGCTACTGGGTTCCTGAAAGCCAGCTTGGAGTGAAGAACGCCTGCTGCCTATTCGTATATGAGCTCCTTTGCGGCACTTCTCCCAAGTATCCGATCTACAAGGCTTTAAATGACGACGCCTGATAGAGTAAATGGTATGGAGTGCGAAATTTCGTGCAAGCCCTGCAATTGCACAGATTCTGCGTTTCTCAGTAAGGGACGAAATAAATATTATTTAACATTTTCTCTAGTAATTTCCTTGCACCAGCACAAGTTAGTCCCGTCAGTCGTTCTAGTCAGCACCCGCGGAACAGAGGACGAATGGTCTGCTCCCCTGGCAAATGATCTGCCTCGCGTATTTATTAGGCCCATCAAAATTAAGCATCCAAGAGCGTATTTAAATAGAACTAGCACCCAATAAATCAACTACTGCGTGATAACTATACCTTACTCGATTTTAAACAATTTTAGTATTTGTGCTTTCTTTCAGTAGCCTCTATCAGGCAACTACTTAAAAGATATATGACCAACACCTATTAAATACCTCAGCAACGTGCATGGACACAGACCTTTAGATATAGTAAGGCATAGCCATAGAGCAGATCACCACGATAATAGGAAAGTTTGCGTTTCGTCGTCTGATTTCTCGCTGCCCTGAGGCCAACTTCCAGCACGCACAGTTCTCGATATTTAGATATCACCGTAAAATGCTGCGTTGGCCTCACCAGACAAACTCTTCACTTTTAATTTGCGTTGCCCATAAAATGGTAACGTTTGTAATAAACGCTGTACTTTTGCCTCATTTATCCCCCTTGTTCAGTTCCCCGAACAGTTCCTGCACCGTCGGTTTGCAACAAAGGCGTCACGGATTTCCCCAAAGAACTGACGGCAGAGTCCAGGCATGAAACCTACATATATTATTCGGCCACCAGTTTCTATTCTGTAGCTGGTCACCGGAAGTATGAGCGTAGTTCGTGAAAGACTAAAACCTATTTCCGAAATACTCAGGTAAAGTGCGAAGCAATAAAATAGCCAAGGTAAGTTGTTGGGCGAGTTGGTTCCGATGTTCCATGACTACAGCGCAACGAACGGGACAAGAAGGACACAGGCAGGAACACAACACAGCGCTGTGTTGTGTCCCTGCCTGTGTCCCTCTTCTTTCCCCGTTCGTGACGCTGTAGTCATGGAATAAAATAACCATTCTGGCTATCACCAGAGGTGGGCTGGCTATGACCAGTAAGGCATCAAACCAACATATATTATTCGGCCACAGGTTTCTAGTCTGGCCACGGGAAGTATAAGCGTAGTTCACTAGAACGAGCCCTTATGAGGGCGTCCTCACCCTCACCTCATGAGGACTTCACTCGGTGAGGTGGGGGCGAGGGAAGGAAAAGATGATGAGGTGAGGGCGAGGGAGGAAAGACATGATGTGGTGAGGGTAGGAAGGGCAAGATGCACTGTCTGAGGGCGAGGGTAGAGGGTCCCGAACCCTACTCCGGGCTAACGTTTTTCTTCTGTGCAGCCCGTTATGAATTCCCGTTTTATAGAGCCCGCTCCCCCGGCTGTGGGTCGCTATAGTAGCTTTTCCCTTTTCATTTACTTTTCCACCTACGGGTGTTGAAATTACAATTTGCCTACGGGCCTATTCTTTTATTTTCGAATTGGGTTAAGCCTGTTGTACGTATGTGGTGCAGGCAGGGGCATATTATTTTTATTTCCTTTTCGGTTGCCCCAACCTATTCTTTGTTAAACGGGAGATCCGTGTACTGCGACTACAAAGCTCTTATCAGTGTTATTGGAAGTAACTCTTGTTCGAAGAAATTCGCCGCAACAAATAGTAAGGTTAGATGGTGCAACGAAGTTGTTCTTCACTGATGATGTTCCCGCTTGTTTGCTGACCCGAGAAAGCGCTTCGATGGGGCGGAGAGGGCAACACTTTCTTCAGATGTACCCGTATATTTACACTTATGTTACAATGTGGTCGGCAGGTGCGCCCTGTAAAAGCTACAAACTCAAACTCTCAAGCAAGCCGGAGTCCACACCAAGCGGGTTCACTGTCAGGCTCCGACTATTCTAGAGTCTAGCACACGAACTACAAGTTCAGCAATGCTGAATCAGGCCAGAACCCACCACCAAGCGAGGTATCTGCCTCACGGTCTCAAAGAGTCAGGAATCCGCACCAAGCCGTATCTCCGTCAGCCTTTGAGTCACGACCGGATCGGACCGTCTCGTTCGGTTCCTGCTGAAAAAAGTTGTATGATGCAATAAACTCATACTGTTTATCATACAAAAATCATACACTTTTCATACAAATCATAGAAAATTATCATACAAACGTCATACAATTCTGTAAAATCATACAGTCATCATAGAGATGTCATAGAATATCATACAAATTCTATGATATATCATTCAGATTGTATAATATTCTATGATGAAGCCTCTGTGAGGTTATTGCATCATAGAACTTTTTTTCACTTGAGAGCCCGTATTACATTTATTTCACGCCATTTTTTCACTTCTGACTAATCACTCGTGTTCCCGCCCTCTCCCGAAGAAATTAAACATTACAAAAATAAGGCAAAATCACAACTACTCACGGGCCAATTCCTCCAACCAGAGATAGATACAGAAATCCCCGCCCATGCGCAGCGCCTCGGCTCCGCCAGCGGCCAAGCACCGTGGCGCAAGCCAAGCAGTGCAAAAACCAAAACTTGTTTTTCGATTGGACGCGAAGGATAGCGCGTGTTCCCAACATGCGGTCTCCAGTAGCCATCTCCAAGGGCTTCGATTCCGAACGCAATGAGAGCCTTCTCCGGAACAGTGTGACCACGCGACCCGAAAGGGGATAAAATTCAACTCAATGAAACCGCGATATTTCCCATTGAAGTTGACATGATCTTCCCATTTTTAAAACTATATTCTCAATACTTCAACTAAAACTGAAGATATTACAGACAGACCGAGTCCAAAATATTATGGCGTTAGGAAGTCACAAAAAATTTTCGCCTTCAAATCTCAATGGCAATAGTTTAGGGGTATATCAGCGATTGTTACATGAGGCTGATCAGCGGTTGGAACAGGGGGCGCTAACTGAGGCAGAGAAGAGCGTAATAAGATCTCCCAGATACTGAACTCTTTCTACAGACGGATGGCAACAAGCGAATCAACCTTGCTGCCGTTTATTGTTTCACTGCATTCTCCTTTTTTTATGGCCATTACCTCAGTCTGCTTGATGGGGTACACTAAATACACTTTGGATTACGTATTGCCGCTCTAATGCATAAGGTAGTAAAGTTGGCACTGTTTCTATTCACACCTAGCTGCTACTCATGCATACGGGTAAACTGCTGTTGCGAGCGTTCCTGACCATGCTGTGAGCGTTTCTGTGGAGGAATAATCGCATTATGCAGCCGCCGGGGTGGCTCAGGGGTTACGGCGCTCGACTGCTGACCCTCAAGGCCTGGGCTCTATCCCGGCCGGGGCGGTAGAATTTTGATGGAGGCGAAATTCTAGAGGCCCGAGTACTGTGCGAAGCCATTGAACGTTAAAGAACCCCAGGTGATCGAAATTTCTGGAGCCCTTCACTACGGCGTCCCCCATAGCCTGAGTCGCTTTGGGTCGTTAAACCCCCATAAGCCTTAATCCCATTATGTTCTCGTCCCGCGCCAGAAAATACACGTCACAGTCGTCCTCGGCGAAAGGGAAAGTTAAAAAAAAGTACCTGAAGCCCGCGGCAGCTACAGAAACCTTTCCCATGCACTACGTAAATTGCGCGCTGACCATTCAAAATAAACGAGGCAGAGGAGTTGTGACATCGGTTCCATTTCCTTTGGGCATTGTGTTCGTCTTCTTAAGCCAAAGCAAATTTCCGACGTGTGCTTGCAGTCGGGAACAAAGGACATGCATAATCCCATGCGCATGACGGTCTAAACCCACTGAAAGCGCGTCGCAGTGGTATGCGCCTTCAAATAACAATTTAGATAAAACAAAGTACCCACGTGATGTTACCGTACATACGTGACGCTGCATGCATATAGTCAGAAATGCTCGAAACGGGACTATTTTGTCGCTGTATGCAGCATGTGTACAGCAGCCGAGAGCTAAACTGCAAGCCGCCATCGGCCCATGAACTACGTCGCAGGTTCAATCTCCGTTCTCTCCTGATATTTAGCAAGCGTCTAAACAGCTGGCTACACATAAACCGTTGAGTCAGGGCGGCGTTCTTCCGTTGCCTACTGACAGGCATGGGCTAAATGCGCAGCTTTTCCTTTAGAGCCAGTATATATTAACCTTATGCTGTCGGCACCGCGGCGCAAGGATATACTATAGTTCGTTAACAAGGGGGCACTGGCCGGGTCATGGGGGCGGCCATCGGTACAATGGGAACCGAGGTACCGCAGTAAACATTTCAATCACCAGCCGTGAGTCGGCCAGTTGATTATAGTGTAAAGTAAAACTAGTAAAAATTATACCTGGTAAGGCTGTTGAATTTCTTGGTTTTAATCCGTGTTTCCCGTAACGAAGTTAGATTTCAGCTCAATGAGGTGTCAAAGAATTGGCTCCGGCGCAGAAGATGCTTCTAAGAAATTCCACTGCCACATAAAAACAGGGAAGAGCCTGCTGGAGGCGCTGGTGCCCAACTTTTTTCATTCACCCTGCGAGTAGGTCAGTGCGTTCCCATCTTTCTGTTTTCTATTTTCTTTGAAATTGCGGCATAGGAAAGCGGCGCCGCAAAGCCTGGCGGGCAAAGCCAACCACTGTAGTTTTACCATGGAAATAAAGAAGCAGCTTAGCCTCCTTGATCTCTATCACTGCCACTGCGCCTTGTGTTCTACGAGGTGCTAAAAAACTAAAAGTTGCACTGCCATCCAAATAAGAGGAAAATCTCGGTTCATTTCTGTCCCTGGTGAGACGTGTGACCACGTACTCGCGCGCCTGATTTTATGAGTCAAATTGCTTTGAGACATAATTCAGAATGCTTTCAGGCATGGTGGGGAATTGATACTCAGCGTTTGTGTAATGCGTAGACGTGCAAGCAAAAAAATCAGGGGCTGTTAAGCTTAGGGTTAACCACGAGTTATCGTGCGCTAGGCAATTAGCCCTGCTTTTGCATGGCTTAGTTTGACTATCTATGCTTTTGCTTCACCTGAACTGGCTTACTTTGCTTGATATAGCATATAGTGTAAATTTGCGTGATATTGCGTTATTTTAGGCTGGTACTGCGGTAGAATTAGTCGTTCTCTACATTCACTGATCCCTGGGAATCCTGATTCTACTCCTCGAGCAATGGTGCAGCGGTTAAGCTACGCGACACTGTCCTGCTATTGCAGGTGCTACCGTCGGTGGGCCTGTTAGACAAAGGTTGCTCTTCCTGGGGGCCCTTTCGCGACTAATGATTAACTGAACTGCCACGATAGGTAGTTTGCTCATAATCCGGTGGGCAGGTTGTGAAGACATCATAAAGTCACGTGACCAAGGTAGTCCACGTGCCCGAAGAAGGCTTCGGAGAGACATACAACCGCTTTCCGGCGGAGTGGAAGCCTGGCACTGGGGCACTAAAAAGGCAATCACAGGAATCGTTCTCAGGAGACTCGGAGAGTTAGCGATTACTATTATTTAGCCCAAACGCTCCATTTTAGTGACCGGTTTGATTTTCAGGTGGCCTTAAACTGATTTGATTTAAGCGAAATCATACGATCGCCTCACTTAAGCGGAAAGCCGGCATCGCACCGGGAAATGACACTACAGAAATAAAAAAAAACTTCACAGCTGCAGCGGGATCCGAACTCCCGGCGGCATGAACATATCAGCTGCGTTGGCCGCTGTTTCATATCACTACGCCATTGCCACAGCTTTTTGTTTAAGTATGATATTTATTAGATTGAAAATATATTCTGTTCACATTACCTAAGTTATTTAGAAAGCTTTTAGGCAACGCCACGAAAGACATCTCAAAAGGACAGAGTAACAAACCACTAGATGGGAGGTAAGGCTGAGCACGTCACCAAGAGGGAGAGTTCCACTCCGGTTCAGAGACTCCGGTTCAGACGTTCATAAACTTCCCTCCGATGAACAATCACTTGGCAGAAATCTTAGCACCCTCCCTGTACGAACTGCCAGGCTCTCGAGCTGTGCTTTCAATGTCGTTAAACTCCCAGCCACTGCTGTTGTTGCCTCAGAAGCGATGGCACATTCCCGCGGTCGTTGTTAGCCTTTAAAAAGGTGGCAAATTCTCACACGCTGCAGTTTGAAAACATGGTCTTCATCATCTTCCATTCGTGCGCGTGTAAGCGCCATCAAAGGAGCATGCAGCAAGCCGCACGAAATGGCAATAGATTAGAAGCAGCCAGATTAAGCTAGAAGATCCAATGGTATCGCAATGTTACCGAGCAATGGTAAAAAAGTGGCCTACAAACTTTCCTTGTTCTGAGTATATCCTGTGCTTAGCACTGATTGTAACTGTCTTGGGAAATGGTACTGCGTTGTTCTCTGAGTATTATTGGCGTTTATTAGTTTTGCACACAGAAAAAACAACACGATGACTCATTTTAGCTGTGCATATAGATAACAATGAAATGTTATAAGTGCACGGAACATGTATGATTGCAGTGCATGCCAGAAGTGAAGGCAGAGTGATATTTTGGGGCCCAAATCATAACTGTCCCGGTTTTGTCTCATGTATTAGCTGAAACAAGTCATGTACACGTACACACTCAACAATATAAGCATCTAGCCTCAAGCCCAACAATGCCTCGAGGTATGTCTTATATGTTTATTACTTAGTAATATCGGCAGAAGTTGCCGACATCAAAAAATAGCTCGAGTTTTAAAACAACTGTTAGTGACGGTGATGGAGGGTTTACGATGTGAGAGCGAGGACAAGGGAGGGCCATGAATTCAAAAGTGAGGGTGAGGGCGGAAAAGTAAAATTTAGGACATTTGCCCATCTCTCGTTACGACATTCGTGTCTAGAAATGCCGACCTCCCCAGCACACGGGCCGTACCAAAGAAGCCAAAAGCGTTGAGGTATTTGACAGCAGTGGAGACATTAAACAAGTTCTACAATACAGCTCGGCAAAAACTTCTGGAAGCTTCGAGTTTTTCCTCTGGCAACAGGAGGCAGTGGAGTCATTAGACGCTATCATTGTTGAAGAACAGCGCATAACACATAATTTCGATTTGAGGCTAACGCTAGACCGGAGGCTGCGCGAGTTCAGCATCCAGGGCAATCCTGCAAAAATTAAAAGTGATCTCACGTATGGAAAATTGGTAGCAACGTTCATTCTGAATGTTGACCAAGGTGATGCGTGTGTAACTGGTTTATACTGTCATGGCTAAATTGGCAAAAATGTTGCGCAGTCGCCTTATCTAACCAGAACGAATTGCTCAGCTAGAGACAAGCGCTTTCTCGTTGTCAGCATGTCTCCATTTTTCGTCCTTGCGTAATTAAATACGACGCCACGTGAGTACACTTCTGATTTTCCCAGATCCTTCACAGCCATAAGGAATGCTTTTCTTGACAAAAATGCGTGAGTCGTTCCTGGGGTACAGTCTAACCCGATTTCAAGGTGAATTAGGGCTCGCCCTACTCGGATTAAACCACTCTAACTCGGTTTATTCCGCAAATCGACTGCTCGTAATACGTTAGCCTAGCTAGCCGAAGGGTGCCTCTATCCTGCACCGCCAATATTTGTTGCAGACTAGGTTAATGCCTTGTGAGGAAAAAATTGTAGGTGCCTTCTTAGCCGGAACGAATTTGGTATCCTTCAAATCTAGTTAAACTGCACGGTGCAATTTGCTCCTATCGCCAGTATTTTACACTTACTACTACCACTTCCTCGCATCAGTTGCATCATGTGACATCTCCAAGCTCCCCAATTTAAACACCTGGATGTTGAACTCCTGTGCTTATTGACACGTTATTCCGGCGATAGCCTATAGATCACCTATTGCTTCGAACGCTTCATGCGATACTCTGAAATACGCGTGATGCCATCCGCACAGCAACTTACGTTTCTCAATCTGTACCCTTTGCCTTCCTCCGCCATGGGCCTCCTATGTGATGACCATTGACCGCGGGCACCACTTTGCCCCATATGTTTTATCAGATCTTATCCGCCTCTGTGGTGACAAAGGAAAGATGTACCTGGCATAATTAAACTGATAAATCAATAAGAGATTACCATAAGAAGTAAAAAAAATTGAGCATCATAAAAACAGAAATACATAATTTCGAATGGCACAACCGGAAGTTAAATTTGGAATTGCATTACTTCAAAACAAATCATGAAGATCTAATACAGAATATGAACCTTGTAGCTGCGTCACTCAACCTTCCAGCACTCACGGACAATGAAAAAACTACAGTTTATCAGTTGCTGTGTAAACCAGGAAAAAAATTACCGCGGACACTTTGGAAATTCTGATGTGTGCTTGGCGAAATCCTTGTGGTCAACCTTCTGCCGCTTCCCCGAAACGCTAGGCGCGGAATCACTGGGCCGCTTCGTAGCCCTGCGTCTCACTCGCTCGTCTGCAACGAGACGTCTGGCGAAGGAGCGGCGGTGAAGCTGCCACCGCCGACGCGCGCGCGCTCGTTCTACTGCTATACTGTGTGACGTCACGGTTGCTACGCCCAGCTGCGCCCCCAACCGGCGCAGCCGCCCCCAACCCACAGGAGAACATTATTCACTTTGTGGGGTTTAACGCCCCAAATGATGGTTTGGTTTACGGGGTTTATTGTCGCAAAGCGACTCAGGCTATGAGGGAAGCCGTAGTGAAGGGCTACGGAAATTTCGACCGCCTGCGGTTCTTTAACATGCACTGAAATAGCACAGTACACGAGCTTCTAGAATTTAGCCTCCATCGAAATCCGACCGCCACGGCCGGGATCGAACCCGCTTCTTTCGGGTCAGCAGCCGAGCGCCATAACCACTGAGCCATCGCGCTGCTTCAAATGAAAGACCTGTGCGCCAATGTGTTCTTTGACCAATATGACTAATAGAATCTTTGCAAATAAGTTCTTTTAAAACATATGGCGCGACGTACCTTGAAAGAGAGACGTAATACTGACGGCCGTTACATGTCTACGCAATCGCGTATAGAGCACGTCATCATCACCAGCCTTGGTCATGGAAGGACTTTATTACGATTGCCTTCTAGCCCTCCTTGTATCTGACAGAGCCTTGCCGCCATTTTGCTCAACATAACGGGCATCCTTTTCGCGTGCCGCCTTAGCTGGTTCCTAGAGACGCGTGCGTGCGTTTGGTCTTATTTTCCAGGAAAAACGCAAGGCTGCCAAGACCTGTCCCGGTCGCGGCAGTCGCATTTCGATGGAGGCGAAAGGCCGGGCAGCCATGTTAAGGGCTCCGGAAATTTAGACCACCTGGGATTCTTTAACGTGCATTGGCATCGCACAGTACACGGGCCTCTAGAATTTCGCCTCCATCGAAATTCGACCGCCGCGGCCGGGGTCGAACCCGCTTCTTTCGGGTGAGCAGCCGTGCGCCATAACGGCTGAGGCACCGTGGCGGCCCTCATCTACCTTAACTGATTTCTTTCTTGACAGTTCTAAGATAATAACACTGTCTTCAAAACACATTTTGCATAGGAGTCTTCTTCAGATGGCCAATATATAGCTCATGAAATACAGGGTCTGTTCTGAAAGTAGTAGGACTCATTTTGTTTAATAAAATTTATTCAAGAGAATAGTACAAACGATTAGAATTTTTCAAAGTAGCACCCATCCGCACCTACACGCTGCTGCCAATGAGTTTTCAAGTTTTCGTACGCCTTCAGGAACGCCTTGACCGGAATGCTGTTTAGCTCCCTCGTCACGGCCTGCTGAACTGCCTCTACCGATCCGTGATGTTTCCCCTTGAGTGTCGATTTTATTGTCGGGAATAAAAAAAAGTCTGGCGGTGCCAAGTCGGGGCTGTAGGTGGCCTGAGGCAGCGTTGCCGCCTTGTGCTGGGCAAAAAATCGGAGCCCTCATTCACATAATGAAGAAGATCCTGGCAGATCGCTTTCCGGTTGGCCTTTTGCTCCTCTTAGAACACTCTCGGCATCAACTTCGTGCACACTTTCCTCATGGCTAAGTTTTCTGTCACTATCTCCAAAACTTGGGTTTGAGGAATGCTCAAGTCATCAGCAATCATTCTGATACTCATCGTCCAATGACTGTTCAGTAAATGTTTCACTCGTTAAACATTTTCGTTGGTCTTGCTGGTCGAAAGGCGTCCGGAGCGGTCGTCGACTTCCACTCTTTCCTGACCTTCTCGGAACAGCTTGTGCCACTCAAATAACCCCTGATCTAGCCATGGCAGCATCACCGCAGGCCTCCTTAATCATGTCGTGAGTCTGTTCGCCCGTTTTACCAAGATTTCCACAAAATTTGATCGCGTATCGCTGATCCAGAAAACGCTCTATGATTCTGCGTGACGAGACGTTTCGACAGGGGTTCACAGTACAAGCGACCTGCTCTCTTCAACGGCTGAGAGCCGACTGCCGATTTTCTCCAGAATTCCCAATATCCCCTTTCAACGATCCTGCACGCGCAGATCGCCTCTCGTCCGCCCGTTTGCCCAGGAAAAAACCAGTCCTACTACTTTCAGAACGGACCCTGTATTCATGAACTTTATAGCCGTTTACGAGGCCAATTTCTCATACAGTCTTTCTTTTCGCCAAGGAAAAGTAGAAAGCAGTGGATCACTCGTGATGCATTTCGAAAAATTTAAATAGCTATGATATGTATCAAAAATTGCATGTCAACAAAGAACCTAAGACACGTGAGCAATTTAAAGAGTAAAGAGTAGAGATTAAAATGAAAAAAAGCATGCAAGAAATAACTATTACAAGAAAGTATCTGCACAGTCTTCAGTCAATATAGCTGCAACGTGGAAAACAACCAGCTCATTATTTGTTAAAACGCGATCTGGTAACTACAACCGAAATCGTCATCAGTGGAACATAATGAGGTGTAATGAACTAGCAGATATGTTCCGCAAATATCTAGTACACGTGCTATTTTTGCGAATATCAGCAAACCACTCATCTACATGAAAGGCGGTAGTAATGACTCCATACGTTTAAGCGCGTAAACTGAAACAGGCATCCCTTCTATAATTATACAGTTAGAGAACAGTAGCAACTCTTCACTTGATTTTCCTTAAAGAACTCCTTCAGGAGGTATTACCAGATGTTACTGGGACTGTGAGTTTCTTCTGTTAACATAGATGAACTGAGAGCAGTTAGTAAGGAATTCCAAATTTAGAGCGGCGAGTTTTAGTAGCAAGCGTTGTTGAGGAACCTTGGCAAAAGCTTTGGCAAAATTTAGGAATATTAAATTAGTTTGAATGCTGCGATCAAAGTTAGTGTGCAGGTCCAAAGAAAAATTCAGGGGACACGTTGACTGTCGAAAGTGCGTAGAGGCGAAAGCATTTTCCGCACTACTTCGACTGCCTCTGTGGCACTGGTGACGTCATCACTGAATGACGTCACACATATTTATTCACGAATTACTAAGTAATGACAAATTACTAATTAATGACTGAATACTCATTAACTGCTAATTAATCACGCTTAAGCTTGGCCTTTAGAACTGGAACGCGACAGCGTGTTGTAGCGCTGCCAGGGAGGAGGAGGAGAAAAACTTTTATTTCTATTTACAGTGAGAGGTCGATGGGGCGAGCCGGAAGGGCCCGCCCCTTACAAACACTAGGAGGGATCCCTAGTCCGGGATCCCTGTAGCTTCCGCAGCGGCCCGGGCTCTAGCTACCAATGCCTGTTGGGCATGGAGTTCGGAGCAGCCGCGCAGGGCAGCTTCCCAGTCCTCTCGAGTGGGGTGGAGGTGGGGTGGGTAGGCAGGATTGGAAGGGCATGCCCACACCATGTGGTAGGTGTCCGAAAACTCCTCCTCACAGTGTGGGCACGCGCCCGAGAAAGAAGAATTGAAGTGCTTAAGTACTGCCGGGCACAGTACAGTATTGATATAGAGGCGGAGAAGCCAGCGCTCCTCCACCCTGGTGAGGCCTTTACAGGGAGGGGGATAGAGACCATGAAAATTTTGATAAAGAGAGGTGATCTCTTTAAAGGTGATGGCCGGATTGAAATTGAATTCCGGATCAGGCTGCGGATGAGGCGACGCCCGGTGAGTAAGCGCGCGGGCGGCAGCGTCGGCTGCCTCGTTCCCCTCAAGACCCGCATGAGCCGGAGCCCACACGATGGTACGATGGGTCGGAAACCCTGTGTATTCGCATGCGTGGAGAATTTTGAAAGCACGGTCTGGAATATACCCTTGCTCAATATTGCGGCAGGCGCCCCTGGAGTCCGTAATAATGACTCGGGACTCTGGATCTGCGGCGGCCAGTGCAATGGCGATCTCTTCCGCAAATGTAATGTTTGGGGCACTGAAAGTAAGGCCCTGAACTGTAGTGTTTTGGTGGATGACGGCCGCTGTGTACCAACCCCCATGGTGTGGGCCGGCCGCATCCACATAGAAGACACCTGGCTTATGGCCATATTGTTGAAAAATAGCCTCCGCCCGCGCGAGACGGCGACCATCATTGGTGTCTGCAGTCATGTTCTTCGGAAGGGGTCGCACCTGGAGTGCAAAGCGCCAGGCTTCAGGGATGCGTACCCGTCCTTCTGTATGTGTTGCGTAGGATATGTGTAAGCGGGTCAGAAGGCGGCTCCCCGCAGGTGTTTTGCTTAGGCGCAAGTATTGATTGTAAAGATGAGCTTCTGGTAACTCCCCAAAGGTGTTGGTCATCCGCAGACCGAGGAGACCCTTGTTGGACGTCCTTATGGGGAGGTCGAGCGCTCTCTTATAAATCTCGCGGAGAACTACTTCTAAGGCATTCTCATCGCATTTGCGTAGGTGGAGGTAGGGAGCCGAATATAAAATCCGGCTGGTCACGAATGCATTGGCCAGCAGCAAGGCATCTTTGCATCGTAGTCCCCCCCTTTTATTGGACACCCGGCGGAGCATCCGACCCACCTCGTCCCCCACCTTACGTAGCTTGTTTAGGGTAGTGTCTATCTTGCGCCTATGATGAATGAAAAGCCCCAGTACCCGGATCTCCTCGTGTTCAGGTATCGGTCCGCTAAGTAGGGAAAGGGCAATTTTGGTTGTGCACTTTGAGTTGGGGCGTATGTGCACAAATTCCGATTTGCTCGGGGAGCATTCAAGACCACAGCGACGAGCGTATTCGTCCACAATAGCTGCCACTTGTTGCAGGTTGGTCTCGATGTCTCCAACCGATTGTTGTGTCGCCCAGAGGGTGATGTCGTCCGCATACAGAGCGTGCTGCACACCGGCGACCTCTGCCAGCTGGGTAGGGAGCTTCATCATGGCCAGATTAAATAGTAATGGCGAGAGGACAGCTCCCTGTGGGGTCCCTCGTTTGCCAAGTTGATATGGGCCCTATTCTGTGTCTTGCAGCCGGATATAGGATTGGCGATCTGTAAGGAATTGTTTGATATAATTGAAAGTATTGCGCCCACAGTCTGTTTGCGACAAGTGGGATAGGATGATCTCGTGGGTCACATTGTCGAAAGCCCCCCGCAGGTCAAGTGCGACGACTACTTTATCATTGCTGGGGTGCTCGACGGGGTCGAGAATCTCCTTGTGAAGTTGCAACAGGACATCTTGTGCGGACCGGTGTGGGCGGAAACCGTACATGGTGTCTGCAAAAATGTTTTGCTGTTCCAGGAAAGCCGACAATCTGTCGCGGACCATAGTCTCCATCAGCTTCCCCACACACGAAGTGAGGGAGATGGGCCGGAGGTTGTCGGTGTTAATGGCTTTACCTGGCTTGGGAATGAAAGTTACTAGTGCCGTTTTCCAACCTATGGGGAGTGGTGTGCTTCCAATCCAGATAGTGTTGAAGTAATCGAGGAGAGTTTCGTAGGCGGGATCTGGCAGGTTGGCAAGAAGCTTTACCGTCACCTTGTCCCGGCCTGGTGCTGTACCTCGCTTCATTTTAGCCAGGGCCGCTTTTAGGTCATGGAGCTGGAACGGTTGATCCAAATCCGCGTTCTCGGAACCTGCATACGAGTACGCCTGACCACGGGGATCCTGGTGTATACTCAAATATTTGTCGCGGAGCGCATCGGCCAGTTTAGCCGTGTCTGCAGTGAAGTTATGTATAGCCCTTTGAAGCTGTTTTTGTGTCTCAGTACGGGTTTGTGCCGGATCAATAAGGGCGCGGAAGAGGCGCCACGTACTCCGACTCGACATTTGCCGAGCTGCAGTGTTGCATCGGTGCACCCAATAGGAGTAGGCGAGTTGGGCCGCGTATTGTGCCGCCTGTTGAGTGATATCCGCGATGCGAATTTTGAGTTTCCGATTGTGTTTTTGACGACGCCAGCGGCGGACTAGGCTGTGTCGTGCCTCCCAGAGGTGGTGTAGGTGGTTATCCACCGCCGGGCTCGCCTCTGAGAGTTGAACATTTTGCTCGACTGATTTCAAGTGGGATACTAGGTGTTGGGACCACGTTGAGTATCCTTGGTCCATTATCGATTGAGGATTGGTGTAGCTGCTCCTAAATTTGGTCCAGTCGGGTAGTTTTGCATTGGCCTGTGGTCTTGTGAGTGGCTTGGTATGGATTGTAGTGGTAATTATGCAGTGGTCGCTACCGAGGGATTCCTGTGTTCCTCCAATCTGCATAGCGAATATTTTTCGTAAAGGTGAGGTCCGGACACGTATCGCGTGTAACGGAGTTACCTATACGAGTGGGTTGCGCGGGATCCGTGTGAAGAGTAAGGCCCAGTGTGGAAACAAGCTCCGCCAACTTGCGTCCGCGTTTCTCTTCACGTGTGTACCCCCATAAGGTGCTGGGAGCATTAAAGTCCCCAACGATTATGAGGGGATCCCGATTCGCGACCTTCAAAGCTCGGCTGAAGACATCTGCGAATGTAACATTTGGTAGCTTTGGGGGACAGTAAATGTTGAGTATGTGCAATGGGGGGTCCTGTTTGCGTAGCGGAAGGATCGTCACCATTACATAGGAGAAATTGGCGCTAAGATCCAGGTCAACCTGGGAGGCCGTGTAATTTTTATGTACGCAGAGGCAGCTCTGCGCATCCTGCTGGTACACCGTGTAACTGGCAAGGGTGGCGCCACTTCCTTGCTCCTGAAGGCCACCACAGCAGGTAATTCTGGGAAAGTTGTAAGGAAAAGGCGTAGATCGGCTCGCTTTGTGCGTGCCTTGAATCCGCGACAGTTCCACTGTACAATTTGAATAGGGATCGAATTGCTTCGCGGATGCTTCCTATTTCTAGGGGCGCCCGCCATGATCAAGGGTAGAGTTGTGAGTTTGGAGAGAGGAGGCTTGAGAGCCAGTGGCTCCAAAGAGAGGAGCGTTCTCTATACTGGGGATGGCACAGGGGACCTCTTCTTCTTCTCCGGCGATTTGACGCCTAGACGCTTTGAGCTGCCGGCCTGCGAAGGTTTTGAGCGGGCCAGCGCGCTTGGGAGCGCGGGTGAGTTGAGCGAACTGAGCGGTTATGAGGTTTGAAATAGATGCCGCAAGGTGGCTAATTTTGTTGAGTGCCGCCGTAAGTGTGGCATTGATTTGCGTTTCCAATGCGGATATTCTGTTGTTAACTTGAGTTTCGAGCGCGCTCACTCTCGCCTCGAGTGCCGTGAGGGCATGCGCAGCCTGTCCTGAAGGGGTTGCGTCGCTTTCCATTGCCTCTGCTGCGGGTGAGGCAGAGGTGTGGTTGGGGGAATTTTGGCGGGCCTCCGCTATTGCGAGGCGCTTTTGAAAATTTGCAACCTGCTCGGGGAGAGCAGATATTTCTTTTTGTTCGGCAGAGATTGTCCGTGGTTGGGATTGGGAAGGGTGAGGGAAGGGAGAAGCTACCCTGCCCGCGCCGCTCACCTGGGAGTGTTGCTTGACAACGTTTGCCCACGTCTTGGAGCCGCCGTTCTGGGGAGGTCCGAGGGGCTTCGCTGCACCGGCTTGAGGCGGCGGTGGCGCAGCTGGAGGTTTTCCCTGGCTCCCGGTAGAGGAATTCACAGGCTGGTCCATGGCTTGGTCGGCAGCCTTGGCCTTCAGCTTGTCCGGGCGACGCTTGCCACGCCTGCGTCGGTTCCGCTTCGATTTACGCCCGCGCTCGGCATGCGGGGGTTGGATAGCGCGATATTTAGCCGTACACGCAGGGCCCCCCGTGGCATGGGCCCCGCCGCACACTGAACACTTTGGGTTGCACTGGTGAGGAGCCCGCACCCCCTCAACGAGTAGAGCCTGCTGTCCGCACAGGCCACACCGGTCCAGCCTCTGGCCGGGGCATGCGTCCACGCGGTGGCCGACCACACCGCAATGTTAAGGCCTAACTTGTACAAGCTCCGAGTCGTAGTGCACGAAACGTGGCTTCTCTATTGCGGCGAAAGTCAGTCTCGCTTTGTTGGATGTCCCAAATTTACGCACTTCCACGATGGTGCCGTAGCGCCATTGGAGCCTAGTACGGAGCGAGTCCGTAGTTTCAGAGTTACGGACGGTAATGACGCCGTAGCAGACGTCCTTGCCTTCTTGGCGCAGGTGCCCCACAAGGGGGACCCTCCCGTCGGGTCCATTAAGTTCAAATTCGCCGATGATACGGTCGGCTAGCTCAGGTTTCGCAGTCTGAACAATAATGAGGTTTTGGTCTCTTACCGGTATTATGGTAAGGTCTGTTGCGGGTTGCGTGCCAAGGAGAGCCGTGAACGCCCGGCCGTAGCCGGTCTCCTGGAAAGTCTCGTACAACGAGACGCGGGTCCAGGGCTTTATGACGACGACGTAGTCGTTTGGAGCAGGCTTGGGAATAACGGGCGGTTTCCACTTCGTGAGCAGTCGCCGACTGCGGCCCGCCGCGCGCGGGGCGGGTGACTGCTGGTTTCCGGCGTGAACGCCGGCCGCGTCTACGGACGCCGGCTTTAAGGCTTGGTCTTGCGCTCGGCGCAGCACCGCGGCGTTCAATGCGGCGCTGCGAAATCTTGCCGAATCTGGGCCTCCGGTTGCCGCTGGGGTAACCGTTGCCGAAACTGGGCCTTCGGTTGCCGCTGGGTTAACCGTTGTCCAGTGCATGTTTTCGGGGTCGTAGCCTCGGCAGGAGATTTGCGCAGCAGCCATACTGGCGTCAGTGGCCAGAGGCCCCGATGTGCCGGGTACCGGTTCGGCCGTTAGGCCTAACCGCGCCACCGGCCCGATCGGGCCATGTGTTGCCCGAAAAAGGGGTTTAACCGGGCCCACCTTGGAAAAAACTGGTGCCCAGATGTTCCCGACAGCTTTCGGTGCACGTTGGGGATGATCTTGCTAGGGTCAGGCGGAAACTTCCGCTGCTCCGGCTGAAAATCGCCGGAGCCGACGGGTGGCACGTCTGTCTCCCCGTGCGAACGCGCGCGTTCACGGAACGCCACCACTCGTTCGGTGCGATGCCTTGCCCTTTAAACGCAACGCTTTTTGAGGAAAGGAAATGGCGCAGTAATTCTCAGTCATCTCGGTGGACACCTCAACCGCACCGTACAGGAAGGGAGGAAGTTGGAGTGAACAAGAAAGAGAAATAGCGGCCGTAATGAAGAAAATGAAAATTGTATTTGAGGAAAGGAATTTACGCAGTAACTGTCTTACATATCTCGGTGGACATGCGTCATCCGTTTGTAGAGGAAGGGAGGAAGTGGGAGCGAAAGAAGAAAGAGAAAGAGGTGCCGTAATGAAGAAAACGAAAATAGACCGATTTCACAAAGCCTACTGCGCATGCGCGCGTTTACCGGAAGTAGCCAGCGCCATCGTGGTTGTAGTCCTTCGTGGCGTCGTCTGCACGACAGCCCACTTTGCATCTTGATTGGCATTATACCCGTTCGCAGCAGGCTTTCCGCCGTTTCATTTATTGTGTTGAGCTAAAGGGAACAGAGGCGCCACGACGGAGTTTCGAGGGGTGCATTGCTGATCGCGGCAGGAGCAGCGCAGAGAGGGTGGTCAGTTGCCGCATGAAGTGGAGTGACCGCGGCGGCGACGCTGAGCTTGTTACTCGAACCTTGCTTTGGAAAATGTTGCATGCAGGTGACGATGAAAACTCTCTTAGGCCGTCACATTCCTTCACTTTTCCAGCAGAACATTTCAGCGCCTAGTGATGCACGCGTTTTAACGTCTTCAGGCAATGTTTACATTTCCAGACATCTCATTTTGCAGTTTCAGTATTCGCTGTATTCATCTGGGCATTCGCTATTGTCGTGTCACATTGCGTTTGTGGTGTTTATTTTTTCATCATGCCCTTTGTCGAAAACTGGACATGCGGTAGTTTTTTTTTATTACTCCACGTGCTCGGCAGGTCACCAGCAGGAAAGCTGAACAGTTCGAGCGAGCTGTGCTGTTTTTCTAAATGGAGTTGTGGCAAATGCATCTGTTTAGTGCTAAATTAGAAAAAGAGAAGCCAATCGTGGAGGTTTTGAGTTAGCCAAATTAGGGTTGAATTGTTTTTAATTTCGTGACTACTAGCTTTCTTTTGATTGTTACAATACTAATTACTTTTTATTTAAGTTAATAAAATCTTTGCTGCCAAGGCGTCTCCCGTACGGCTCACTCTCGCTATTTTCTCATTATGGGTCGAACACCTTGACTGATCGGTAAACACCAGATGGGCTTTTTTTTCGAAAATATTGCGCAAAATGTGGGTGATATCCCGATATGAATGGTACGTGGCTGAAATGGCAATATCACGTATGTTTAACGACTGATATGCAACAAAACGTCAGAGATTATTCCACATTTACAAGGTTTTATAGCCTCGCTTTCTCATTCCGTGAAATAGAGGAAGCACTATCGCTAGTATGGCAGCTCGAGATATCGGGAATGGATACGCGCATCAAACATATTGTCACGACCAGAGGAGCCGTGAAGGTAGACGTCGGGGAGAACCCAAGACCGGGAGCCTTCTTTTTAATTATCGAGCCAGCTTCCACGACACAGAACAGAACAGCGCGCCACGAGAGCCCACCGCCGCTTCGTCGTCGTCTTCGACTCAGCGCGGAGGCCGCGCGGCGCGTTAGGCGCGTGGCATTATTCCCCCCCGCGAAAGCAAACATCGTCTCGATGTGGAATGGGATATGTACAGTGAGGGGAGGACTGGGGGTGAGGTGAACTATACAGTGCGCGGTAGATGACATGCAGGGGAGTCAAGTTCACACGTGGGGTAAGGGGAAAAGGTACGAAACAGCGTGAACACCGCGCTCAGTCACGCGAAAAGTACGGCTTTAAGCGCACTACATGCACAATTTCAGGCCGTTGACGCTGAGGGCCGACGACCACAGTTCCATGGGGAACAACTTCGTAGTTGACGCTGTTCAGGCGGCGCAGGACCTTGTACGGGCCAAAATACCTGTTTAAAAGCTTTTCGCACAATCCCTTGCGGCGCACTGGTGTCCACACCCACACGTGGTCGCCCGGCTCGTAGTGCACGTCCCTGTGCCGAAGGTTATAGTGTCGGGCATCGGCGCATTGCTGGTCCTTGATGTGCAAGCGAGCCAGCTGACGGGCCTGCTCTGCTTGCTCCACGAAGTGGCCAGCTTCAGGGGGAAGCTCTGCGTCGCCGTACGGCAGCATGGCGTCTAGCATCATGCGGACCTCTCTGCCATACACGAGACGGAACGGGGTGAACTGGGTGGTTTCCTGCGTCGCGGTATTATATGCGAAGGTGACGTACGGCAAGACCTCATCCCAGGTTTTGTGTTCAACGTCGACGTACATCGAGATCATGTCCGCCAATGTTTTGTTGAGCCGTTCCGTTAGACCATTTGTTTGGGGATGATACGCTGTTGTTGGTCGATGAGCAGTATGGCTAAGCGCTAAGATGTCACGTAGGACTCGGGCTGTAAACGCCTTGCCTCGGTCAGTAATGATGGCCGATGGGGCGCCGTGTCTAAGCACGATGTCGTGCATAAAGAAGTGGGCAACTTCGGCGGCAGTACCTCGCGCAAGGGCCTTCGTTTCAGCGTAGCGGGTCAAGTAGTCTGTGGCGACTACAATCCACTTGTGGCCGGAAGACGAGAGAGGAAATGGCCCCAGAAGGTCCATGCCGACTTTGTCGAATGGTATTTGTGGCGGCTCGATGCACTGAAGCAGCCCAGGAGGCTTGAGCGCGGGTTTTTTTCGCCGCTGGCATTGCCGGCATGTCCGGACATAATGCTTGACACTTGAAGTTAGGTTGGGCCAGTAATAGTTCTGCCGGATTCTGGATAAGGTGCGGGTAACTCCAAGGTGGCCGGAAGTCGGTTCATCATGGCAGGCAAGGAGGACTTCATCCCGCAGATCAGACGGTATGACGAGCAGGTAAGTTGTCGGACTTGAAGTAGAGTTCTTTTTATAAAGCACCCCTCTCCGCAGGCAGAACGACGATAGTCCACGAGCTAGGTTTCGTGGTATTTCAGGGCACCCACCTTCGAGATGTTCGATGAGCAGACGGAGCTCGGCGTCGGCACGCTGTCTGGAAACGAGCTCAGATGTGCTGACCGCTCCAAGGAAGCTATCATCGTCGGTGGTGTCTTGCGGAGGAGGTTCGACGGGAGCACGTGACAAGGTATCAGCGTCGGTGTGTTTCCGGCCTGACTTGTAGGTGACGGTGAAATCGAATTCCTGCAGGCGTAATGCCCAACGTGCTAGGCGGCCGCAAGGGTCCTTTAAATTTTTCAGCCAGCACAGCGAGTGGTGGTCGGTGACGATACGAAACGGTCTGCCATAGAGGTATGGGCGGAACTTGGCGGCGGCCCAGACTACCGCTAAACATTCTTTTTCCGTGGTAGAGTAGTTCAACTCAGCACGCGACAGTGCGCGGCTGGCGTAGGCAATTACTTTGTCGACACCGTTTTGCCGCTGAACTAGAACGGCGCCAAGACCGACGTTGCTCGCATCCGTGTGCACCTCCGTGTCGGCATCTTCGTCGAAATGTGCCAGGATGGGCGGTGATTGGAGTAGGCGTCGTAACTCGTCGAAGGCAGTCTGTTGTTCGTTGCCCCAGGAAAATGACGTGTCGTCACGGGTTAGGAGCGTCAGAGGGCTGGCGAGCTGGGCGAAGTTTCTAATGAAGCGGCGATAACAGGAGCACAGGCCCAGAAAACGTCGGACAGCTTTTTTGTGGGAGGGGACCGGAAAGGCAGCAACGGCAGCAAGCTTCTCTGGGTCAGCGCGGATTCCGTCAGCACTAATGACGTGCCCGAGGAACTTCAATTCGGTGAACCCAAAGTGGCATTTTTCTGGTTTGAGGGAGAGGTTGG